>NC_135826.1:2552107-2887258 GCF_964213995.1 Mustelus asterias | reverse complement strand
GGAGCGGGGGGAGGGGGAGCGGGGGGGAGGGGGAGCGGGGGGGGAGGGGGAGCGGGGGGGAGGGGGAGCGGGGGGGAGGGGGTGCGGGGGGGGAGGGGGGAGGGGGAGCAGGGGGCAGGGGAGCGGGGGGCAGGGGGAGCGGGGGGCAGGGGGAGCGGGGGGCAGGGGGAGCGGGGGGCGGGGGGAGGGGGAGAGGGGGGCGGGGGAGCGGGGAGGAGGGGGAGCGGGGAGGAGGGGGAGCGGGGAGGAGGGGGAGCGGGGGGTGGGGGAGCGGGGGGGAGGGGAAGAGGGGGGGAGGGGGAGGGGGAGCGGGGGGAGGTGGAGCGGGGAGGAGGGGGAGCGGGGAGGAGGGGGAGCGGGGAGGAGGGGGAGCGGGGAGGAGGGGGAGCGGGGGGAGGGGGAGCGGGGGGGAGGGGGAGCGGTGGGGAGGGGGAGCGGGGGGGAGGGGGAGCGGGGGGAGGGGGAGCGGGGGGGAGGGGGAGCGGGGGGAAGGGGGAGCGGGGGGAAGGGGGAGCGGGGGGGGAGGGGGAGCGGGGGGGAAGGGGGAGCGGGGGGAAGGGGGAGCGGGGGGGAAGGGGGAGCGGGGGGGAAGGGGGAGCGGGGGGGAAGGGGGAGAGGGGGGGAAGGGGGAGCGGGGGGGAAGGGGGAGCGGGGGGGGAAGGGGGAGCGGGGGGGAAGGGGGAGCGAGGGGGAAGGGGGAGCGGGGGGGAAGGGGGAGGGGGGGGGAAGGGGGTGCGGGGGGGAAGGGGGAGCGGGGGGGAAGGGGGAGCGGGGGGGAAGGGGGAGCGGGGGGGAAGGGGGAGCGGGGGGGGAAGGGGGAGCGGGGGGGAGCGGGCGGAGGGGGAGCGGGGCGGAGGGGGAGCGGGGCGGAGGGGGAGCGGGGCGGAGGGGGAGGGGGCGGAGGGGGAGCGGGGCGGAGGGGGAGCGGGGCGGAGGGGGAGCGGGGCGGAGGGGGAGCGGGGCGGAGGGGGAGCGGGGCGGAGGGGAGCGGGGCGGAGGGGGAGCGGGGCGGAGGGGGAGCGGGGCGGAGGGGGAGCGGGGCGGAGGGGGAGCGGGACGGAGGGGGAGCGGGGCGGAGGGGGAGGGGGCGGAGGGGGAGGGGGGCGGAGGGGGAGGGGGGCGCAGGGGGAGCGGGGGGCAGGGGGAGCGGGGGGCAGGGGGAGCGGGGGGCAGGGGGAGCGGGGGGCAGGGGGAGCGGGGGGCAGGGGGAGCGGGGGGCAGGGGGAGCGGGGGCAGGGGGAGCGGGGGGCAGGGGGAGCGGGGGGCAGGGGGAGCGGGGGGCAGGGGGAGCGGGGAGCGGGGGGCAGGGGGAGCGGGGGGCAGGGGGAGCGGGGGGCAGGGGGAGCGGGGGGCAGGGGGAGCGGGGGGCAGGGGGAGCGGGGGGCAGGGGGAGCGGGGGGCAGGGGGAGCGGGGGGCAGGGGGAGCGGGGGGCAGGGGGAGCGGGGGGCAGGGGGAGCGGGGGGCAGGGGAGCGGGGGGCAGGGGGAGCGGGGGGCAGGGGGAGCGGGGGGCAGGGGGAGCGGGGGGCAGGGGGAGCGGGGGCAGGGGGAGCGGGGGGCAGGGGGAGCGTGGGGCAGGGGGAGCGGGGGGCAGGGGGAGCGGGGGGCAGGGGGAGCGGGGGGCAGGGGGAGCGGGGGGCAGGGGGAGCGGGGGGCAGGGGGAGCGGGGGGCAGGGGGACGGGGGGGCAGGGGGAGCGGGGGGCAGGGGGAGCGGGGGGGGAGCGGGGGGCAGGGGGAGCGGGGGGCAGGGGGAGCGGGGGGCAGGGGGAGCGGGGGGCAGGGGGAGCGGGGGGCAGGGGGAGCGGGGGGCAGGGGAGCGGGGGGCAGGGGAGCGGGGGGCAGGGGGAGCGGGGGGCAGGGGGAGCGGGGGGCAGGGGGAGCGGGGGGCAGGGGGAGCGGGGGGGCAGGGGGAGCGGGGGCAGGGGGGCAGGGGGGCAGGGGGGGCAGGGGGAGCGGGGGGCAGGGGGAGCGGGGGGGGAGCGGGGGGCAGGGGGAGCGGGGGCAGACGCAGCGGGGGGCAGGGGGAGCGGGGGGCAGGGGGAGCGGGGGGCAGGGGGAGCGGGGGGCAGGGGGAGCGGGGGGCAGGGGGAGCGGGGGGCAGGGGGGGCAGGGGGGCAGGGGGAGCGGGGGCAGGGGGAGCGGGGGGCAGGGGGAGCGGGGGGCAGGGGGAGCGGGGGGAGGGGGAGCGGGGGGCATGGGGGAGGGGGTGCGGGGGGGAGGGGGTGCGGGGGGGAGGGGGTGCAGGGGGAGGGGTGCGGGGGGGTGCGGGGGAGGGGGAGCGGGGCGGAGGGGGAGCGGGGCGGAGGGGGAGCGGGGCGGAGGGGGAGCGGGGCGGAGGGGGAGCGGGGCGGAGGGGGAGCGGGGCGGAGGGGGAGCGGGGCGGAGGGGGAGCGGGGCGGAGGGGGAGCGGGGCGGAGGGGGAGCGGGGCGGAGGGGGAGCGGGGCGGAGGGGGAGCGGGGCGGAGGGGGAGCGGGGCGGAGGGGGAGCGGGGCGGGAGGGGGAGCGGGGGGCAGGGGGAGCGGGGGGCAGGGGGAGCGGGGGGCAGGGGGAGCGGGGGGCAGGGGGAGCGGGGGGCAGGGGGAGCGGGGCGGAGGGGGAGCGGGGCGGAGGGGGAGCGGGGCGGAGGGGGAGCGGGGCGGAGGGGGAGCGGGGCGGAGGGGGAGCGGGGCGGAGGGGGAGCGGGGCGGAGGGGGAGCGGGGCGGAGGGGGAGCGGGGCGGAGGGGGAGCGGGGCGGAGGGG
Source organism: Mustelus asterias (assembly GCF_964213995.1). Classification (NCBI taxonomy): domain Eukaryota; kingdom Metazoa; phylum Chordata; class Chondrichthyes; order Carcharhiniformes; family Triakidae; genus Mustelus; species Mustelus asterias. Next base: position 2,884,517 of record NC_135826.1, on the reverse strand, counting down.
GAGCGGGGCGGAGGGGGAGCGGGGCGGAGGGGGAGCGGGGGCGGAGGGGGAGCGGGGCGGAGGGGGAGCGGGGCGGAGGGGGAGCGGGGCGGAGGGGGAGCGGGGCGGAGGGGGAGCGGGGCGGAGGGGGAGCGGGGCGGAGGGGGAGCGGGGCGGAGGGGGAGCGGGGCGGAGGGGGAGCGGGGCGGAGGGGGAGCGGGGCGGAGGGGGAGCGGGGCGGAGGGGGAGCGGGGCGGAGGGGAGCGGGGCGGAGGGGGAGCGGGGCGGAGGGGGAGCGGGGCGGAGGGGGAGCGGGGCGGAGGGGGAGCGGGGCGGAGGGGGAGCGGGGCGGAGGGGGAGCGGGGCGGAGGGGGAGCGGGGCGGAGGGGGAGCGGGGCGGAGGGGGAGCGGGGCGGAGGGGGAGCGGGGCGGAGGGGGAGCGGGGCGGAGGGGGAGCGGGGCGGAGGGGGAGCGGGGCGGAGGGGGAGCGGGGCGGAGGGGGAGCGGGGCGGAGGGGGAGCGGGGCGGAGGGGGAGCGGGGCGGAGGGGGAGCGGGGCGGAGGGGGAGCGGGGCGGAGGGGGAGCGGGGCGGAGGGGAGCGGGGCGGGGGGGAGCGGGGCGGAGGGGGAGCGGGGCGGAGGGGGAGCGGGGCGGAGGGGGAGCGGGGCGGAGGGGGAGCGGGGCGGAGGGGGAGCGGGGCGGAGGGGGAGCGGGGCGGAGGGGGAGCGGGGCGGAGGGGGAGCGGGGCGGAGGGGGAGCGGGCCGCAGGGGGAGCGGGGGGCAGGGGGAGCGGGGGGCAGGGGGAGCGGGGGGCAGGGGGAGCGGGGGGCAGGGGGAGCGGGGGGCAGGGGGCAGGGGGAGCGGGGGGCAGGGGGAGCGGGGGGCAGGGGGAGCGGGGGGCAGGGGGAGCGGGGGGCAGGGGGAGCGGGGGGCAGGGGGAGCGGGGGGCAGGGGGAGCGGGGGGCAGGGGGAGCGGGGGGCAGGGGGAGCGGGGGGAGGGGGAGCGGGGGGAGGGGGAGCGGGGGGAGGGGGAGCGGGGGGGAGGGGGAGCGGGGGGAGGGGGAGCGGGGGGAGGGGGAGCGGGGGGAGGGGGAGCGGGGAGCGGGGGGAGGGGGGAGCGGGGAGGGGGAGCGGGGTGGGGGAGGGGGGAGCGGGGGGAGGGGGGAGCGGGGGGAGGGGGGAGAGGGTGGAGCGGGGGGAGCGGGGGAGGGGGAGCGGGGGAGGGGGAGCGGGGGCAGGGGGAGGGGGAGCGGGGGGAGCGGGAGCGGGGGGGAGGTGGACCGGGGGGGAGGGGGGACCGGGGGGGAGGGGGAGCGGGGGGGAGGGGGAGCGGGGGGGAGGGGGAGCGGGGGGGAGGGGGAGCGGGGGGGAGGGGGAGCGGGGGGGAGGGGGAGCGGGGGGGAGGGGGAGTGGGGGGGGGGGGGGAGGGGGAGCAGGGGGGGTGTGGGTGCGGGGGAGAGGGGGAGCCGAGGGAGGGGGAGCGGGGGGAGGGGGAGAGGGGGCAGCGGGGGGGAGCGGGGGGAGCTGGGGAAGGTGGGAGGGGGGGAGGAGGGGAGAGTGGGGGGGAAGGGGGGATGCGGGGAGGGGGGAAGGGAGGGGGGGAGGGGAGGGGGGGGGAAGGGGAGGGGGGGGTGAGGGGAGGGAAGGGGATGAGGGGGGAAGGAAGTGAGGGGGGAAGGAGGTGATGGGGGAAGGGGGGAAGGGGTGGGGAAGGGGGGGAAGGGGTGGGGAAGGGGGGAAGGGGTGGGGAAGGGGGGAAGGGGTGGGGAAGGGGGGAAGGGGTGGGGAAGGGGGGAAGGGGTGTGGAAGGGGGGAAGGGGTGGGGAAGGGGGGAAGGGGTGGGGAAGGGGGGAAGGGGTGGGGAAGGGCGGAAGGGGTGGGGAAGGGCGGATGGGGTGGGGAAGGGCGGAAGGGGTGGGGAAGGGGTGGGGAAGGGGGGAACGAAGGGGGGCAGGGGGTGGGGAGCGGGTAGGGAGGGAGGGGGAGGAAGGGGGGAGGAAGGGGGGAGGGGGAGGAAGGGGGAGGAGGGGGGAGGAGGGGGATATTGCATACAGATCAGAGCGCCATACTATAGGAAGGATGTGAACCAATTGGAGAGAGTGCAGAAAAGGATTATGAGAATGGTTCCAGGCATGAGAAACTTCAGTTGTGAGAATAGATTGGAACTGTTTTCCTTGGAGAGAAGGCGGCCAAGAAGAGATTTAAAGGAGATGTTCAAAATCATGAGGGGCTGCACAGAACAGATGGGCAGAAACTATTCCCACTCCTCAATGATCCAGAATAAGAGGGCACAGATTTAAAGCAATATGCAAAGGAAACAAATGTGATGTGGAAAAGAACTTTTCCACACAGCGAGTGGTTGGATTCTGGAATGCTCTGCATGGAAGTGTGGTGGAGGCAGATTCAATTGAGGCATTCTAGAGCACATTAGGTGAGTACTTGAATAGAAACAATGCGCAGAGGTTCAGGAAAAAGGTCGGAGGATGGAATTAAATCAAGATGCTCGTTTGGAGAGCCAGTGTCGATACAATGGGTCAAATGACCTCCATCTGAGCCGTAACAATTCTGTGAAAATGTGATAGTCTAACTAAATGGTAGAACAGGTTTGAGGAGCTGATTAACTCTCTGATTCATTCCACTGATGTAAAATATAGGGTGTTATCATTGGTTAACCTGAAGGTAATTTATCTTTGGTCAGAACATGGGTTTAAATCCTCGGAGAACAATTTGTAAGTGTCACTTACCCACCTGTACACAACTAACCACTTCGATTCATACAGGTTTACAGCATGGAAACAGGCTCTTCGGCCCAACTTGTCCATGCCGCCTTTTTTTTTTAAAACCCCTAAGCTCGTCCCAATTGCCCGCATTTGGCCCACATCCCTCTGTACCCATCTTACCCATGTAACTGTCTAAATACGTTTTAAAAGACAAAATTGTACCCGCCTCGACTACTACCTCTGGCAGCTTGTTCCAGACACTCACCACCCTCTGTGTGAAAAACTTTCCCCACTTCTGGCTTGGAAATTGCAAACATGCTGCCCTGCATGTTCAGCTCTCTTATGTCAGCAATCAACTCACAGGAGGCACTTCGTATTGACATTCCAGAATAATTGACAGTCTCGTGATATTAGCACATTAACACAATGGACTCAGTTTAGCATATTTAGCAACCATCACCAAGGCTGCAGATCAGAAGATTACTGAAATCTGATGAATTAAGATTGGGTTATTTTGCTTTAACCAGTACTGCTATCAGCACAAGATAGATGTTAGGAGGCGACAGCACTGAAAGAAGGCAAGAATGACTTCAGTTTTCTTGGATAACAGCCAGATGTCATTTATGAGCAAAGATATCCCAAATACTGACTACTCTCACAATCTATTAGCTGAAATACTCGGCATGCAAATTCTACAACTCTTACCATATATGAGCCAAGAGGTTCTGATGAAGTGCAGATTGCATGAAGATATCTTTGACTTCCAAGCCACTGACATATCCATCCATATCCAAGTCTATTTTGAGGAAGATATCATCATACCGCATCTTGTCATTAGATGGCACAACCCAGTTTACTGGCTGCAACAAACAAGATTTTTCCAGGTCATTGCAATTGCAATATCAGTACATTAAAGTAACATAGTATAAAGGATGACAAGTCCATCAGAGCCTGGAGAACAGCGCTGACTTTATTCATTAACTGAACCAAATGTGGTGCAAAATAAAGGGGTCTTGCTACAATTGACCAGGGCTTTGGTGAAACCACATCTGGAACGCTATGTACAACTTTGGTCTTCATATTTAAGGACGGATGTACTTGTATTGGAGGTTGCACAGCAAAGATTCAAGTTGTCCTATGTTGAGAGGCTGAGCAAATTGCGAAAGTACCGAGGGCGTGCTGAACTGACAGAGGATTGAGATTTCAAATGAGATGCTAAAATAAGACCTTCTCAGGTGGATATAAAAGATCCCAAGGCATATTACCCTCAGGAAGTTATCCCTGATGTCCCAGCCAATATTTGCACCCTCAATCAACATCACAAGAAGTAGATTATCTAGCCATTTTCACACTGTTTGTGGCATCTTGTTATATGCAAATTGCCTGCTGCACTTCCTACATTACAACAGTGACTAGTGACTATGCTTCAAAAGTACTTGATTGGCTGTAAAGTGCTCGCTGGTGTGAAAGGCACTGTAGAAATGCATATATTTATCAAAATATGTGCAATACATATGTATGTGAGCAAGAACTTTCTACACAACGAGTAGCAATGATCTGAAACTCACTGTCTACGAGGATAGTGTAATCAGAGACAATAAATGATTTCAAAAGGAAATTGGATGGGCACTTGAGGGAAATAAACTTGCAGGACCAAAGGGACAGAACACAGGAATGGGACCATCTGGATTGGTCTAGAGAGAGTCAGCATAGACTCAATAGGCCGAATGGTTTCCTTGTGCTGTACTGGTTCTATGACGGCTAAAGGCACAGTGGGCAACAGTGGAGCGATTAAAATCAGTTCTGAATTGGAGGACTGCTGACAATCTGAGGCTGGAGGAGATTATAGAGCTAGGAAGGGTAGAGGATTTGGAAAGAAGAATGACTATATTAACAATTGTGACATGCAGACTTCAGAACAATATTGGCAAAGTCTTGGAGGCAAATTGCCATAAGGCCCTGTTAAGTACCTGAAGAAAATAACAAAGTGATAATGATAATCAATTTTGGAACAAATCAGTATTGAAAGCCATTGTATTGAGATCATAATGTTTCATTTGTTTGAACAGCAAAATGCAGCCAAGCCATGTTGCTACCTCGTTATAAATTCCAGCATAGTTATTCCCAAGAATACAATACTGACTCCTTACACTGCAGGAGTGATAACCAAATTATACAACTGGCTTAGCAACTATCCATAGCCTCACTGCAACTGGGCATTGGGGATTAAAGCATATAAAAGGATGGAACAGGAGGAAGTCACTCAGTTCAATTTTATTCAATTACAGACTATTAGAAATGCCCACCATCATAAAGTGCCTAAGCTCAGTCTTCTGACTGAGGTGGACAACCAACGAGAAGTAAAACCTGCAAAAGAAATCGTTCACAAAGCCTTCCAACAGATATTGTCAATATTCAAGCTGCGGATTCTACTGCTACTTTAACGAGAGCAGGCCCTGAAACACCGGACACACCCATCTGTGTCTGATGTTAATGGGGTGTTAATATTGTTAAGACGCACAAGGGAAGGACATTGTTAATTAAGTACTTACAACACTTACAAAAAGATAGTGCTGGGACACTGGGTTGGTAGCTAAGGTGTGGAAATGTCAGTGTTGGACTGGGGTAAACACAGTAAGAAGTCTCACAACACCAGGTTAAAGTCCAACAGGTTTATTTGGTAGCAAAAGCCACTAGCTTTCGGAGTGCTGCTCCTTCGTCAGGTGAGTGGGAGATCGGTTCACAAAAAGGGCATATACAGACACAAACTCAATTTACAGAATAATGATTGGAATGCGAGTCTTTACAGCTAATCAAGTTTTAAAGGTACAGACAATGTGAGTGGAGAGAGCATTAAGCACAGGTTAAAGAGATGTGTATTGTCTCCAGACAGGACAGCTAGTGAGATTTTGCAAGTCCAGGCAAGTCGTGGGGGTTACAGATAGTGTGACATGAACCCAAGATCCCAGTTGAGGCCGTCCTCGTGTGTGCAGAACTTGGCCATCAGTCTCTGCTCAGCGACTCTGCGGTGTCGTGTGTCGTGAAGGCTGCCTTGGAGAACGCTTACCCGAAGATCAGAGGCCGAATGCCCTTGACCGCTGAAGTGTTCCCCAACAGGAAGAGAACAGTCTTGCCTGGTGATTGTCGAGCAGTGTTCATTCATCCTTTGTCGTAGCGTCTGCATGGTTTCCCCAATGTACCATGCCTCGGGACATCCTTTCCTGCAGCGTATCAGGTAGACAACGTTGGCCGAGTTGCAAGAGTATGTACCGCTTCATCCACTTCATCCTGGACCACAATGTCTTCACCTTCAACAACCAGTTCTTCATCCAGACACACGGAACAGCCATGGGGACCAAATTCGCACCTCAATATGCCAACATCTTCATGCACAGTTCGAACAAGACTTCTTCACCGTACAGAGCCTTCAACCGATGCTATACACTGGATACATCGATTACATTTTCTTCCTTTGGAGTCATGGTGAACAATCACTGAAACAACTATATGACGACATCAACAAGTTCCATCCCATCATCAGACTCACCATGGACTACTCTCCGGAATCAGTTGCATTCTTGGACACACGCATCTCCATTAAGGACGGTCACCTCAGCACCTCACTGTACCGCAAGCCCACGGATAACCTCACGATGCTCCACTTCTCCAGCTTCCACCCTAAACACGTTAAAGAAGCCATCCCCTACGGACAAGCCCTCCGTATACACAGGATCTGCTCAGATGACGAGGATCGCAACAGACACCACCAGACGCTGAAAGATGCCCTCATAAGAACAGGATATGGCGCTCGACTCATCGATTGACAGTTCCGACGTGCCACAGTGAAAAACCGCACCGACCTCCTCAGAAGACGGACACGCTGGACAGAGTACCCTTTGTCGTCCAGTACTTTCCCGGAGCGGAGAAGCTACGACATCTCCTCCGGAGCCTTCAACATGTCATTGATGAAGACGACCATCTCGCCAAGGCCATCCCCACACCCCCACTTCTTGCCTTCAAACAACCGCACAACCTCAAACAGACCATTGTCCGCAGCAAACTACCCAGCCTTCAGGAGAACAGTGACCACGACACCACACAACCCTGCCACAGCAACCTCTGCAAGACATGCCGGATCATCGACACGGATGCCATCATCTCACGTGAGAACACCATCCACCAGGTACACAGTACATACACTTGCAACTCGGCCAACGTTGTCTACCTGATACGCTGCAGGAAAGGATGTCCCGAGGCATGGTACATTGGGGAGACCATGCAGATGCTACGACAACGGATGAATGAACACCGCTCAACAATCACCAGGCAAGAGTGCTCTCTTCCTGTTGGGGAATACTTCAGCAGTCACGGGCATTCGGCCTCTGAGCTTCGGGTATGCATTCTCCAAGGCGGCCTTCACGACACACGACATCGCAGAGTCGCTGAGCAGAGACTGATAACCAAGTTCTGCACACATGAGGACGGCCTCAACTGGGATCTTGGGTTCATGTCACACTATCTGTAACCCCCACGACTTGCCTGGGCTTGCAAAATCTCACTAACTGTCCTGTCTCGAGACAATACACACCTCTTTAACCTGTGCTTAATGCTCTCTCCACTCACATTGTCTGTACCTTTAAGACTTGATTAGCTGTAAAGACTCATATTCCAATCATTATTCTGTAAATTGAGTTTGTGTCTTTATATGCCCTGTTTGTGAACAGATCTCCCACTCACCTGACGAAGGAGCAGCGCTCTGAAAGCTAATGGTATTTGCTACCAAATAAACCTGTTGGACTTTAACCTGGTGTTGTGAGACTTCTTGCTTGGCAGCTAAGGGGCAGACATTAAACACTACATTTTGTGAATAAACAAACAATCAAGAAAAGGGATGAAAACAAAATATTGCTGGTAAAAGCAGACATACCATCGAAGCTTTTCATTTTGCACGCATCCTGCACTACATAAAATGAACCAACAGTAAAGGGAAGAACAATTTATATTCATGAATACTGATTCTTTGGCAAGTGTATTTTTTAGTTCCATACAAAGGTTTCAAATGAACTCAAAGCTCAAGACTGACCAAATGTTAACTACCAGTCACATGTACACTAATTATAGCACTGCAGCAACAGCTCAACCTTCAGGAGGAAGACAGCATGCAGGTATATTACATAGAGAACCCAATGTGAAAGACTAGAGCAACAAGGATCAAACATCCAACCAAATTCCAAAGAAATAAGATTCCAATTCTTAACTATGCTGTTGGGATTGAAGAGACTGAATAAAGGGCAGAAAGAATAGACAAATCGCTGAGCTACTCTCGTATATTCTCTCATCAGAGACTGAGCTGTGACAATGCAGGTTATCTTAGCAAGATGTACAGTGATTCCCATCTCATCACCTGTTTAATGTGCTTTGGAGAGATGCTGCCCGCGCTATTTAAACTGTTAATACTGCCATGTGAAGGAGTAGATCGCAGGCTATCTTTAGGTGGAGGGCTGGCGGGTAGCACTGGTACAGAACCAGCAAGTGCTGGCCCTTGCTTCTTCCTCTTGGATGGTGGCAGAAGCGCAGGTGGCAGAACAGAGGGAACTGGCTCCTTTTCCAAAGCTCTGTAAACAAGATGCATCGCCTGCAAATAAAACAGTAAAGGAGTTAGTCACTCTGTGTGCACATTTCAGCAGCAGAGGTAGTTCCACTTGTGTAATCTGAATGCTCCTTTTAATTATTCCTAATAGTCTCTGTGTCTGTAATTACAAGAGATCAGTTAGTAACCTTTTTTTTAAAATCAAACTGAAGGCAAGGAAAGTCACATTGGGAAATTAAACTCTTTCCCACCTTTGGCTCTCGGAATAGGGCGCTTTAGAATCAAGCAGAGCCTGAGTAAAGATTCCCCAATGTCATCCGACAACCTGTCTGTATCCCAACTTCAGGAACAATATATCCATCTTCCACACCAGCCCCATATCCTTTCAAAATGGAACAGTTTAATGCCAAGTAATACTACATCATAGGAACTTAAACTATCACCAATAAAATAAACTCTCATTTCCTTGCCAATGCCCCTCCAGATCATTCTTCCTTTCTACTTCCCTCTGCCCCTATCCCTTCTTCTAATCACACCCTTCCTGTGTATTCAGGATACCCTCTGGCTTGCCTTAGCTTCAGGCCTTTACATCCCACCTCAATGAATTTCAAGTTTGATATAATGCTGAGGTCTTTTTCCGTTGTCTTCACCTCTATATTCAATTCTTTGGTCATGAATCCTCCTCCTCCATCCATCTCCAATATTCTCCCTCACTCTACCTGCTTCTCAAGCTCCACAAACAGGACTCCCCTGGTAGATCCTTTGTTTCAGCCTGTTCCTGCCCTACTGAACTGATTTCTTCCCATCACCCTTATGTGTTCTCCCCTTGTCCAGTCTCTTCCCACCTATATCCAAAACTATTCCAATATGTGTCACTTCAACAGTTTTCAATTTCCTGACCCTAACCGTTGCCTCTTCACCATGGATGTCCAATCTTTCTACATCTCCCTCTTCCACTAGGGCAAACTTAGGACTCTCCTTCTTCCATATTCCCGGCTCGGGTCACTGTCTGTGTGGAGTTTGCACATTCTCCTCGTGTCTGCGTGGGTTTCCTCCGGGTGCTCCGGTTTCCTCCCACAGTCCAAAGATGTGCGGGTTAGGTTGATTGGCCAGGTTAAAAATTGCCCCTTAGAGTCCTGGGATGCATAGGTTAGAGGGATTAGCGGGTAAATATGTGGGGGTAGGGCCTGAGTGGGATTGTGGTCGGTGCAGACTCGATGGGCCGAATGGCCTCCTTCTGCACTGTAGGGTTTCTATGATTCTATGATCTATGATATACAAAGGTCCAACTTATCTCCATTCACCAGCACCCTCTCACATTAAACAACTTCTCCTTTAACTCGATTCATTTCTTCCAAAAAAAAGGTGTTTCGATAGACACCCACATAGACCTTTTTGTGAGATACTTAGAACATTGCTTATTCCAGGCTGACTTGGGTTCCCTCCCTTAACTCCAATACACTGATGACTATATCAGTCAATCCCAGATCTTACATGTGATAGATTAATCTTCAAAGCATTTACCTTATCCAGTCTCCCTCAAAACACAGGTGATCAGGAGATCCTTCCTGAGCAACTGTATTCCTTTTCTGCATGCCTGGCTCCATCCTCAACAATATTCCACGAAGTGCAACATCCTAATCATAGTATGAGATTTCCCAAACTTTGGGGAAAACCAAGACCAACACTAAACGTAGATCATTCTGGTACTAACAGAAAGGCATGCATTCCAATAGGTTTCAGATGCATGTACTAACAGTATGCAAGTCAACCACACCCCCGGGCATCAAACAGCACCAACAAATCAGGGAATGTAGAGACAATAGTAATTGGAGTAAATGGGAGATGGGGGAGGGAAGAGTGTAAAAGAGTGGGCTCCAAGGAAAAGAGATGGGAGTCACAGAGTAAAGAAGGGCAGAGCAACCCGGGAGGGCAGAGCAAAATGTGGGAGGGAAGGTGATTTTTTAAAAGTGTGTGGGGAGTGTGGTTACAACAAAAATGCGGGGAGCAAGGGGCACTGTAAAAAGAAGAGGAGAAAGAACAGCATGAAATTCCTTGACTTACCTCAAATATACAATTCGCCAGAAAAATGAGGCCTTGTCATCTCTAGTGCATGTATCCTTAAAACACAGTGCTAAATCTTGCTTATTACCAAGCAACCTTTTCTGGAACTGAAAACTAACTTGATGTGTACTGTCTCTCATTTCTTCAACTTTAATAATTGTTTGAGATTTTAAAACATAAATTGCAGATTAACCTTTATTTAAATGTTGTCTTTTTTTTTTAAATCATTCGCTCCTAATCCAATCCATTTCTTTCATTTTCACTTTCTATACCCTATTCCACATTTAATTCGATATTTTTACCGACACAACCTGTTTCTTCAAACTGATTGGTTAAGGAGGCACAGTCGCTGGCCAGATTTCCTGCAGAGAGTGCTGCACTTTTTGAATGGTTGGCTGACAGGAACTTCCAGTGAAAAAGTTGACAGAAGGTCTACAGGCAAGCCGAAATCCAAAAAGTGGCTAATGCCATTCGGTCGCCAGTAGGAGCAAATTCCAATCCACAACCTTTGACAATCCTGCACTGCCTCATCAATGAGTTGAAGGGTCTGTGTAAATTAAGTGAACTTCCACAGTCCACTGATAGAGGCAAGTATGTGACTAACCAAACAAAGGAGAAAAAAATGGCAAAAAAGCGGAGAGAGTTATGTGTTTCTGTGAACAAATTTTCATTCAAATTGGTTCAGTTGCACAGTGACTCTCAAAATTCAGGTCCTGGATTTCAAACCAATATTTTGATCCTCGACACTCTGTGTCCTCTTGCAACCAAAGGTAGTATAAGACTTACCACAGCAAACTCATCTCTGTCCAGGTGGCCATCCTTATCAACATCACTAAGGTCCCAAACCTAATGGGAATAAAAATTAAAACCAAGGAGTTAAACAGCCTCAGCCAAGTAAGGGGGTTTTGGTTAAATGAATCCAAGACAGATGCGCACAGCCAAGATGTCAACTATGTTCAATATTGATAAAAGCACTCAATCACGATTGAGAATTTCATGAATTCTTCTTTGTAATCCCCACTCTCATACCTAGTATTAAACCGAGTCACAGCTAACAATCCAAGGCTATATTGAGCTGTGGCTCAATAGTGACACCCATGCATTTTGGAAATTTTGTCATGTGGTTGTCCACACTTCATAGCTAAATATAGTGCAATGAATGCCAAAACATTAAACTCACTCATAATGTTAGCCATTTGACATTACAAATACCTTCAGGAAGTTCTTCTGGAGAGGCATGTCCATTTTATCTCTCTGGTTCTTCAGTTAGGCAAGCTTCAGGAACACAATGGACAATACTGAGTTCAAGCCTGAAATATCTTTCATGTAGAATGGCTGACTGAACGGGTGAGTTTATCATTTTGCCCAGTAAGATCAGGTTTATTTATATTATCAATGTTATTAGTCACTCAAAGATGATTTTGAGGAAACAAGCAAAACACTTTTTAGGGCTGGTTTCTCATGGCAGTTGGTTCGTAACTAGAAGTGATATTTTTCATCCATTATAATTAGATATTTCAGCAAATCAGAATATTTAACTCAAGAATCAATAGTTCTTCTCACCAATCTGAACTGTGACAGATATGGTAACGAGAAATATAAATTTGTTAGATACCAGCAGTTACTGGTTTAAATATATTTGAGGCATTATCTTTTCCTTCTGCTACTCTTCTCAGGATGATTTATAGCACTCTGATTTAATATTGGAATGGTCAAATTGCAGATAGACTGAGGTATTTTTGTGAGGCTGTGTTTCTGGACTCTATTAGCTCACTTTCCGGAGTTATGACGTATATGAGCATTTTCGGAAGGGAAGTCCCATTTTCCATTCACCTACAGAAGGGTTTGTGGGGTAAAATCACTGTGCCTCCTACCATAGTGGAGGATGTCAAACTGTTTGCCTTCAATTCTGGAACTTCAGATCCTCTTTTTTGTCCCTTCAACCTGACTTCAAGTTTTGCCTGTATGACCAGGGCCTCAGATTCATGCAGTCACACTTGTATATATAAATCTCTTCCTTTTAGTGAGCTTTAGTTCAAAAAGTATATGTGGTTTCCTCTACTGGGACTTGTTAAAAAGAGTAAAAATTCTACCAAAGATGGGCAGTCTGGGAACTATCTCTTGTTCAAGAAACCTATCTGATAGATAAGGGTAAGAAATTGAAATGGGGTGGATGGAAGTGGCTTTATTCCTCACAAATTTGATTTTATAAATCAATGTTATGGATATACAGGCAGTATGCTTATGGTTAAAGTTAAAGATTAATGACCAAATACTTGTTCTCGTTAGCTAAATATGTGCTCGCTCAATTTTGGTGCACCTGTCGAGTTTTATGTATTTTTATTCATTCATTCGTGGGACACGGGCGTCGTTGGCTGGCCAGCATTTATTGCCCATCCCTAGTTGCCCTTGAGAAGGTGGGGGGTGAGCTGCCTTCTTGAATCGCTGCAGTCCATGTGCTGTGGGTTGACCCACAATGCTGTTAGGGAGGGAATTCCAGGATTTTGACCCAGCGACTGTGAGGGAACAGCGATATATTTCCAAGTCTGGATGGTGAGTGGCTTGGAGGGGAACTTGCAGGTGGTGGTGTTCACATGTATCTGCTGCCCTTGTCCTTCTAGATGGAAGTGGTCATGGGTTTGGAAGGTGCTGTCTAAGGATCTTTGGTGAATTGCTGCAGTGCACCTTGTAGGTAGTACACACTGCTGCTACTGAGCGTCGGTGGTGGAGGGAGTGGATGTTTGTGGATGTGGTGCCAATCAAGCGGGCTGCTTTGTCCTGGATGGTGTCAAGCTTCTTGAGTGTTGTTGGAGCTGCACCCATCCAAGCAAATGGGGAGTATTCCATCACACTCCTGATTTGTGCCTTGTAGATACTGGATAGGCTTTGGGAGTCAGGAAGTGAGTTACTCGCCTCAGTGTACCTAGCCTCTGACCTACTCTTGTGGCCACTGTGTTTATGTGGCGAGTCCAGTTGAGTTTCTGGTCAATGGTAACCCCAAGGATGTTGACAGTGGGGGATTCAGTGATGGTGACACCATTGAATGTTAAGGGGCAGTGGTTAGAGTGTCTCTTATTGGTGATGGTCATTGCCTGGCATTTGTGTGGCGCGAATGTTACTTGCCACTTGTCAGCCCAAGTCTGGATATTGTTCAGATCTCGTTGCATTTGAACATGGACTGCTTCAGTATCTGAGGAGTCACGAACAGTGCTGAACATTATGCAATCATCGGCGAACATGCCCACTTCTGACCTTATGACAGAGGGAAGGTCATTGATGAAGCAGCTGAAGATTGTTGGGCCTAGGACACTACCCTGAGGGACTCCTGCAAAGATGTCCTGCAGTTGAGATGACTGACCCTCTACAACCACAACCATCTTGCTATGCATCAGGTATGACTCCAACCAGTGGAGTGTTTGCCTCCTGATACCCATTGATTCCAGTTTTGCTAGGGCTCCTTGATGGGTTTATATCACTGGGAGAGGTTGAAAACATTATTTGAGATGTAGCGCTGCACAGATTGAGTATAAGCGAAAGTGCTTGTGTTATTATATCTCAGCATCAATAACACTGGATACTCTGGACCTAATAGTATCTTTTTTTAAAAACTGGTTGCATATTGAAGGATTAGTAATGGATTAGTGAACAAGAACAGAGAGGATCTGAAAAAGTAGTCTGGCAGAAAAATCACTCAGAAAATAAGGGATTATAAGGTACAGAAGCTGGAAATAGTGATAAAGAATGTAAATGTTCAGTTTATTGTAACATTATGACCACTGCATGGAACAAATTGAGCCCTTCAAGAACAAATCAATTTATTTGAAGCATGCAGATCATCAAAAAAACTAATTGTTTCTGTGAACCACGATGAAAAGATTTAGCCTCTGCAATTCATAAGGTTTAGATAAACTCCTACTCAAGATATATATTACTCCAAAGTTTATTAATTTCACTTTGGTTCTTCAGAAGTTAAGAGATTGAAATCCATCATTATCCCAACAGCTTCCATAATATTCCTTATTAGTAAGGTTCCAAAAGCCAGTCTTAGAGAGAGCACTGAATAAGGAAATACAGAATTAGTTTCAATGTAGTGGATAAGGTCCTGAATGGGGAGTTGGACTACAGCTGTTTGATTTATACCCTGCTCTGCTGCTGCACGCAGTCCAACAACTGTACTGTTTCACTAACCTGCTCCAGTTTAAATAATTGGCCTTGGTATTTGAACAAAAAAGTCTATTGATGTAAACTGCAAGCATTTTTGATTTAGCAGCCAAAATCTCAAAATCAGTTTTGCGCTGAAAATAGCCATATGCTTGGATGTAACATGCTCACCCTTCCCAAGACATCCAAAGGTAGGTTTGAGTTTATCAACACAGGTTTGACCTTGTCACCCGAAAGGAGGCCATTTAGGGGAGTCAAGCTTTCAAAAATTCCATCAAATTTGGCTCGCTCTTCAGGCTGTGGGGAGAGAGGCAAGACTAGTTACTGTTTTCTATTAGAGATTCTGAAAAGGCAATGAAACTGGTCTTGAAAACGACTTGTGTGAATATTCACCCCAGCATTAGACTTGAAAGTTCTGACCTGTCTCACAATTACAATAGTTCTTAGCATGGACATCCCACTGGTTTATGATGTTTTTGATCTTCTGTTCTTAGACATTTTGGTAGTTGCTTGATATTACCGTGAACACCTCCAGGACCTCTAGCACAGATATATATCAGCAACTTGCCATCCGTGGCCTTTCACCAAAGTTCATAATTATCTAACTTTCCCTTCAAATGCCCAATGTCATATCAATAGCCCACTCCCATCAGTATTCAATCCTGTTGCTTCTGATTCCACTCTAAGTTAATCAATCTCCTTCACAGCACAAGTCTACTACAGAAAACATTTATTTCTATCACACAGCAATGGTCAATTCTACATCCTCCAAAGAGACATGGAAGTTTGGTTTCTTTCTATTCTTTACTGTTTAAGATTGCCTCACTCAGCTCTGCTTTCCATAGATAACCCTGGCCCCTGCAATTACTAAGTGGAACTCCCATATCTCTTCCTGAAGTTTCAAAATGTCGAAGAAAGTTTGTTTTTCTCATCCACATCCAGTATTTCTTTTCCCCCAAAATTTCATCCTTTATCAAGTCTATCTAAGTCTCAAATACATTTCACACTTCTAGAAAGGGCATTAGCAGTTTCTTATTTCCAACTATCTTTCTCCTTCCACTGTCATTACACAAGAAGACAGGAACATAAAAAAATGAGGATCCACATTAGGATTGCATATTCCCAGGCTAAGTCGAACATGCTTAGATCTAGAATAAACTCCCTTTACTCCCTCTAACTTTAAAAGAGAATTACCTATTGCATTATTGCAACATTGCTCGATTTCCTTTGTGCCCTTAGGACAATGCCAATTTAGTGACAAATCAGGGCAGCTTTGGAAAGTGAGCAGATTCTCACTAGAATTAAGACGATCCAAATAAATTGTTCATAAGGCGATAACAGCAGAGACTCTCAATTCATCCAATCTAGGCTGAATTCAAACAGTTATCAGAGATGAAACCTAACCCATTTTGATTGTATGAAGTCAGTTATCCAACTCACCCTTACAGCCCAGTGTGTGTCCGAAGAGGGAGGAGGTGCTATCAGTGAGGGACTACTGCTGTCATGCTGCCAAAAGATAAAGCGCAATTCATTAGTAATGAAGTACACACAAGCTCTGAATAATGAAGTCTTGGAATAAGTTATACCTACAAATATTTACATGTTAAAGGAAACCAGCTATAAAATGAGAACTGCAAATTGTACTCTGTTACATCAATTACTTTTAGTTAGGAAACAAACTGGGGTAAGTTCCCTGGGACACTACTAAATTACATTTGACCCAGTGAACTGACAAGCCTCGCAACAATTCAGAACGAATCTTATCATACCTAATGCACCACGACTGGTTCTACTACACCACACAACACCAGTAGACACCAGAACTGATTCTCTCATGTTAAAGAGCGCAACCATGGTGCATCCTCCTGCAGCACACAGCACCAATACAAGCACAGGGTACAAGTACACACCTCTCATTTGGTACATGCCACAACTAAATTTTTGTATAACATTTGTCTCAGCACAAGTCATGTGTTCAATTCTAGGCTGTGCACTTAGTAAAGGTGTCAATATCTTAGACAGGGCTACTGGAACAGTCCCAAGAAAGAGGGACTTTAATTGTGTAAAGAATTATGTGGAGAACCAGACAACAAACCTTAAGGCAATTAACAAAAGAACCAGAAGCAATACAAGCAAAGCCTTTTTTTTCTACACACAAGTTGTTGTGATCAGCAATGCGTGACCTGAATGGATTGGAAATTGATTGAATAACAACTTCAGAAGCTAATTGGAAAAATACTTGAAGGGAGAAAATTTGAATAGCTATGGAGAAAGAGGTTTGGGAGTGGGAAGAGGTTCATAGCTCTTTTAAAGAGCTGGCATTGGCACAATGGGTCACACGGCCTCTATGCTGTTTCACTCGATGACTGACTTTCCCCCTTTCGTACCCAACCAACTATTACACACCATGACTAATCCTCCTGTGCCACACAACACAGAAAGGAATTAAATCGAGAGAGACAAAACATATAAACTTGCATTGATTTAAGGTTTCTCAAAATGGCAGCATGACCCAAAGCTTCACTCCCAGTGCATTACATTGAGTATCGTCACAGATATAATGATGGAAATGCAGTAACCAATTTGCACATAGCAGTGTCCCATAAACAGAAAAGAGATAATGGCCAAAGAATCTGATTTTGTGAGATTGGCTGAGGTAAAAACATTGCTTATGCCATTAAGAGAACTCCCCTGTTCTTCTTCAGACTGGGGGATGCTATCTTTATATTCAGCTGAAAGGACAGCTGGGGCTTTAGCTTAATGTCACGGTCAAAAGATGGTACCTCCAACAGTGCAGCACTCCTTTAGTAATGCACTAAAGTGCCAGCGTGGATCATGGAGTGAGCTTTCTCACTCATCTTTCTGTACGACTTTCTCACTCACAGGCAAAGTTCTATCCTTGAGCCAAGGCTTAAAGTGCAACACTAATCCTGCTGTATGACAAAGCACCAGTACATATCACAACTGATCCTAGGGAGACCAGATTTTTAAAATGGGGACATTAAAAGACATGGATAGGTAGGGCTCAGTGATGATTGACATGTTGGGTAGGCAATAGTAAGAGTCGAGAGGGAGGCAGGGCAGATGCAGGTGAGGGGTCATGTGGTGACATCTCCTGGGATACCTGGGCAGCACGGTGGCAGTGTTAGCACTGCTGCCTCACAGCGCCAGAGACCTGGGTTTGATTCCCTACTTAGGTCACTGTCTGTGTGGAATTTGCACGATCTCCCCACGTCTGCATGGGTTTCTTCCGGGTGCTCCGATTTCCTCTCATGGTCCGAAAGACGTGCTGGCTAAGTACATTGGCCTAGTAAATTCTCCCTCAGTGTACCTGAACAGGCGCCAGAGTGTGGTGACTAGGGGATTTTCACAGTAACTCTTCATTGCAGTGTTAATGTAAGCCTACTTGCGACACTAATAAATAAACTTTTGAAAAACCTCCAGACAGAGTCGGTGACCCTATTCCATCGTCATCTAAAAGATGTCATCAGCAAAGGAGCTGTCAAAAGGTAGTGACAATTCTTTGGAGGCATTATAGAGATATTGGGGGAGGAAAACAAGTGCACTGCATGCAATGCAATCCGATGTAATAGTTGTTTACAGGAAGGACAAAACTTCTCTCAGGTTTTCTCTCCCAGACCTAGTAAATATTTGACAAAAAAGAGAAAACGTGAAAATCGGGAATTTTGAACTTTAAGGAAATTGTCAGGACAGTGGAATATTTCATGAAAAACCAAGATGGTCCCAGCAAAACCTGGTTTGGTTAACCAAACAGATCTTCAAGTAGCAGACAGCTCTTGTACACTGATCTTCCATACAAGAAAATGCCACTCTACCTCCACAGAATATTCATATTTTACACTCACACTATTGCTGAACCTCAAGGAACAACTAACCCAATATGGTAATACTGCGTGTAAGTAAGCTTTTGCTCGAAGCAGCGACAAACAATGCTCTATTCGACATATTTTCAATCATAAGCACCGGTCTTGACAACAAGCAGTTTCACTTGGCTAGTTTAGTAAAATGCAAGGAAACTAGCATGCTCATTAGAGTTTATGTTGAAAATCAACACAGATGGAATCATGCAACTTTATGAAGGCAAGTCAGGTGAAAATACCGCTGTGTTAAATCAAGTTAGGCAGTGAATTAACAACTGTGAGTTCTACTGCACACCTTTAATGACACACCAGTCAACATACACTGATTTAGAATTTTGTTTAGAGGTTTAGACACTTACAAATTTGGGCGGTGGCAGTGTCACATTTAGACTGCTCAGGTTAACATCATGGCCATTCTGTGCACACGCTACCAGGCGTAAAGCCACATAAAAGCCCTAAAATGTAAAGAGAGGGTTAAGTATGAGAGGAATTAGTGAAAATCAACAGATTAGAATTAATAAAAGCATGACTCACATACCTGTTTATCCAGATAGCCTTTGCCTTCAGGGTCTGCCAAATCCCAAATCTGCAGACAAACACAAAGATTACATGAAGACCATACTCAGAGACCCTCCAGCACCCCCACCAAACTCACAGAGATAGGGATTTAACTGCACAAAGATTGGACACCCATTCTCCTCATGATACCAATTCATAAATGACTTAAAATATCTTTAAAGCTATAGAACTGTTAAAGATGGAAAGAGTCT
Source organism: Mustelus asterias (assembly GCF_964213995.1). Classification (NCBI taxonomy): domain Eukaryota; kingdom Metazoa; phylum Chordata; class Chondrichthyes; order Carcharhiniformes; family Triakidae; genus Mustelus; species Mustelus asterias. The sequence continues at coordinate 2,865,352 of NC_135826.1, read as the reverse complement.
CCACAAATTTCTACTAAAATATTCTATACTGCCAACTTCAGCACAGTAAAAAGTTAAATCAACATCACATCACTTGGGAATGGTATGGGTCCAGGCAAATTCAACACAGCAACAGAATAAATCCAGAAAAATAAACAAAAATCAAGCACTGTTCTAGATATACAGTGCAGTGTCATTTCTAGAAATATTAGCACCCAGTCTTTCAGAGCTACACTTGCAGAGAATGACAGTCTAGAATACACTTGTACAAGCTACAAACTGCAAAGCTACAATGGTCCACAGGGTTTAATCGTGAAAGCGAGGTGGTGGCATAGTGGTATTGTCACTGGACTAGTAATCTAGAGATGCAGGGTAATGCTTTGGGGGCTAATGTTCAAATCCTACCCTTGCAGATGGTGAAATTTGAATTCAGTAAAAATCTGAAAAGGATGAAACTACAGTCTATTGCTATCAGATTTCTATAAGTTGAGTTCTTTGGCAAGTTGAGACACCTTCTCTGGGATTGGTTTAGGGAAGGAAATCTTTCACCCTTACCTGGTCTGGCCTACATGCGACTCCAGATCCACAGCATTGTGTTGATTCTTAAATGCCCTCTGAAAAGGCACTCAGTTCAAGGGCAATTAGGGATGGGCAATAAACGCTCAGCCACTCGCATCCCATGAATAATGTTTTTAAAAAATGAATCACAGAAGATTCGGATTTGTTCCCATCTGCAGCGTTTGAGAACCAGACAGTCACAATTGGTCTTATGAATTGGTGAACTATTTCACTACGGTGGAGTCACAGCCAAATTCTTATTCTCACCTACATTCAAACATGCAGTTTCCAACAGAGAATCTGGTACTTAGCGGTAGGATAGGGGGCTAACTTAGCTCCCTCCCTAGCACCCATGGACATGGCATGGAGGACAACTCTCGTAGTTCTTCTGTCACCCCTGTCAGATGAGCTAGCTGAGCAGACTGAGATCAACCCTCAGATTTTGTATCTCAGTAACTATTTCCATTTACTGGCAGGTCCAGCAGTTACACACAGTAGCTGGTATCAAATAAGTGACTGGCTGTAGAAAATGAATTCATCTGATACAACAGGCTCTGGAAAAACGCCATTCAGTCAAATCATTTCACAAATCTTAGAATACGGAAATTAAAGTATGACTGTAATCATAGGTCGATCACAGGACAAGTATGTAAGTGTGGTGAGGCAGGTTCACAGACCAGAAATTATTCACAGATGGACTTCCACCTTTACTCACAGTACATGTTTTAATCCAATATTCACTTTGCCTCCTGTTAATTTAGTTACAATATAATAATAAAGAGCCCTGCAATGCTGCAGACTTTATGGAATTTTAATATTGAACCTCTTTAAGCTGTCACTAATATTCTACAGTGCAAGAATGTCACACACCACATCGTTCTCCGCAGGAAGACAATATCTACACCTATTAAGATAGCAGGTTCCAAAATAAATATAAATGCAAGCTTTATTAACAATTGTAAACACAGCAGTGTGTAAGGTTGGAAACTGTCATATTGGAAACATTTTGGTGAACAAGGATTAATTATCTGTCGCAAATTTCAGTGACCACCTTCCTCACTTGCTTTTCTGTATTCATAAACTAACAACAGGTTGTAATAAATGTTCTGATGAGTCCTGTGCTCCCTCAGCGTCAGCAGCCCAGCTCTCTGCAGCTATAAATGCACTGCAATGTGGTGCTGATCAGTGTGATTCCTGTTTCAATCAGGGAGCTGGTGGATCTCATTTGGGGCAATAGGAAAGGGATTAAATTTGACTTCGCAAAAAGGGGCAAAATTTTGTTTTTAAAAGGCAGTGAGTTATTATGGTCTGGAGAGCACTTACTGAAGGCATGATAGCAGATTTAATATTAAATTTCAAAAGGGAATTGGATCATTAAATAAAAAGGAAACATTGGTTTGGCTTTGGGGAAAGAGCAGGGGAGTAAGACTAATTGGATAGCTCTTTCAATCAGCTGGCAAACATGGGCTGAATGGCCTCATTCTGTGCTGTACCGTTCTCGGAAGAGGAGAAGCAACAGACAGAAAACAAAGATGAAAGAATGAGACCCTGAAAGAACAGAGCATCCATGGAGTTGAAGCCAAGTACTTAAATCTTCCTCTCACCCAATATAAACATGATGGAACAATCATTTTGATGGAATTATGAAGCTCTCGCAGCTAAACTTAAGGAATGCTGGCTTTGTCCCCATAAATACTTACTCCTTCAGCCAGCAGTCAATAATCTAACATAAACGGCTTCCTGTTAAATAAATACTAAGTGCTTGTTTAGTATTCACTAAGTATCTTTCACAGGAGGCTGACAGGTTGTAGCTATTAAATGCCATTAGTCGATTATTGCACACGTCAGCTCTGAAAGCCTCAGTATCCTGTCCCTTATTGACTGATTCATTACATTCGGTGCAATATGCAGGTTAGCAACAGACTTATTCTTTAAAAAAAGGAAAATTGGTACTGTACTACAATTTAACTCAGAAAATCTCAGAGTGCAGGTTTCTCCATGAACAATATCTACTCAACCAATAAGCATTGATCAGGCCTCCATAGTAGTCACAGGACAATTGTGTTTAGCCATAACAAAGGTACAGTGCGTAATTCTAAACATCACATCTTAAGGGGGAAATCTCATCCATGGAGGGAGTTCAGCTCAGATGTACCAGAATGATAGTTAGACTCCAAGGGTTAAATTACAAGGCGAGATCACACAGTCCAGGAATAGAAACAAAAGATGCTGGGAATGCTCAGCAGTTCACGCAGCATCGATAGGGAATGTTTCAGGCCGATTACCTTTCTGATGAAGGTGAAGCTTCTGCTGAAAGGTCATCAACCTGAAATGATCTCAAACAATGACGAGACAGAGTACAGGAACGAGATAGAGAATCTGGTGAACTGGAGCAGCAACAACAATCTCTCCCTCAATGTCAACAAAACGAAGGAGATTGTCATCGATTTCAGGAAGCATAAAGGAGAACATGCTCCTGTCTACAGCAGTGGGGACATAGTAGAAAGGTTCAAGAGCTTCAAGTTTTTAGGTGTCCAGATCACCAACAACCTGTCCTGGTTCCCCCATGCTGACATTATAGTTAAGAAAGCCCACCAATGCCTCTACTTTCTCAGAAGACTAAGGAAATTTGGCATGTCAGCTACGACTCACCAACTTTTACCGATGCACCATAGAAAGCATTCTTTCTCGTTGTATCACAGCTTGGTATGGGGCTCCTGCTCTGCCCAAGTCCGCAAGAAACTACAAAAGGTTGTGAATGTAGCCCAATCCATCACGCAAACCAGCCTCCCATCCATTGACACTGTCAACACTTCCCGCTGCCTCGGCAAAGCAGCCAGCATAATTAAGGATCCCACGCACCCCAGACATTCTCTCTTCCACCTTCTTCCTTCTGGAAAAAGATACAAAAGTCTGAGGTCACGTACCAACCGACTCAAGAACAGCTTCTTCCCTGCTGCTGTCAGACTTTTGAATGGACTTACCTTGCATTAAGTTGATCTTTCTCTACATCCTAGCTATGACTGTAACACTACATTCTGCACACTCTTGTTTCCTTCTCTATGAACAGTATGTTTTATCTGTATAGCGCGCAAGAAACAATACTTTTCACTGTATACTAATACATGTGACAATAATAAATCAAATCTCTCTTTCTCTCCACAGATGCTGCCTGAACTGCAGAGGATTTCCAGCATTCTTTTGTTTTTCATTTCAGATTTCCAGCATCCATAGAATTGTGCTTTGTTATACAAAATAGCATTGTATTACCAGGAATTTAGACGGTTACTGGGTGATTTGATTGACGTTTCAGGATATTAAGGAGGACAGAAACCTGCTCTGCTGGCTGGGGATTCTAGAATTTGTCTAAAATTTAAGAGTTGTGCTTTTCAGCAGTGAAATTAGGAAATATTTTTACACACAGAGGATGGTGGATGTTTGAAATCCTCCTGAAAAATAGCAACTGAGGTGAGATTTGTTGCAATTTTAAACTTAGGTTGATGGATACTTTATAACAAAGGGTATTAAAGGATTATAAGGTGAAGAATGAGAAATAAGCAACAAAATGGTTAAATCACAGAAGGAGCCAATCAATCTGCTGCATCTTGCTGCATCTGTACAGGGCATTGGTGAGGCCGCAGCTGGAATACTGTGTGCAGTATTGGTCCCCTTATTTGCGGAAGGATATATTGGCCTTGGAGGAAGTGCAGAGAAGGTTCACCAGGTTGATACCAGAGATGAGGGGTGTTGATTATGAGGAGAGACTGAGCAGTTTGGGTTTGTACTCGTTGGAATTTAGAAGGCTGAGGGGGGATCTTACAGAGACCTATAAGATAATGAAGGGGCTGGATAGGGCAGAGGTGGAGAGATTCTTTCCACTTAGAAATGAAGCTAGAACTAGAGGGCACAGCCTAAAAAAAAGGGGGGTCAGTTTAGGACAGGGTTGAGGAGGAACTTCTTCTCTCAGAGGGTGGTGAATCTCTGGAATTCTCTGCCCACTGAAGTGGTGGAGGCTACCTCGTTGAGTAGTTTAAATCACGGATAGATGGATTCCTGATCGGTAAGAGAATTAGGGGTGATAGGGATCAGGAGGGTAAGTGGAACTGATCCACTTCAGATCAGCCATGATCTTATTGAATGGCGGGGCAGGCTCGAGGGGCTAGATGGCCTACTCCTGCTCCTATTTCTTATGTTCTTAGCTGTCGACTTCATGCTGCCTCTCGGGAAGAGCAATTCAGCTCGTCTCACTCTCCTGCCCTTTCCCCACAGACTCACTCTCTTCAGGTGTATATCTTTATATTAGTAGCCAGTCTCCTTCCATAATCTCTCTTTGCCTTTCTTATTTCTTTTTTTTATTGCCCCTCAACTTCCTATGGTCAACCTAGTTCTCACTTGTGTTATCAGCCTGACATTTGTTACATGCCCCTTTTTCTGCCTTATTTCACTCTATCCCTTTCGTCAACTGAAACATTTTGGTTTTGGCTGCCCTGCCTGTGGAAGAGTACGTCAACTGTATCTGAATCATCTCTTTGAAGGCAACCCATTGTTCCATTATAGTTTTACCTTTCGATCTTTCATTCCAGTTTAACTGGGCAGGTCTGTTCTCACTGAATTGGCCCTCCGCCAATTAAGTCTTTATACTCTAGACTGCTCTTTGTCTTTCATTCAGAGGTAGGTCACAGTTCAGCCAACATCTAATTGCATGCTGGAACAGGCTGGAGGGGCTAGATCCTGTTTCCACATTCCCAATGTACCCCTTCACTACCGCTCATTCCTCTTCAATTCTAACAACGCTCATGAATTTGTCCCGACAGATTGGATGCACTTTATCCGTGCAAACCAACAATCCTGAGTAGTGAAAGGCCAGAGGAAAAAGGGTCAATTCCGTAACCATCAAATGTATATAACACGGAAAGTGAGCAAGTGTTTTTAAGCTAACATTGAAACCAATCTAAAAGAAACCTCCAATTACTTCACCACATCTCTCAAACATCTTAGATCCTCCAAATCGCAGTTACATTTACAAGCGTATTTTAATTAAGCTGGGGAAAGCAGAATTAAAGTTGTCACAACCTCTACAAAATGGGATCAGAGGTGAGCTGGCAAGGTGGATACAAATCTGGCTCGGTCAAAGAAGACAGAGGGTAGCAGTGGAAGGGTGCGTTTCTGAATGGAGGACTGTGACAAGTGGTGTTCCTCAGGGATCAGTGTTGGGACCTTTGCTGTTTGTAATATATATATATAAATGATTTGGAGGAAAATGTAACTGGATTGATTAGTAAGTTTGCGGACGACACAAAGGTTGTGAATTTGCGAATAGCGATGAGGACCATCAGAGGATACAGCAGAATATAGATCAGTTGGAGACTTGGGCGGAGAGATGGCAGATGGAGTTTAATCCGGACAAATGTGAGGTAATGCATTTTGGAAGGTCGAATACAAATAGGAAATATACAGTAAATGGCAGAACCCTTAAGAGTATTGATAGGCAAAGGGATCTGGGTGTACAGGTGCACAGGTCACTGAAAGTGGCAATGCAGGTGGAGAAGGCAGTCAAGAAGGCATACGGCATGCTTGCCTTCATCGGCCGGGGTATTGAGTTTAAAAATTGGCAAGTCATGTTGCAGCTTTGTGGAACCTTAGTTAAGCCGCACTTGGAATATAGTGTTCAATTCTGGTCGCCACACTACCAGAAGGATGTGGAGGCTTTGGAGAGGATACAAAAAAGATTTACCAGGATGTTGCCTGGTATGGAGGGCATTAGCTATGAGGAGAGGTTGGAGAAACTTGGTTTGTTCTCACGGAGCGACGGAGGTTGAGGGGAGACCTGATAGAAGACTACAAGATTATGAGAGGCATGGACAGAGTGGATGGTTAGAAGCTTTTTCCCAGGGTGGAAGAGTCAATTACTAGGGGGCATAGGTTTAAGGTGCAAACCAAGGTTTAAAGGAGATGTACGAGGCATATTTTTTTACACAGAGAGTAGTGGGTGTCTGGAGCTCGTTGCTGGGGGAGGTAGGGGAAGCGGGTACGGTAGTGACTTTTAAGGGGCGTCTTGACAAGTACATGAATAGGATGGGAATAGAGGGATATGGTCCCCGGAAGGGTAGGGAGTTTTAGTTAAGTCAGGCAGCATGGTCGGTGCAGGCTTGGAGGGCCGAAGGGCTTGTTCCTGTGCTGTAATTTTCTTTGTTCTAAAAGCAGAGTTTTAACTTAGCCCCAAATTAGTTCCTAAAATCAGTGTACATAGTTTTTATAATTTACATTGCAAGATGATCCCAGATTTGGTTTTTTTATTCCCTCTGATAGCAATCAGTGTGAACGTAAATAATGCACTTTGTCTCACAGCTGTGAAGACTTTCACATTCAAAGAGCAAGGAGAAATCTGTTACCATAGAATTATCAAGTAACTAACTACTGTGGATTCCAAGAAAAATGTGTTTTCAGTTTATATCACAGGACACAGTCATCGACTTCAGGAAGCATAGAGGAGGACATGCTCCTGTCGACAGCAAAGGGGACGAAGTAGAAATGGTCGAGAGCTTCAAGGTTTTAGGTGTCCAGATCGCCAATAATCTGCCCTGGTCCCTCCATACCGACATTATCGTTAAGAAAGCCCACCAATGCCTCTACTGTCTCAGGAGACTAAAGAAATTTGGTGCGTCCGCTACAACTCTCACCAACTTCTTCAGATGCACCATAGAAAGCATTCTTTCTGGTTGTATCACAGCTTGGTATGGCTCCTGCTCTGCCCAAGACCGCAAGAAACTACAAAAGGTCATGAATGAAGCCCAGTCCATCACGCAAACCAGCCTTCCGTCCACTGACTCTGTCTACACTTCCCACTGCCTCGGAAAAACAGTCAGCATAATTATGGACCCCACGCACCCCAGACATTCTCTCTTCCACCTTCTTCCTTCGGGAAAGAGATACAAAAGTCTGAGGTCACCTACCAACCGACTCAAGAACAGCTTCTTCCCTGCTGCTGTCAGACTTTTGAATGGACCTACCTTGCATTAAGTTAATCTATCTCTACACCCTAACTATTACTGTCATGCTATGTACAGTATGCTTTGTCTATATAGTACGCAAGCAACAATACTTTTCACTATATACACATGCATGTGACAATAATAAATCAAATCAAAAACGTTTGGAGCAGGGTTACAGATTTCACACAAATGTACTCAATATTACATCTTGTATTTCTAAGTATAAGTGCAAGTATTCTATTCTCAGGCCCATAAAATATTATAACAATCCAAGTAAGTACCCTCTATGACAAGAAGTAATGCTGCTATGACAGTTATGGCAGACGGTGAAATAACCCATGTTAAGTTTATGCTTCGAATTTCCTCAGTAGATTTCAAAATGCATAACCTGCTTTCACCACTAGAGGGCAGACATGATAAGCCAGGTAAAGCAGTCACCAACTGCACTCAAGCCAATGGTGGAATGTTCCAGTAAGAAGTCTCACAACACCAGGTTAAAGTCCAACAGGTTTATTTGGTAGCAAAAGCCACTAGCTTTCGGAGTGCTGCCCCTTCGTCAGGTAAGTGGGAGTTTTGTTCACAAACAGGGCATATAAAGACACAAACTCAATTTACAAAATAATGGTTGGAATGCGAGTCTTTACAGGTAATCAAGTCTTAAAGGTACAGACAATGTGAGTGGAGAGAGCATTAAGCACAGGTTAAAGAGATGTGTATTGTCTCCAGACAGGACAGTTAGTGAGATTTTGCAAGTCCAGGCAAGTCGTGGGAGTTACAGATAGTGTGACATGAACCCAAGATCCCAGTTGAGGCCGTCCTCATGTGTGCGAACCTGGCTATCAGTCTCTGCTCAGCGACTCTGCATTGTCGTGTGTCGTGAAGGCAGCCTTGGAGAACGCTTACCCGAAGATCTTAGGCCGAATGCCCGTGACCGCTGAAGTGCTCCCCAACAGGAAGAGAACAGTCTTGCCTGGTGATTGTCGAGCGGTGTTCATTCATCCGTTGTTGTAGCGTCTGCATGGTTTCCCCAATGTACCATGCCTCGGGACATCCTTTCCTGCAGCCTGGGTTTGCAAAATCTCACTAACTGTCCTGGCTGGAGACAATACACACCTCTTTAACCTGTGCTTAACCCTCTCTGCACTCACATTGTCTGTACCTTTAAGACTTGATTACCTGTAAAGACTCGCATTCCAACCATTATTTTGTAAATTGAGTTTGTGTCTGTATATGCCCTGTTTGTGAACTGAACTCCCACTTACCTGACGAAGGAGCAGCGCTCTGAAAGCTTGTGGCTTTTGCTACCAAATAAACCTGTTGGACTTTAACCTGGTGTTGTGAGACTTCTTACTGCGTTTACCCCAGTCCAACGCCAGCATCTCCACATCAGGAATATTCCAGGACAGAGCCCGACCATCATTTTATCCTTATATTCCCAACAGTCACAAAACCAGTGTACAGGACACCAAAGAAATCCCTGTTTGTTATTATTTTCTGCAATACATTCACAATATAGTATTTAAAGCAGCGTTAGATCTCCATCTGCTGCCACCGTTCTCGAGTGGCTACAACTATCAACTTGCTCACCCATACATTTCCAGGATGCCGTGACACATTAAAGCAATAGATAGGGATGGTGCAGGAGTGCTGCACACACAGTTCATACAACAATGAGCTGAATTACAATGTGTGCAGTGCTCTCATGTGTTGTACTCCAACTCTGAAGGTCACCGACCTGGAATGTTAACTGTGTCTCCCCTTCTCCACAAATGCATGAGTTTGAAGTTTACTTATTAGTGTCACAGGTAGGCTTCCATTAACACTGCAATGAATCATTGAATCCCTAGAGTGCAGAAGGAGGCCATTCAGCCCATCGAGTCTGCACTGACCACAATCCCACTCAACCGCTATTCCCCCATAACCCCACATATTACCCTCCTAGCCCCCCATGACTCTAAGGGACAATTAGCATGGCCAATCAACCTAGCACACACATCTTTGGGCTGTGGAAGGAAACCGGAGCACTCGGAAGAAACCCACGCAGACACGGGGAGAACATGCAAACGCTACACAGTCACCCGAAGCCGGAATTGAACCTGGGTTCCTGGCACTGTGAGGCAGCAGTGCTAACCACTGTGCCGCCCAAGTTACTCGCTGAGGGCTTCCAATATTCTACTTTTATTTCAGATGTCCAGCAATGGCAGTATTTGCTTTTGGTCTTTCATGTTGAGATGCATTAACTCGCCATAAACGTATGGTGAATGGAAGCTTAGAATCGAACCAATCAAAAAGTTATTAAACTAACCAGGAGATACAGGGGAAAGATTGCATGGATAAGCACTGTCTTCATTTTTAAAGTTGGTGGAGGAACAGACAGGAGGAAATCCTCTTTCCAAGTCCAAGGTCGGCACTGCAACATAATGTGTCCCACTGGCAGCGCTACCTCACTATTTTTGGGAAAGGATGAGGTCTCAACTCAGCCTGTGCTTGAGACTCGAAGTCGGGGAAGCCCCAGCAATCACCTCTTCGCGTTCCTGGCCTGGGTGCGCTTGCACCGACACCGAGATCAGAAAACAAGTGTTCCCAAAACCCACCCCACCTCCATCTATCACTTTTCTCATCTTCACACAGGCACACCAACTTACCCAAAAATATAAAATTAGTGCAGCAGAAATATTTAGCCAATATTTTACTATAATCATCGAATCCCTGCAGTGCAGAAGGAGGCCGTTCAGTCTATATCAGCACACAGGTAAGCCCAATAATGCCAGACAGCTCAGAACGTTAAGTACCAATCATGGTCTGGAGCAATCCACAGAGCTGCCAAAATCCGGGAGTTCAAATGGAGAGAACTCCTGGATTTTGGCAGCTCTGTGGATTGCTGCAGTGATGACTTCTTGGCTAATTTCTCCAATAAGGCCCAGACAACTAGTAATTTGGGCACTGCTGAGTAAACGTAGCTCAAGCAGAAACATACAAAAGCTGCACAATTCCTCAACCTTGGGTTTAAAATGTGAATTGTTTCCATACCAGGGAGATGTCAGAGCCAGACTTCATGTCTCAAAGCGACATTCTGATGTGAATTCAGTCATTACACTGTGTTCACAGAAATGAGATTTATCCAACAGTTGTTACGGCAATGAGGGTCCTTTTGAAGGAAGGATTCATTCATGTTGTCAATACCTGATAAACATTATTACTGCAGTTTAAGGATTCATTTAAAGCTGACACGAGCACTTTACACTGCCAGGTATCTATCATTCCTGCCACTGACAGCACCATTTTTAATATAAGGGACGCCACAATAGTCTCAATTGTATCTGCTGTTGTGTGTTCTTCAATTACCTGTAAATGCACAGAACTTAACTCCACTGCCTTTCAGCATCAATCACCGGTCTGTTAAACGTAATCTTCCAGCAGACTGGGACAGCAAGAGGAATCAATCCAAACCGGCAGAGTAGCACACATTGGCTGGAGGCATTTCTGTCCATCTGGCACCACCACAGCCCAGTCAATGCCCATTCCTACTGCTTTTCAATTGCTAAGTGATGTGTTGATCACGCTCTCAGACAGGCACATAGGTGGGCAGGCACGTTTAGGGCACCAATATCCCAGCAATCTCCTCCTGGAGTCTCTGGGTGGTAGACATGGAAGAAACAGCTCTAGAAACCCTTTCTCAAAGTTGCCTATTTGAGTCAAGTTACCAAGACAGCACAGGGGTAAGTGGTTACTGTCACTGGAAAAATACCCCTACATCCCTCAGAGAATGCTAAAGTTCCTCCAATTCTGGCCCCCTGCACTCCCCAACTTCTTTATCCTATCACTGACCATCATACCTTCAGATGCCTACACTCCTAAATTCTAGAATTCCCTCCCATAACCACAGCTGAATATCTCTCACTCCTCTCTTTCTCTCCTTTAAATGTCAAGGCTCCTTCGACAGCACCTGCCAAACCTGTGACCTCTACCTAGAAAAATGAGAGAAGCAGACACACTGAAACACAATTCTCATCAACGTCCCACCCAAGTCACACACCATCGTGACATGGAAATCACCATTCCTTCACTGTCGCTGAGTGAAAATCCTGGAACCTTCTCCCTAATGGCACTGTGGCTGTACCTACACCACTTGCAGTTCAAAGTGGCGGCTCACCATCACCTGCTCAAGGGCATTTAGAGATCAATAAATGCTGGCCTTGTCAACAACGCCCGCATCCCAAAATTCTTCTTTTTATTTAAATTGCTCTTTAAAATCTATCTCCTTAACCAAGCATTTGTTTATTGTCCTACTGTGTACCTCAGTGTCAGTTTATGCATTTCTGCGAAGTGGCTTGGGACATTTTACGGAATACATTGCAAGCTGCATAAAGAACAATACAGCACAGGAACAGGCCCTTCGGCCCTACAAGCCTGCGCCGCTCATGTGCCCAACTAGACCATTCGTTTGTATCCCTCTATTCCCAGTCTGTTCATGTGGCTATCTAGATAAGTCTTAAACGATCCCAGCGTGTCCGCCTCAATCACCTTGCTTGGCAGAGCATTCCAGGCCCCCACCACCCTCTGTGTAAAGTACGTCCCCCTGACATTTGTGTTGAACCTTGCCCCTCTCACCTTGAACCCGTGACCCCTCGAGTTCATCACCTCCAACCTGGGAAAAAGCTTCCCACTGTTCACCCTATCTATGCCCTTCATAATTTTATACACCTCTATTAGGTCGCCCCTCATCCTCCGTCTTTCCAGGGAGAACAACCCCAGTTTACCCAATCTCTCCTCATAGCTAAGACCCTCCATACCAGGCAACATCCTGGTAAACCTCCTCTGTACTCTCTCCAAAGCCTCCACGTCCTTCTGGTAGTGTGGCGACCAGAACTGGACGCAGTATTCCAAATGTGGCCTCGCCAACGTTCTATACAGCTGCAACATCATATGCCAAATTTTATATTCTATGCCCCGTAGTTGTTCTTGTTTCCCAAGTAAATCATATCTACCTTAATCAGCTCACGACTCGCAAGAGATAGAAAGGAGTGCCAAGTGCAATATCAAACATTCCTGCCTCTATGGAATTTGCAGCAGTGAAAACCAGTGTCCACCCGGTTATTATTAAATAAATCCCCAGCATTAGTTTATTAAGATTGGATACAACTTCAAAAACATGTTTGGAAATGAGGTACAACACTGTCACCCCAATCCCTGCACATGCCACTTTCCGCAGAGCACATAGAATTTGTCTACAAAACTCTGCCAGCAATGAAATAAATATTTCTTTCACTGTTTAATATTTCCATCAAAGTATCCAATATTACAGGAAGCCTTCATGGTCTTGTAAACTTCTTTTGCAGGGATTGCTGTTCCTTACCTTTCCTAGGATAACGTCAGATAGACCAGACTTCTTCAGGAATAATGCTGCCTCATTGGGCCCAACTTTTCCTGTATGAGCTGGATCCACCTATAAAACAGAAACACCCATTCAGTACACACCAGTCACTCACCAAACAAACACTTTCCTCCCCAGTAACTCCGGTAAGATCATCTGTACAAACTGCCACTGAAATTCAAAATTTAATCAATGTAAATAAGTGTTACCCTTGGCTCATTGGTGGAATTCTCACTCAGGTCAGAAGGTAATGGGTTCCAAACAAACTTTAGAGACTTGAGTACATAATCTAGGCTGACCTTCAGTGCACTACTGAGTGTGTGTGCTGTACTGTTGGAGGTGTTGTATTTCAAATGAGATCTTAACCTCAGTCCCATGTCTGTCCTCCCAAGCAGATGTAAAATTTCTCACAGCACTATTTAAAGGGAACAAGGATATTCTCCAGCTGTCTTAGCTAATATTTGTCCTTCAACCAACAACTAAAACAGATGATTATTTGCTTCATTCTTGATTCCATGATCTTGTTATGCACAAATTGGTTGCTACATTACTTACAATATAACATTGACAACACTTCAAAAGTACTTCATAAGCTGTAAAATGCTTTGGAACATCTCGAGATGGTGAAGGGCGCCATAAAAATGTGTTTTTTTATGCTGCTTGATTGTTGCTGCATCAGGTTAACCTGGTTTAGCATTATTTGATAGCACTTTGCAGTCACCTCTAACCAATCTGCCCAATGCTACTCAGCTTACCTGAGTCCCAATGTTCTGGAACTATAAACACGCCATTGGAACAGTCCAAAATATCTCCAAATCACAGAGTTGTCAAAATTTGCTGGATTGTAATAAGCAAATCTTCTTTCTTAACCCAAAGGTTAACCTTCTCTGTCAAGTAGAACAGGAATAAAGTCCATGTACAAATTACTTTGCTACGATGATGGTAGTATTTTGAAGGCTTCACCTCCCAATCTCTCACTCAAAAGAGTTGCAGTCATATCATGATAAAATTATTGCAGGATTGTGATGAAGGCTTTTGGACATCCAAATCTCTGGAGCACAGAGATCCACATAGTCTTGTGATTTACTAAGTCAAATGCTTTGGGCAGGTTGATGAATGCAACAAGAGTTCTTGGTGTTTTTTCTTGGGTTTGACTGGTAACAAAAACTATGTCAGGAGTTCCTCTGGAAGGTCTAAAGCCGCGTTGTATCTCCGGGAGGATTTCCTTAGCCACAGCAAATGGGTGATTCAGGAGAATGCGTGTCAGGACTTTCACTGCTCTGGACAAGAGGGAAATACCTCGATAGGGAAGCACAGCAGTTAGCATTGCTGCCTCACAGCGTCAGGGACCCGCGTTTGATTCTGGCCTTGGGCGACTGTGTAGAGTTTGCACATTCTCCCTATGTGTGCATAGGTTTCCTCCCACAGTTCAAAGATGTGCAGATTAAGTGGACTGGTCATGTTAAATTGATGTGGAGATGCCGGCGTGTGGCTTTTGCTACCAAATAAACCTGTTGGACTTTAACCTGGTGTTGTTAAACTTCTTACCATGTTAAATTGGCCCTTAGTGTCCAAAGATGTGTAAGTTACCATTAGCCATGGTAAATGCATGTAGTTACGGGGAGGTTGTTTGGGGGGGGGGGGGGCTTTGAAGACCTCAGCGGGAATACCATTAGCGCCAGAGGCTTTGTCGTTTGATTCGTTATTGCAGCTCTCCCATTGGTGGTGGTTCACCAATGGATTCTACCATTGTAGTGGGTGATGGCCTGAAGAATATCAACTGTAAGTAACCATATGTTTTTCATTTATTCTTTCATGGGATGAGTGTCACTGGCTTGGTCAACATTTCTTGTCCGTCCCCCATTGCCCTTTCATTGAGTGGCTTGCTGGGCCATTTCAGATAAGAGTTGGCATATTGCTGTGGGTCTGGAGGCACATGTAGGCCTGACCAGATAAGGACGGTAGATTTTCTTCCCTCCATCACCTCCATGCCAAAACTAACTTGATCACCATAGAAGCACATGATCTACATAGTTTGTGGATGACTGCAGTGTTGTTAGCCATTCTGCGTGAGATATATGTTGATGGAGAGACTATGAAATGTATTGAGCACTTTCCCATACCTTGGCAGCTGCCTCCCTCAAAAGGCCACCACTGACAAGGAGATCAGTTGCACCATCTCAGCCTTCTAAACTATGGCAACAAAGGTCTCCACGAGTCAACTAAAGTCCAAGTGTACAGAGCAGCTGTCATCTCCTGTACTGCAATGAGGCCGGATTATGTTTCAGACACACACAAGAGTGCTAGAGAAATTACATCAGCAATGTCTCTGGAACGCCGAAAACTGTCTCCCCTACCAGGTCCAGTTCTCTCAAATGGTCGAATGAACATGGTTCAAAGGCACTGTGAAGCTCTCTTTGAAGTACAGAGCCTTGGCCTTAATGACTGGGAGGAGCTTGCGACCCATCATTCAACATGGAGACAACTTGTCCATCCTGCTTTGAGTCACAACACCTTAAATGATGAGGCAGGGCAGTGGCAGAGAAGGAAAGAAAAGAAAGCAAATCCCACTTCCTTGGGGGGACATCCTACTCCATGTGCCCAAAGATGTGCGGGTCGAGAACTGGCATGTTCAGTCATACAAAGGCCCATGACAGAAGCTCACGATCCCTGAATGGAGGGACAGCCGATGATGATGATGGCAGATACTTTGCAGGCAATGATCAATGAAGGTTCATCTCTGCAATAACTGACATGACCACTGGTGACTAAAGAGGCCAAATCTTGATCAACAGCCTCTTGAGCAGTTTGAGGCACAGGAACCACCAGCTTGAAGGCGGACTGGTAAAAGGAGACCATCTGCATCTTTCCTCAGCAGTCTTGCGTGCTGTGCTTGTTCCAAACTTGTAATTACTTCCCTGGTTGTTGCGCATCAGCTGCCTCCTGTTCCTGCACACCCGCACTCGACTAATATGTGATTTTCATTATAAATAGTCTCTACTGTACATCAATTTTCATCCTGTACCAGGCAGTCATTTTTGCCGGAATAATAAACAGCCATAAAGTTCTGCATCATCAACAGCTGCATCTACAAGTTTCCATTAACATAGTACCTAACTCATCTCAAGTCCCATTCATCCATCACTGACCCCACATTGTTTCCCAGACCAGCAAACTTAATTTTAAATCTCTCAACTTCATTTTCAAATCTCTCCATGAGCCAGCCACTCTCTGTAACTTCTTCCAGACCAACAAACCCAAAATCTCTCCAAAAAGCTCCTCCAATTCTGATCTCGTGTATCCCCAAATTTCTTTGTTGCACTTTCAGTAGCAATTTTTTCAGCTGCCTTGGCCCCAAGCTCAAATTTCTTCACCAAACCTCTCCGCCCCTCTCTCTCCTCCTTTAACACCGATAATCTACTGTTGTTCAAGCTTCAGGTTACCTATTCTAATACCTCTATAGGAGGCTGTATCAAATTCTGTTTTGACACAGCATTATATAAATTCAAGTAGCTGTTGTTATTTATTGTTGTAAACATCCCAAATATTTAGCAGAAAAGAGATTCTGAAAGGCAGTGTAAAACTTTGGGGAATTACTAAAATCAAGTCCAAACAAATACATTTTAAAGGTGGGCAAGGAAGAGGCAAAGTGAACGGTTCAGACAGTAGAATCAACTTGACTGGAGGCAATGCCACAGGTAGGTCAGGGAACGAACAGGAAGACAAAGATAGAGGACAAAACGCTGAAGTGGTGACCAGAAGAGGGCTTAGGTTTAGAAAGTAAGAAACAGAAAAAGGATTCCTCAAGTCTGTTCTGTCCTTCAATAAGATCACGATTGATCATTTTCCCTGACTGTAACACTATATTCTGCACCCTCTCCTTTCCTTCTCCCGTATGTACTCTATGAACAGTATGTTTTGTCTGTATCACGCGCAAGAAACAATACTTTTCACTGTATCCTAATACGTGACAATAATAAATCAAATCTACACTTAAAAGTCAAGTTAAAGTTAATTTATTAGTCACAAGTAGGCCTACATTAATACTGCAATGAAGTTACTGTGAAATTCCCCTAGTCATCACATTCCGGCCCCTGTTTGGGTCACTGCACCTAACCAGCACATCTTTCAGACTGTGGGAGGAATTCGCAGCACCCGGAGGAAACCCACACAGACACGGGGAGAGCGTGCAGACGCCACACAGACAGTGACCCAAGCCAGGAATCAAACCCAGGTCCCTCGTGCTGTAAGACAGTAGTGTTAACCACTATGCCACCGTGTCACCCAGAAGCTTTCCTGCACCATCTATATAATCACTTGATTCCCTCATAATTCAAAATCTATCAATCTCTGACTTGAATCTTGCCACTGATCATCCGCAGCACTCTGGGGTCGAAAATTCTAATGGCTCACAATGCTCTGAATGAAGATACTTCCTGCCTTAGGTCTGACAAAGATGTAACGTGAGATGAGGCTGTTTCTGAAGATGAGGATTGTGAATTCAGTGCATTGAAGATGAGTCACAGATG
This sequence comes from Mustelus asterias, assembly GCF_964213995.1. NCBI lineage: Eukaryota > Metazoa > Chordata > Chondrichthyes > Carcharhiniformes > Triakidae > Mustelus > Mustelus asterias. The sequence continues at coordinate 2,847,920 of NC_135826.1, read as the reverse complement.
GTCAGCCATTTAGAGTATTGGTAAACACCAAGGAAAAGGAGGTGGGTGAGGAGATTACCAAGGGAGCAAGATGCAGCCTGTTGAGAGCAGAGAAGAAGCTAAAGAGTGAAATGTGTTCTCTGCCCCCGCTTTGAAGGATAAGAATAAAGGACGATATAAAGACGGCAGCTGTATGAATAGTCTCAAATTTTGACACAGGAAATATACGTTCCTCATATTTTGCAAGTATTAAGGAGTTGGGAAGAGCAAAGGGGAGCCATCAGAGAAAGAGGTTACTATCCAATGATACTCAGGAATGATTTGGCAATTGACGAAGATCCGGACTGTTAGAAATACCAAGCTAGGTCTGGCAGTGGACAATTAGGATGATTTTATAACAGGCTTACTCAAAACTTCAGGGTTTATGAAGGGGAGAACTACAGAGAAAAGGAGTGAATGCCAGATGTGGGGCAAGAATATCAAATCCAAAACCAAGGAAGGTAAACAGTTCAAATGTGGCCCAGTGGCAAATTAAAGGCTTGAAGCAGGGGAGTTGCAACATATGTTAATGTAATTAGGATTGCAGGGTCATTTTAATTCACATATGTAAGTCAAGGGGGCACGGGCGGAAAGAATTGAGGAAGTGTTCAGAGATAGCCTTGCCAACAAGCGACAGCTATGCATGAGTCAACCAGTGCGAAATGGAAGTGCAGTTGTGTAAACCCCCACCACTAAAGAAAATGCAAATACAGGGGAATAAATAGCACAAATGTAAAATATTTTGCTTCAACCTTTTTGAAAAACCTCAAATAATGTATATCCACAGCTGGTACTCGCTACCAGTTTAATTCTAGATTTCACAGTAACTCCACATTTGGACATTTTTATTACAAGTGCGAACCTAGTGTTTCACACAAATGGAAAGCTTCCTTTTTTATTTTAGTAAAGGCATGCTTAAATTTCTTGCAGACTAACAAGATTTAAAAAAACAGTACTTATGAACTCATCATTGGCCCAGTTCCTATAAGACTGAATAATCTGAGAGGTTAAGCCACTTAGAATTTGAAGATTTTAGCATCTTATTTTACGGCCTCCTGAGCCAAACAAGCCACTATATCAGACTGTTTTTGGGTGTGCTCACGCATAATCCACACCCTTCCCCTGTACCCTAATCCACTTCCCCCTCTCCCCTTTCCACCCCCCACAGTTCCTTCCCAAGCTGCCTCTCTCCCCCAATTCTTCTCCCCCATCGCAACATCCCCTACCCCTCCACATCCCCTCCCGCACCTCTTCCTACACCCCTTCCCACACACCCCTCGCATCCCCTCCTCGCACACAATGAACTGGGAGGCACAAAGTATGAGAGAATAGTTCCAGAGACATCAGACAGCAGGCAAATGCGAGGCATTCAAAGTAAAGCACATGTATGTAATTGCACAGAACTTGGTTAACAAGGGTGGTGAATTGCAGGCACCAGCAAGCCATTTGGGATTACAAAACAGGCCCAATAACACAGACCTGCTTCAAAGGGCAAGAGAATTGGGAGTTTTCTTTCCTGAATACCTTGCAGCCGGGTATATTAAAGAAGGAGCTAAAGATGGTGCAGTGGCAGTATTCATCAAATAAATTATTATAGAACTAGGTAGAGATGATGTAGTCAAGGAGCAAAATAATTTAGAATGAAGGAACACTAGAGGAGTCATTGCACTACCTGGTGGATACCATAGGCCACCAAATACTGAGAAGGATATAGAAGAGCAAGTTTACAGGCAAATTACATAAGGATGCAAGAACTACAGAGTAGTGACAATTGGAAATTTCAGTCAAACTAACACAGACTAGGGCAGTGAACACTGTAAAGGGCAAAAAGGGAGCAATTCCTGAAGCATGTTCAAGAGAACCTTCTTGATCAACATGCTCCCAGCCCAACAAGTAAGCAAGCAGTGCAAAAGCAGAGGAGCTTTAATGGAGAATTTTAATTTGTGTAGATTGGGTTCTGCTCATGTAAAAACTCAAAAATTACAAGTATGTTCAGAATAATTTTTCATTCACAGGATGCGCTTATCCTTGGTAATGCCAGCATTTGTTGCCTATCTCTAATTGCTCTCAGGACAATTCTGGTGAACCACCTTCGTGAATGACTGCCAACCTCTGAAGGTGCTCCCATGATGTTGCTAGATAAGGAGTTTCAGGATTTTCATATAGCATGTTGAAGGGATAGCAATAAATTTACACGGTCAGGGTGATGTGCGACTTTGACGGATATTGCTGCCTTGCGCCTGCTGTCCTTGTCCCTCCCAATGTTAGAGGTCACAGGTTTGGAAGGTGCTGTGAAAGAAGCCTTAGTCAGTTGCTACAGTGCATCTTGTAGATGGTACACACTGCAGCCACCTTACACTCGTAATAGGAGGAGTGAATGATTAAGATGGAAAGTATTCCATCACACTTGTGCCTTGGAGTTGATGGAAAGGTTTTGGGGAGTCAGGAGATGAGTTATTTGCCATAGAATATCCAGCCTCTGACCTGCTCTATTCGCCATAGTAGTTATTTGGCTGGCCCAATTAAGTCTTCCACCAATGTGATTTGGACTCATGCCGTGTTGGGGATTGTATAGTGCAAATATTACTGCAACCATATATCCTGGAACCAAAACGGGGGCATGCCATATTAAATTTCATAATGAGTAATGAGCAAAGCTTAGTTAATGGTCTAACAGTAGTGAACATTTATTTAATGGCTATCACACGACGCTCACTTTTACAGATGCACATAGGAAGCATTCTTTCTGGTTGTATCACAGCTTGGTGTGGCTCCTGCTCTGCCCAAGACCACAAGAAACTACAAAAGGTCGTGAATGTAGCCCAATTCATCACGCAAACCAGCCTCCCACCCATTGACTCCTCTACACTTCCCGCTGCCTCGGCAAAGCAGCCAGCATAATTAAGGACCCCACGCACCCCAGACATTCTCTCTTCCACCTTCTTCGTTGGGAAAAAGGTACAAAAGTCTGACGTCACGTACCAACCGACTCAAGAACAGCTTCTTCCCTGCTGCTGTCAGACTTTTGAATGGACCTCCTTGCATTAAGTTGATCTTTCTCTACACCTTAGTTATAACTGTAACACTACATTCTGCACTCTCTCCTTTCCTTCTCTATGAACGGTATGTTTTGTCTGTATAGCGTGCAAGAAACAATACTTTTCACTGTATGCTAATGCATGTGACAATAATAAATCAAATCAAATCATGGCGTCAGAAAGAGATAGTTCGCAGGAATTGAAAACGGCTGAAACTTCCAATGGCTGGAGTTGCTTGAGAACTGCATCAAAAGACTGTTCATCGGCCCCAGCATAGCCCAGCTGCAGCAGATTCAAGGAGGCCACACATTAAACTTACCTGCTCTATAGCAGCTAAAGTGCCCAGTGGAATTGACAGGCCACGGAGTAGGTAAGTTTTCAAGGTAAGTGGATGAGATTTGGGCAGTCGAAGATTGGAAGGGATGGTCGGAGCTGGGTCAGGGTCAGGCCCATGCGTCACGAGTGGATGATCAACAGTTAGCAATTTAAATTGCATTTCGCATGGTTCCCAGAGCAGGGCAATTGCTGTACAAACTCTTAACTGTAAAGTTCCGAGAGGATTCCCCATGCATCTTTGGGATATCCCCCAAATCCACTGCTGGGGAGCTCGGATGTTAGGATCAAATTTAACATTGTACTTGAAAGGTGAAACAGTTATGTTTAAGTAACAGTTATATTCAGCATAATGCGATGGAATGTGATGAGCGATCAAAAGCAATGTGGGCCTTTAAGGTCTTATAATGGTGATATTATAAATGAAAAACAGAAATTGCGCATGTTGAAAAATATTTCTAGCATGCCAGGCATCCCAGAGAAACTAACATCGAATCAGAAATGGGGATCAAAGGAAAATAACATAAACAAAAACAGCAAGGAAGAAGACAATGGCACTAAAATATGACACGATAATTTTCATCACAAGGTTTAAGAGGAAGTATGAGAGAGTATTGCAGATGCCTTAACTATAATCTCCCAAAGTTCTCTGGATTCAGGAGTTGTTCCTCTTTCTTGGAAAATTGTTCATGTCACTCTGCTATTTAAGGGAGGCCAAGGAATTGTAGATCAGTTAGCCTGTCATCCATTGTTGATAAATTGCTGGAATTTATAAAGATGGATAAAGTTACTGAACACCTTTCCCATTAATCAGAGCGAACAAACATGGAGGGGATTTTCACAGCAACTTCATTGCAATGTTAATGTAAGCCTACTTGTGACACTAATAAATAAACTTTAAAACTTTAAACTTTGTAAAGGTTTAGGTCATGCCTGACCAACCTTTTTCAAGTTTCTGAAGAGAAGATGTCTAAAGAAGCGGATAGGGGAAGTCTATGGATGTTATTTATCTGGGTTTCCAGGGGCATTTGGTAAAATCCCTCATTACGAGCTTGTTAGCTAAAGCTGAAACTCATGTAATTACATAGAAACATAGAAGATAGGAGCAAGAGGAGGCCATTTGGCTCTTCGAGCCTGCTCCCCTATTCATTATGATCATGGCTGATCATCCAACTCAATAGCCTAATCCTGCTTTCTCCCCATAACCTTTGATCCTATTCGCCCCAAGTGCTATATTTAGCCACCTCTTGAATACATTCAATGTTTTGGCATCAAATACTTCCTGTGGTAATGAATTTCACAGGCTCACCACTCTTTGAGTGAAGTCTCCTCACCTCCATCTTAAATGGTCTACCCCGAATCTTCAGACTGTGACCCCTGGTTCTGGACTCCCCCACCATCTGGAACATCCTCCCTACATTTACCCTGAATAGTCCTGTTAGAATTTTACAAGTCTCTATGAGATCCCCCCTCATTTGTCTGAACTCCAGCGAAAACAATCCTAACCTAGTCAATCTCTCCTCTTACATCTGTCATGCCATCCCCGGAATCAGCCTGGTAAACCTTCGCTGCACTCCCTTCCTCAGAAAATGAGACCAAAACTGCACACAATACTCTAGGTGTGGCCTCACCAAGGCCTTGTATAGGTGCAACAACACATCCCTGCTCCTGTAGTCGAAACCTCTCGCAATGAAGGCCAACATACCATTTACCTTCTTTACTGCCTGTTGCACGTGCATGCTTACCTTCAGCGACTGGTGCACAAGGACACCCAGGTCCCACTGCACACTCCCCTCTCCCAATTTACAGCCATTCTTGTTTTTGCTTATTAAACTGGTTAAGAAACTGGCTGAGTGGCAGGAAACAAAGAGCAAAAACAATGATGACCAGTGATAGCTCACAGGAATCTTTGTTGGGTCTTCGACCAATCGCCACATTTATTAACAGCTTAGATGACAAGGTAGCGGGCCAGATATCTATGTTTGCAAACAAGGGTTGTATTCCCTGGAAATTAAAAGTCTAAGAGTGATTTGGGCAAAATGTTCAAAATATAAAAGGGGAACTGATAAGATCGATAAAGAGAAGCATTTTTTGTGGTTGGTTAGTCTTGGACTAGGGAATGTCAGAGTCAGGACTTTCAGGAGTGAAGTTGGGAAACTCGTCAATGTGCAAGATTCGAAGAAGTTTCAAATCTCTCCCACAAATGGCAGTTGATGCTGGGTCAATTGTAAAGTTGAAATTTGAAATTGATATATTTCCATAAACCAAATATACAAGAAATACAATCACAGATCAGCCAAGGGATGGTGGAACAGGCTTGACGGGTTAAATGTCCTACTCCTGTTCCTGTTGATCTAGCTCTGGAGAAAGAAGTGAGCAAGTTTCAGTAGGAGAGCATTAGAGCAACAATGATCATAAAATCAGATTTAGAAGAGTTATGGAAAAGGACAAGGTATAATCAAGCACAGAAATACTTAACTGGAGACAGATTAACTTCAAAAGACGTAGTCCAGGTGAATTGGAATCAAGTTAAAAAGTTTATTTATTTGTCACAAGTAGGCTTACATTAACACTGCAATGAATTTTCTGTGAAAATCCCCTAGTCGCCTGTTCGGGTACACTGAGGGAGAATTTAACATGGCCAATGCACCTAACCAGCACGTCTTTCGGACTGTGGGAAGAAACTGGACACCCGGAGGAAACCCTTGCAAACACGGGGAGAATGTGCAGACTCCGCACAGACAGTGACCCAAGCCAGGAATTGAACTCGGGTCTCTGGTGCTGTGAGGCAGCGATGCTCTAACCACTGTGCCACCATGCCACTCCGATTAAAAATTGATAGGAGAAAACAGTAATTAAACAGGGGAGGACGGGACTTTTCTTGGGAATAGATTGAAGGTAGGGAAGGGCATCTAAAGGTGCAAATCCCAAAATTATTAAAGAAAGAGGTTTAACTGAGAAATTTATACCACGGAAAACTGAACACAGAAAGTATCATTGGAAATATCAAAAAGTGCAAAGACAGAGTCTGAGACTAAACTGCAACTAACATAAAACGGGACCCAAACGTTTTGTTATAAACATATTAATAGATAGTTAAAGGAAGGGTGAGGCTGCTTAGGGACAAGAAGATGATCTTTCTGTGCAGCTATGGGGACTGTCTGACGTACTAAACAAATACTTTGTGCCCTAAAGACACAGCCAATGCTTCAATGAAGAATAAAAGCACTGCGAACATTGGATAGGATAAGAATATAAGAAGCAGAAAAATGCCATTTAGTCCTTGGAGCCTATTCAACCGTTCAATAAGATCATAGTCTGATCTTCTATCTCAGCTACAACTTCTTTCTCTGTCCCCATAGCCCTTCTATCCAAAAATCTATTATTCCTGTCTTGAATATACTCCCTGAATGAGCATCCACAACCCTCTGTGGTAGAGAATTCCAAAGGTTCACAATCTAATGAATGAAATCTTCTAAGAGCAGCTACCCTCTCAAGCCCTTTATGAATTTTATATATTCCAACGTGAGATCACCTCATATTCTTTCTAAACTCTCTCCCTCGTCAGGTACAATGCCCAAGGGCATCATCGACCATAGACTTCCAGGTGTTGGTCCATGATTATGCTTGGCAAAGTAATGCTGTGGTTTGCCACTGTCTTCTGCCGGCCATTGCTGAACAGGAAATTCTCATGCTCTTACAACCTGCCACAGATGTATTGGAAGGATCTGATAATCAACCTGTTTGGCCACATAATGAATGGACTTGCCACGATCACTAGGCCCTGCAGTGGGACTTTAACCTGGAGCTTTCAGCTCAGAAGCAATATTACCCACTGCACCACACCCTTCTAAACTCTAGGGAACATACTTCATTGACCTACTCAACTAAAATAGATAAGGAGGATGCACTTTATAGATTGACAGTCCAGGTGGGATGCATCCTAGATTATTGAGGAAAGCAAAGATAGAAATTGCAGAGGTTGATAACCTCCCAATTCTCCCTGAATATGGGTGCCAGATAACTGGAGGATTGCAAATGTTACCCCCCTCTTTCAAAAGGGGAAGAAGGGTAAACTCAACAACTACAGGAAAGTAAGTCTAGGGTGTGGAAATCTCTGGACATGATAACCCAGGGCAAAATTAACTGGTATTGGGAAAAGAGTAGGCTAATAAATAAAAGATTTGTTCACAATTAAATCCATATGATAAAGAAACAGAAAGCTTTTGAAAGATCTGGCAGCATCTGTAAGGAGAGAAAAGAGTTGATATTTTGAGTCCAGGTGACCTTTTGTCAAAGAGAAAACTTTTGACGGCGATTATTTTTTAGGTTGGAGGATAGTATATAATGATATTACTCAGGCCTTTTGATATATATTAATGGACTTGTGAATGCAGGGAATAATTTCAAAGAGTGCAGATGATAAAACTCAGTAATGTAGGAAACAATGAGGATTAAAAAGGGGGGATTTCAAGAGGACGTAGACAAACTAGTAAAATGAGTAGACAAATGGCAGATAAGATTTAAAACAGAGGAGTGTAAAGTGATGCATCTTGGTAGGAAAGATGAGAGGCAATATGAACCACATAACTCAATTTTAAAGGGGATACAGATATGTATACAAATTGTTGAAGGTGAAATAAAAGTTGGGATCATTGTTAAAAAAGCATTATGAAATCCTTAGTTTTATTAATAGAGGAATCAGAACACTAAAATAAAAGCAAAGCATTTCAAAAAGTGCAGAAAAACTCAGCAGGTCTGGAAGGATCTAGAGAGAGAGAAACAGTTAATATTTCAAGTTAACAAAATGGTTCTGAAGAAGAGTTATAATTGACTCAAAACATTAACTGTTTCTCTCACCACAGATGTTGCCTGACCTGCTAGGTTTTTACAACAGTTTCTGCTTTTATTATACAAATTAGGCAGAAGAAAGAAAGTCATGCTAAACCTTTATAAAGATTAAACTACAGCTGATATCTTGTGTTCAATCCTGGGCACCACGCCTGAGGAAGACTTAGAAGAGATAGAGAGGAGATTTACTGAAATGTTATCTAGAATGAGGAGACATCAAATATTTGTAGAGACTGGAGAAGCTGGGATTGTTCTCCTTGCAGAGTTTTAAAAAAAATTCTTACGAATGTTCAAAATCATGAATGGTTGAGATTACTGCAGTAAAGCAGCTTACCTGACGATAATAGGTCTCATACACAGGGTTTCCACTGGAAAGCTAAGGAAAAGAAAAACATCAATTAATATGTCATTTTATAAACATCTGTCATTTGATCAAGTTAACTGTAGATGGCCTTCCATGCTTATCTTGTGAAACATATTGTTAAGCGACATCTTCATATTCAATTGTATTAAATTTATTTGAAAGAGAGCAGGGTAGTTCTCCACACTGCCTTGGTTAACATCTACCCTCCGTCAACATCACAAAACAGATTAACTGGCCTGATGAAGCGGCATCAACCTGAAACATTAATTGTTTCTCTCTCCACAGATGTTGCTCGACCTGCTGTGTATTTCCAGCATTTTCCATTTTTATTTCAGATCTCAGAGATTATCTCAATTTATAACATTTTGCATTTGTTCAAAATTTTGAGTACCCATTATTGCAATTCAGGCTCTCTCCCAATTCATTAATCATGACCATAGCAGAAGATTCATTTCCAGCAACGGACCCGTTTCTCCTCGAATCCAAAAACTTATAACCTTAGGCACACCATGACCGGGACAACCTGTTTAACCACGCTATGTGGCACCTGGGATTGTCCAGGTTTTGCACCATAAACTCAAGTTACTCCAACAGATGGAACAATACCAAATTGGCAATCATATTCTTCAGGTTAAGTTTACTAGTGAAATGTATTTACAAGGACTATTATTCAGAAGGAACACAACATAGCAAATAATCAGCAATGCATAGTATTTTACAGCAAGGCTGCCAAAGCTCTTTGGCCTCCTGCACTACAGAAGTGTGATACCTTGGAGGCCACACACAAAATTTACACTCAGATCCCCATTCATTTGTCTACATCTAGTTCAATGCACAGTGCATGCGAACATGGGCGGCACGGTAGCACAGTGGTTAGCACTGCTGCTTCACAGCTCCAGGGGCCTAGGTTCGATTCCCGGCTTGAGTCACTGTCTGTGTGGTGTTTGCACATTCTCCTCGTGTCTGCGTGGGTTTCCTCCGGGTGCTCCGGTTTCCTCCCACAGTCCAAAGGTGTGCGCGTTAGGTTGATTGGCCATGCTAAAATTGCCCCTTAGTGTTCTGGGATGCGTAGATTAGAGGGATTAGCGGGTAAAATATGTAGGGATATGGGGGTAGGGCCTGGGTGGGATTGTGGTCGGTGCAGACTCGATGGGCCGAATGGCCTCTTTCTGTACTGTAGGGTTTCTGATTTCTATGATATCCACAGCAGCACCAGGCATACCTAAACATGAGGTGACAATCTGATGAAGCTGCAACACAGGACTACTAGCTTGTCAAAGAGCATATGCAGCTAGTAATAGACTGAGCTAAACGAATCCACAACCAACTGAACAGTCCTGCCACATCCAGAAGTGAATGCTAATGGACAATTAAACAGCTCACTGGAGGAGGAGGCTCCACAAATATCTCCATCCTCAATGATGGAGGCGCCCAGCACAACAATCTTGGCTAAGGAAATTCGGCATGTCTGCAATGACTCTCACCAATTTTTACAGATGTACCATAGAAAGCATCCTTTCTGAATGTATCACAGCTTGGTTTGGCTCCTGCTCTGACCAAGACCACAAGAGACTACAAAGAGTTGTGAACGTAGCCCAGTCCATCACACAAACCAGCCTCCCATCCATTGACTTCCTCTACACTACCCACTGCCTCAGAAAAGCAACCAGCTTAATCAAGTATCCTACACACTCCGGGCCATACTCTCTTCCACCTTCTTCCATTGCGAAAAAAATACAAAAGTCTGAGGTCACGTACCAACCAACTCAAGAACAGCTTCTTCCCTGCTGCCATCAGACTTTTGAATGGACCTACCTTATATTAAGTTGATCTTTCTCTACACCCTAGCTATGAATGTATTGCTATATTCTGCACCCTCTCCTTTCCTTCTTCCCTATGTACTCTATGAACTGTATGTTTTGTCAGTATGGCATGCAAGAAGCAATACTTTTCACTGTATCCCAATACACGTGACAATAATAAATCAAACCAAACAATATTCTGCCAGAAGTGCAGAGTTGATGATCCATCTCAGCCTCCGCCAGCATTACATTTGCCAGTCTTCAGTCAATTCGATTCACTCCACTTGATAAGAAATGGCTACAGGCACTGGACACTGCAAACACTACAGGCCCTGACAATATTCTGGCAATAGTACTGAAGGCTTGTGCTCCAAACTCAGTCACTGAGTTTGTTCAAGACTGAGGTCAATAGATTTCTACACGTTAAAAAGATCCAGTCATAACTTCCAAAGATGTGCTGGGGAGTCCCTTTCAGACATTCCCAGGTAAAGCTTGCAATTGCTCAGACGTGCAAACTTACCCCAGCAACTGCTCTGTATTGGGTATCATCAAAAAATGCTATTTAAAATCACAAACTTTGGCTAGCTCCATCTGGGTTACAGCAATAATTACACAGAGAAAATGAGATGGATTAAAACTACTTCTAACTTCTGGTTAACTATTGTACAGATCCAGCAGAGACCCCCAAACCTCCGACTGCCTCCCCCACCCCTCCAACAGGACTCCCCCACCTCAAGGGGCTATAACCCCCAATAGAAACTCCCCAACCTCCGACCACCTGCCACAATGCCCAGCAACCTCTAATTCAGTGGAGGAAAATGGTGTTGAAGTGGAACATCAACCATGATCTCACTGAGTGGGCTTGAAGGGTTGAATGGTTTTCTCCTGCTCCTATTTCCTATCTAACATCAAATATGTCTGAAACGCAGAATGGTAATAAGCATCAATATGGGGCTTAGCTGGGCTAAAATAAATTACTGATTGCGAAAGAGGAATCCCCAACCAAGATAGCATATGTGAACTGTTTTGGCGATATGCTCATTATAACCAGAAGTATTAATTCAACCCCTTAGCACTACCAGATACAGTAACTCAGCATTCCTACAATAATTACAAAATTAACACGTATCCAACAGATGAAAAACTGAACCATTAAATTTTTTGAAGAACTAAACCAACGATAACGACTCACCAGCTGAGTCCTTGGTTAAGGTACTGAGCTGAAGATGGGTCACATTTAAAAATATGTATGCCTTCTGCTTAAGATTCAGTGTTGTCACAATTCAATGGAGGATTAATATGTGAGCAGTGGGGAAAAAAGTTACCTAAACATCCCACCAAATTGCAGTTCTCAATCTACAGCAATTAAACTACAGAAGCTGCAATGTAGAATGTCAATCATAAATATACATTTAGTTTACTGATATTATAATCCATGGAAGGATTGCCATAACTCTTTGCTCACACCTTCCACCCCACTTAATTCCACTATAAATTAGTCCAATACTACCTGAAAAATAAGGACACAATGGTCTAAAATACAGCAACCATCTTCTGCAGGTTCAGGGAGCTAGGTAATGTTAGAGATCTAGAAGAGTATACGGCTAATAGGAAGGATCTTAAGAAGGAAATTAGGAGAGCCAGAAGGGGTCATGAGAAGGCCTTGGGCAGGCAAGATTAAGGAAAACCCCAAGGCATTCTACAAGTATGTGAAGAGCAAGAGGATAAGACATGAAAGAATAGGACCTATCAAGTGTGACGGTGGGAAAGTTTGTATGGAACTGGAAGAAATAGCAGAGGTACTTAATGAATACTTTACTTCAGTACTCACTATGGAAAAGGATCTTGGTGGTTGTAGTGCAGACTTGCAGTGGACTGAAAAGCTTGAGCATGTAGATATTAAGAAAGAGGATGTGTTGGAGCTTTTGAAAAGCATCAAGTTAGATAAGTCGCCGGGACCGGATGAGATGTACCCCAGGCTACTGTGGGAGGCAAGGGAGGAGATTGCTGAGCCTCTGGCAATGATATTTGCATCATCAATGGAGACGGGAGAGGTTCCGGAGGATTGGAGGATTGCGGATGTTGTTCCTTTATTGAAGAAAGGGAGTAGAGATAACCCTGGAAATTATAGACCAGTGAGTCTAGCCTCAGTGGTTGGTAAGTTGATGGAGAAGATCCTGAGAGGCAGGATTTATGAACATTTGGAGAGACATAATAGGATTAATAGTCAGCATGGCTTTGTCAAAGGCAGATCATGCCTCACGAGCCTGGTTGAATTTTTTGAGGATGTGACTAAACACATTGATGAAGGAAGAGCAGAAGATGTAGTATATATGGACTTCAGCAAGGCATTTGATAAGGTGCCCCATGCAAGGCTTATTGAGAAAGTGAGGGGGCATGGGATCCAAGGGTGGATCCAGAACTGGCTTGCCCACAGAAGGCAAAGAGTGGTTATAGATGGGTCATATTCTGAATGGAGGTTGGTCACAAGTGGAGTGCCCCAGGGATCTGTTCTGGGACCCTTACTCTTTGTGATTTTTATAAATGACCTGGATGAGGAAGTGGAGGGATGGGTTGGTAAGTTTGCTGATGACACAAAGGTTGGAGGTGTTGTGAATAGTGTGGAGGGATGTCAGAAGTTGCAGCGAGACATCGATAGGATGCAAGACTGGGCGGAGAAGTGGCAGATGGAGTTTAACCCAGATAAGTGTACGGTGGTTCATTTTGGCAGGTCAAATAGGATGGCAGAATATAATATTAATGGTAGGACTCTTGGCAGTGTGAAAGATCAGAAGGATCTTAGGGTCCAAGTTCATAGGACGCTCAAAGCAGCTGTGCAGATTGAGGCTGTGGTTAAGAAGGCGTATGGTGCACTGGCCTTCATCAATCAAAGAATTGAGTTTAGGAGTCGTGAGATAATGTTGCAGCTATATAAGACCCTGGTCAGACCCCACTTGGAGTACTATGCTCAGTTCTGGTCGCCTCATTACAGGAAGGATGTGGAAGCCATAGAAAGGGTGCAGAGGAGATTTACAAGGATGTTGCCTGGGTTGGGGAGCATGCCTTATGAGGATAGGTTGAGTGAGCTCGGCCTTTTCTCCTTGGAGAGACGAGGGGTGACCTGATAGAGGTGTATAAGATGTTGAGAGGTATTGATCGAGTGGACAGTCAGAGGCTTTTTCCTCAGCCTGAAATGGTTGCCACAAGAGGACACAGGTTTAAAGTGCTGGGGAGTAGGTACAGAGGAGATGTCAGGGGTAAGTTTTTCACTCAGAGGGTGGTGGGTGCGTGGAATGGGCTGCCGGCAACAGTGGTGGAGGCGGATTCGATAGGGTCCTTTAAGAGACTTTTAGATAAGTACATGGAACTTAGTAAGATAGAGGGTTATAGTAAGCCTAGTAATCGCTAAGGTAGGGACATGTTCGGCACAACCTTGTGGGCTGAAGGGCCTGTATTGTGCTGTAGTTTTTCTATGTTTCTAGACTACACTACACTCTTCACAAGTCCATCCCCGTCAAATATAATCTTCATTCTCTGCTATAAACAATAGGAATCAGTTTATTACACACCTTGTTTTTCTACCTTAATAGAAGACAGACAATTCCACTGTTGTCTCATACTCCAGAGAATTGTCGACTACAAATATACCACTAAGTAACCCTGTCTGTTTCTCAACCTACCCACCCCTGCTGGGTGACAATCCCAGCTGCAGACTATATACCAAATTCACTCCGTCTACCAAGAGCAGACATGACAGAGCTGCTCCGACACATCTCTTGGGATTCAGTAAGTGAGTCAGATGCATTCTTGCCTCTTTGAACCAATGTGCACTCCCACAAACAGCCTGAGGGAGGTCAACAATTGAATATGTACACCCCACAAGTGAGTCTTGCTCCACTGGCCATTCTTTCTGTAACACTCTGCCGACATAAACATTCAACATGGCATCAAAACTGACAGCCCTTTGGCAATAGCTATTAGTTAAGTAACTCAACACTTCCTTTCTGTATCTTACATGCCCCAACAAAATCATCTTAAACACTGTCAGCTGAAAAAGACAATGGAGGAAACTTCTGTGAACGATGGATAGCTTTCTACCAAGCTATTTTTTAAAAAAGATGCCTCCACAATTATTCAAAAGAAAGTAGTTTTTGAAGTAGGATATTTTGAGGAACTACAAGCAGATACCAAGCAGACCACCAGATGGTGGTCATCCTCTTTGACAATATTTTTCACAGTGAAATGGGTCCAAATGCAGCTGTGCATTACATGCAAGAAATTTCCATAAACATTAACTTCAAAAGTTAGATTGAGATCTTCCTCAGCAGAATAAAGATACAGGGGGCTACATCTTCCACCATGGAGGATAAAAGCATGGATCTATTTGATCATAAATCTCCTTCACAGTAAATACTGCAACGGTGAAATTATTCCATTGCATCATAGAAAGAGGTTACAGATTATTTCATCATTATCACATTGTTATTTGAGGGAGCTTGCTGTGAGCAAATTGGCTGCCACATTTCAAACAAAGAACAAAGTAAAGTACAGCACAGGAACAGGCCCTTTTGGCCCTCCAAGCCTGTGCCGATCATGATGCCCTAACTAAATTAAATAAAACCTTTCTGCCCTTACTCGGTCCGTATCCCTCTATTCCCTCCCTATTCATGTACCCATCCATCACAACAATGATTACACTTCTAAAAGTACTTCACTGGCTGTAAAGTACTTTGGAGTGTGCTGAGTCGATGAAAGGCACTGCAGTATGTGAATGCAAGTTTTTCTCTTTAGATGATGAGATACTGAAGAGAAGGTGAATACAGCAGGAACTCTGTGGGGAGGGTCTGGAGGGTAGAAAGTCATCATAAGGCTGCTCTCACATCACACGAAGGTGATTATACTGGCAGAGGGCTGAGTGATACTGATGTAACTGAGCATCTTAAAGTACTGTATACACACAAATCCATCTTAGAACATTTTTAAAGATAAAAATAATGCCACAAGCACCAGATAGATTCTAATGAAGAAGCCCCATTAGATTTAATCTTTCCAGAATACAAACCCATTACAGCTTTAATGTTCAACCAAACTAAACAGATTGTTTGTTTTGTGTGTCACACAGGTCACAACAACCAACTCCCAGACTTCTACTGATGTCATTTTACCGCCAGCCACAAAAATGATTTTCTCTCTTCCCTGCCTGCAGCTGAGGTTAGGAACCTTGACATGAATAATTACATGCACAATTGGAACTTCAAACCTGTCCATGTGAACCATTGGGAATGCAGGAACTAAGTCCATCAGCGCACAAATCTGTTATTAGTTATTAGGTCATGGCTGATCTGTACCTCAACTCCATTGCTCTATAGTTAGAGGTACTCTTGCCTAGCAAATTTTAATCAAATTTCAATTGACCTTTTGACTGGTTTCTAATACTGTTTGAAATTTGAGGTGTTGCTTATGAAGTGCCACAACTAAGAATCCCTCAGCTGTTAACATTACCACAGTGGTAATCGCTGGCCTCTCATCTCTCACTCCCCTCCCCCCACCACCACCACCAATGGACATCGCTGGCCTCTCACAGCCCCCCCCCCCCCCCCCCACCCCCATGGACATCACTGCCCCCCTCCCACCCGACCCACCCACAAGAAAATCACTGCTTCCCAGCCTCCCCACTGACCCAGACATTGCTGGTCTCCCAGCCTCCTCATCCCCCAGTGACCCAGACATTGCTGGTCTCCCAGCCTCCTCATCCCCCAGTGACCCAGACATCGATGGCCTCCCGGCCTCCCCCAGTGACCCGGACATTGCTGGTCTCCCAGCCTCCTCATCCCCCAGTGACCCAGACATTGCTGGTCTCCCAGCCTCCTCATCCCCCAGTGACCCAGACATCGATGGCCTCCCGGCCTCCCCCAGTGACCCGGACATTGCTGGCCTCCCCAACCCTCCTCCCCTCGCCTTCACACACAGAGCACTGTACTGCCATGCACACCCACTGCCTGCGAGCATTCCCCCATGTTGAGTGACACACACACCCCCATCCCACCCTCTCCGTAAAATTTACCATTTACCTCTTTACTCCTGTTCAACGCTGCCATGCCAGGTCCCGACTTGTATACATCCCCACCAGAGTGGGGGGAGATGCTAGCAGGGGCAGAGATTCTATTTGCAGATCCGCTAATTAGATAGTAAGGCATGCTAATATCTTTTACGCTGATTTTGAGCGTGGATCCCTCGACATGAAAAAAACGTAGGCTGGGAGACGCACCCAGGGCCGGATGCCCAGCATGAATCGGCCGCCACTTGAATCTCTAGAAATCAGTGCAGCAGGATAGGAGAATCACCCCCAAGGTCTTGCAACAAGAATTCAGGGAGCCAGGCAGTAGATTAAAAAGCAGGACCTCTCGGGTTGTAATCTCTGGATTATTCCCAGTGCCACATGCTTGCGAACACAGAAATAGGAAAATAGTGCAGATGAATGAGTGACTTAAGGGTTGGTGCAGGAGGGAAGGTTTTAAATTCCTGGATCACTGGGAACATTTCAGGGAAAGGTAGGAGCTGTATAAATTGGATGGTCTACATCTGAACCAGAGCGGGACTAACATCCTTGCAGGATGTTTTGCGAGTGCTGCTGGAAGTGTCTAAACTAATTCGGCAGAAGGAGAGGACACTGTGTTAAGACCCAGGCCAGAAACTCCAAGGTGTTTTATGAAGTTAGCCGATACCCTACGTTTTGCATTTTGATTTTGGCACAAGTGAGCACAAGATGTTTATTTATTAGTGTCACAAGTAGGCTTACATTCAAACTGCAATGAAGTTACTGTTAAAATCCCTTAGTCACCACACCCTGGCGCCTGTTCGGGTACACTAGAGGAGAATTTAGCATAGCCAATGCACGTAACCAACGCATCCTTTGGACTGTGGGAAGAAATAATTTGTCCAAAAACATAGAAGTTTAGTCACATATTTGCAATTGCTGTTGCATCTTTAACTCACAAACCCAATAACTATAGAATTCCTACAATTCAGAAAGGAGACTATTTGGTCCATCAAGTCTGCACCAACTCTCTGAAAGGGCATCCCATTCAGGCCCTCTCCTCTGCCCTATCCCTGGAACCTCTCACATTTACCACTGCTAATCCACCTAACCTATAAATCTTTGGACACTACAGGGCAATTTGGCATGGCCAATCCACCTAACCTGCACACCTTTGGACTAACAGTGAAGAAAGATATAGAAACATAGAAAACTACAGCACAAAACAGGCCCTTCGGCCCCACAAGTTGTGCCGAACATATGCCTACCTTTTAGGCCTACCTATAACCCTCCATCCTATTAAGTCCCATGTACTCATCCAGGAGTCTCTTAAAAGACCCTATTGAGTTTGCCTCCACCACCACTGACAGCAGCCGATTCCACTCGCCCACCACCCTCTGTGTGAAAAACTTACCCCTAACATTTCCCCTGTACCTACACCCCAGCACCTTAAACCTGTGTCCTCTCGTAGCAGACATTTCCACCCTGGGAAAAAGCCTCTGAGACTCCACCCGATCTATGCCTCTCAACATCTTATATACCTCTATTAGGTCTCCTCTCATCCTACGTCTCTCCAAGGAGAAAAGACCGAGCTCCCTCAGCCTATCCTCATAAGGCATGCCACTCAATCCAGGCAACATCCTTGTAAATCTCCTCTGCACCCTTTCAATCTTTTCCACATCCTTCCTACAGTGAGGCGACCAGAACTGAGCACAGTACTCCAAGTGGGGTCTGACGAGGGTCTTATATAGCTGCATCATTATCCCCGGACTCCTAAACTCAATCCCTCGATTGATAAAGGCCAGCACACCATACGCCTGCTTAACCACCTCCTCCACCTGCGGGGCCGATTTTACAGTCCCATGGACCCGGACCCCAAGGTCCTTCTGATCCTCCACAGTACTAAGAGTCTTTCCCTTTATAATGTACTCCTTCATCCCATTTGACCTGCCAAAATGGACCACTACGCATTTATCTGGGTTGAAGTCCATCTGCCACTTCTCCGCCCAGTCTTGCATCCTATCAATGTCTCTCTATAACTTCTGACTTCCCTCCAGACTATCCACAACCCCACCAACCTTCGTGTCGTCGGCAAACTTACCAACCCATCCCTCCACTTCCTCATCCAGGTCATTTATGAAAATGACAAACAGCAAGGGTCCCAGAACAGATCCCTGGGGCACTCCACTGGTGACCAACCTCCATTTCGAAAAAGACCCATCTATATACACTCTCTGCCTCCTTTGGGCAAGCCAGTTCTGGATCCACAGGGCAGCAGCCCCTTGGATCCCATGCCCTCTCACTTTTTCGAGAAGCCTTGCATGGGTGACCTTATTGAACGCCTTGCTAAAATCCATATAAACCACATCTACCGCTTTCCCTTCGTCAATGTGTTTAGTCACATTTTCGAAGGACTCCACCAGGCTCGTAAGGCATGATTCTGCCTTTGACAAAGCCATGCTGAGTATTCTTGAGCATACTAAACCTCTCTAAATGCTCATAAATCTTGTCCCTCAGGATCTTCTCCATCAGCTTACCAACCACTGAGGTTAGACTCACCGGTCGGTAATTTCCTGGGCTATCCCTATTCCCCTTCTTGAAAATAGGAACCACATCCGCAATCCTCCAATCCTCCGGCACCTCTCCCGTCTCCATCGACGATGCAAAGATCATCGCCAGAGGCTCTGCAATCTCTTCCCACGCCTCCCACAGTAACCTGGGGTACATCCCATCCGGACCCGACGACTTATCTAACTTGATGCCATTCAAAGATTCCAGCACAACCTCTTTGTTAAAGTCCACATACTCAATCTTTTCAGTCCACCGCAAGCCCACAGTACATCCACCCATGTCCTTCTCCTCTGTGAAAACCGAGGCAAAGTGCCACCCGTTTTTTGTGTACAGGTCACACCTGCCCCTAAAGAGGTCCCAATGGTCCAGGAACCTGAATCCCTGCCCCCTGCACCAGTCCCTCAGCCACACATTCATCCTCCACCTCACTCCATTCCTGCCCTCACCCTCCCATGGCACAGGCAGCAATCCTGAGATTACTACCTTTGCTTTCCTCCTTCTCAGCTGTCTCCCTGATTCCCTATACTCTCTTTTCATGACCCCTTCCCTCTTCCTTCCCACATCAGCGGTACCAATATGTACCGCTACCTCTGGCTCCTCTCCCTCCCCCTCAGGATTTCTGGGAGTCGACCAGCGACATCCTGGATCCCAGCCCGAGGGAGGCAGACCACCATCCGAGACTCCTGCCTGCCTCCGACCCCCTTACTGTCGAGTCCCCGATTAACACTGCCTTCCTCCTCTTTTCCTTAGCCCTGAGAGTTACAGGGCTGGACTCCACTCCGGAAACACGGCCACTGCTGCTTCCCCCAGGCGGGCTGTCCCCCCCCAGCAGTACTCAGGCAGGAGTACTTGTTGTGTAGGGGCACATCCACCGGGGTGCTCTCAATCACCCGAGCTTTACCCTTCCTGGCCGTCACCCAGTTGGCCTCCACCCATGGCCCTGGTGTGACCACCTGATGATAGCTCTTGTCTCTCACTTCCTCATTCTCCCTTAACAGCCTAAGATCCTCGAGCTGCAGTTCCAACTCCTTAACATGGCCCCTCTGGAACCGTAGCTCGACACACCCGTCACAGGTATGGATGTCCGGGAGGCCAGGTGCCTCCAGGACCTCCCACATCCTACACTGGGAACAACACACTGGCTTCACACTCATATTTGCCCCTTTATACCAAGGTACACAGAGAAAAGTAAATAAGAATGAAAAAACTCACCCCTGCTCGCCCTGTCCCCCGAAGCCCTGTGAGCCGAAGCCCTTATAGCTCACACTCTGCTCCCTGCTCACTCTGCTGCCCGCTCCCAACGCTGCCCGCTGTATACTGCAGCCTACCTTTTATACTTCGCGCGCTTAAAAAAAAAACCCTTCCCAGACTCCTTAGCAGCCCACTTCCGGTTTTCAGTTTAAAATTAAGAAAAATACTACTACAAAAATAAAGGCAAAAAAACCACACTAACTGACTAAATAAATAAATCTCTCACCAGCACTCCTGCCACAAATCACTCCCTCTCTGCTTGCTCCAGTGGAACAATGAGGGTGATCCTCCCAGGTAACTGACTTTTAAAGTTAAAAAAATATATATACAAGCATTTACTCCTGTTAATTCAAAGCAGATTTGAGCACTAAAAATGAAAAATATTCAATAATTTGAATTAAGCATTGTGACTAGCACAAAGTGGAAATTCAATATCAAGAAACTTAAGCTGAATTTTTTACTGAAGCAACTCTGAATTTAGACTGTGCAGCACATCAAAATATTTCAAAGCATTTCATACAAAAGTCTGTAAAGTAGAGTAACATAAATAGGCAAACATGATGGCTAATTTGTGCATGAGACCCCACAACTAACATTAAGGTGAGTAACCACATAATCTATTTTTAGTGGTGTTGTTGGAAAGAGGAACACTCACCCGACCACTCCTTGCTTCCATTTGAATAGAGCCAGCAGTTCACAGCTTAACATTAATAAACGGCAGTTCCAACAATGCATGTTCTCCCTGATACCATATTCGAGTGTTTATCAAGGTTATGCACTCAAGCAGTGGACAAAACTTGGCTTCCAAGTCAGATTTAACAGGCAAAGTGCTACCAAATCAGCCGGGCTGAGAAACCACAGAAGAGATCGAAAAATCATATCCAGATAAAAGAAGAGAGGCAACACTTCAAACAACATCAAAAACACTTTCAGTATTATCACCAAAGTCAGCATGGATTCCCAATTTGCCACCAAAAGTCTTGATATAGTTTGCTATAAATGCTTAATTCCTTGCTTTCTTTCCTTCCTTATGAAGCTCCCTCAGGAAACGCTATTTCAAATTTTCAATAATTTCCGTTCCCAGGAAAAGATCTTTCCACAAGGATGCGTTGTGTTGAGCCATTTAAATTATTTTAACAGCATTTAATACACAGGAACTGCACAACAATATAGAAGCCTCAGGCACAACATCCCCACAGGAATTCACTGCACACCACTACCTATGTATTGAAACAGGCATCATCCCGTGGAGGGCTGTGACAGTTCTTCTAAACCTGCGTAAACAGAACGCTGAATACGATAGAGGGAAATGCAAGCTGGTAATTCAATTAAGAGACTCCAATGACATCAAGCTGAAAAACACAGCAAATAAGTCACGCCTCCCAATTAACATATTTTGCCCAGCAAGCCCAGACATGAGCAGTTTGCCACACTTTAGATAATAACTTACAATAGGACTGTTGTTATATGTCATAATGTAGAAGATCCCCCCCCGCCCCGCTCCATTTGCGGATTATGAAATTGCTGGGCAAAACTCCCAATTGTGGTCTTGTAAACATGGTGCAGCAGTATACCTAGATTATGGGGTTTGTCATGAACACTAATCACAGAAAATAGTTCAGTTTCAAGGATTAAGAACATTCTGGAAGAATGTGTATTTTAAAAGACACTTTCTTAAAGGGTTAGTGCCAGGGCTGATTGTTATTCCTGAAAGAGACATTATTTTACAAGAAAAGGTAAAAAGCAGTTTTAAAGAAGCTAGAAATCTCTCAATCTTGGTGGACTGTTTACAATGGGTCAAGTCAGTTATGGCTTTGAAAAAAATGACTGGAAAACTTGTGTTTAAAAGTTGATTAGAGTTTTGCTTTGAGAAGGACAAAGAACGGCTAGTGAAGACAGCAGCCTTTTTGCAGACCTGAGCCAACCCACAGCCACAACTCAATATAAACTGTCCCTTAATTGCTCTACATGCTGGGATTGAGTACCTGCAAAGGTTCCTTGAGCCCACCTGAAAAGCAGTGCAAGAGTAATCCAATTGTTTCATAGAGCAGTGCTGAGAGACCAACTGGATAAACCAGGCTCCATTTCAAGGACTCCGCCATCTTTCCTTTTCCCTTGAACCGGTGAATTTTAACCTTTGGCAGAGTTTGTGTGTGAGAGTGGGAGAGAGATTTAGGGTATCTTCAAAGAGTAATTAGTACAGTTTCATATTTCGTAATGTATATTAATAATGTTGACAATTTTGTAATGTATATTAATATTGACAAGACTGGTTTTATAATAAACTGGTACACTTATTGTCTATTGAAAGAAGCCTGGTTAAAGTCTTTACTCTGGGTAACAATAGCAAAAGTAAACAACTGGTCATTTTGGTGAGTGAATCTAAACTGATGGTGCGACCCATGGAATAGGTATTGGGGATAGACAAACTCTGCACTCCTATCCCAGTATCAGGATGAACAAGTACAATACAAATGATGGAAACATTATATATCTTCATGCATCAAGGTTAAAATAGATGAAATACAAATGAGCAGCTTCAGAGCACGGCAAACATTTCTACAGCCTTTGTCACCAATAAGTTATAGGAGCACAGATAAAGAATTTCAACCCTACTTTAATATGCTGCTATGTCTATATTGTTAACACTACATAATCATTTAAAGTGGGCTGTTTTGTCTGCTCTCTCCCCTAAATAAATTAACAGCCTTTATCCCCCAACCTAAACAAAATGTGATGCAAGCTCATCAGTCAAAGAGCAACTTGATGCAAAAGTCAGAACCACAAGGTTCAAATGTGATTTCTAATTTCTTCCATGACACCGCTGTCAAAATCACCAGAAGGAATGAAATAATTTATCATTTTGTGGTCCCAGCATCTATCATTCCCAAATCAGATGTAGAGTAACAACTTCCCCTCCATTATAGAACGTTGTCAGACACAAAGCCAAGTATCCTCTTGTCTATTCACCATGTCTGCTGAGTCCAGTCTTAGACAATTACTATAACTACACCAGTTCCTATACCAGCCAGCTTTATCATTCTATAAATTTAAATTTATTAGTGTCACAAGTAGGCTTACATTAACACTACAATGAAGTTACTATGAAAATCCCCTAGTTGTCACACTCCGGCACCTGTTTGGGTTCACTGAGGTTGTCCATGTAGTTCCAAATTACGGGCAATTACTACTCCAGTTGAGTAAGACTGCCTAAGTACTTTCAATGAGTATTCCTACATACAGTAAGAAGTCTCACAACACCAGGTTAAAGTCCAACAGGTTTATTTGGCAGCACAAGCTTTCAGAGTCTCGCTCCTTCATCAGGTGAGTGAGGACTTGTGTTCACAAACAGGGCATATACAGACACAAACTCAATTTACAAGATAATGGTTGGAATGTGAATCTTTACAGGTAATCAAGTCTTAAAGGTACAGACAATGTGAGTGGAGAGAGGGCCAAGCACAGGTTAAAGAGGTGTGTATTGTCTCCAGCCAGGACAGTCAGTGGGGGTTACAGATAGTGTGACATGAACCCAAGATCCCGGTTGAGGCCGTCCTCATGTGTGCAGAACTTGGCTATCAGTTTCTGCTCAGCAATTCTGCGTTGTCGTGTGTCGTGAAGGCCGCCTTGGAGAATGCCTACCCGAAGATCAGAGGCTGAATGCCTGTGACTACTGAAGTGTTCCCCGACTGGAAGGGAACACTCCTGCCTGGTGATTGTCAAGTGGTGCTCATTCATCCGTTGTCGTAGCGTCTGCATGGTCTCCCAATGTACCATGCCTCGGGACATCCTTTCCTGCAGCGTATCAGGTAGACAACATTGGCTGAGTCGCAAGAGTATGTACCGTGTACCTGGTGGATGGTGTTCTCACATGAAATGATGGCATCCGTGTCGATGATCCGGTACGTCTTGCAGAGGCTGCTGTGGCAGGAGTGTGTGGTGTCATGGTCACTGATCTCCTGAAGGCTGGGTAGTTTGCTGCGGACAATGGTCTGTTTGAGGTTGTGCGGTTGTTTGAAGGCAAGAAGTGGGGGTGTGGGGATGGCCTTGGCGAGATGTTCGGCTTCATCAATGACACGTTGAAGGCTCCGGAGGAGATGCCGTAGTTTCTCTGCTCCGGGGAAGTACTGGACGACGAAGGGTACTCTGTCTGCCGTGTCCTGTGTTTGTCTTCTGAGGAGGTCGGTGCGGTTTCTCGCTGTGGCACGTCGGAGCTGTCGATCGGTGAGTCGAGCGCCATATCCTGCTCTTATGAGGGCGTCTTTCAGAGTCTGTAGGTGTCTGTTGCGATCCTCCTCATCTGAGCAGATCCTGTGTATACGGAGGGCTTGTCCATAGGGAACAGCTTCTTTAACGTGTCAAAGTCCCACATGGCAGGTTGGTTAAGAAGGTTAAGGCTCATGGGATACAAGGAGAAGTGGCTCGATGGGTGGAGAACTGGCTTGGCCATAGGAGACAGAGGGTAGTGGTCGAAGGGTCTTTTTCTGGCTGGAGGTCTGTGACCAGTGGTGTTCCGCAGGGCTCTGTACTGGGACCTCTGCTATTTGTGATATATATAAATGATTTGGAAGAAGGTGTAACTGGTGTAATCAGCAAGTTTGCGGATGACACAAAGATGGCTGGAATTGCGGATAGCGAAGAGCATTGTCGGGCAATACAGCAGGATATAGATAGGCTGGAAAATTGGGCGGAGAGGTGGCAGATGGAATTTAATCCGGATAAATGCGAAGTGATGCATTTTGGAAGAAATAATGTAGGGAGGAGTTATGCAATAAATGGCAGAGTCATCAGGAGTATAGAAACACAGAGGGACCTAGGTGTGCAAGTCCACAAATCCTTGAAGGTGGCAACACAGGTGGAGAAGGTGGTGAAGAAGGCATATGGTATGCTTGCCTTTATAGGACGGGGTATAGAGTATAAAAGCTGGAGTCTGATGATGCAGCTGTATAGAACGCTGGTTAGGCCGCATTTGGAGTACTGCGTCCAGTTCTGGTCGCCGCACTACCAGAAGGACGTGGAGGCATTGGAGAGAGTGCAGAGAAGGTTTACCAGGATGTTGCCTGGTATGGAGGGTCTTAGCTATGAGGAGAGATTGGGTAGACTGGGGTTGTTCTCCTTGGAAAGACGGAGAATGAGGGGAGATCTAATAGAGGTGTACAAGATTATGAGGGGTATAGATAGGGTGAACAGTGGGAAGCTTTTTCCCAGGTCGGAGGTGACGATCACGAGGGGTCACGGGCTCAAGCTGAGAGGGGCGAAGTATAACTCAGACATCAGAGGGACGTTTTTTACACAGAGGGTGGTGGGGGCCTGGAATGCGCTGCCAAGTAGGGTGGTGGAGGCAGGCACGCTGACATCGTTTAAGACTTACCTGGATAGTCACATGAGCAGCCTGGGAATGGAGGGATACAAACGATTGGTCTAGTTGGACCAAGGAGCGGCACAGGCTTGGAGGGCCGAAGGGCCTGTTTCCTGTGCTGTACTGTTCTTTGTTCTTTGTTCTTTGTGTTTAGGGTGGAAGCTGGAGAAGTGGAGCATCGTGAAGTTATCTGTGGGTTTGCTGAGGTGACCGTCCTTGATGGAGATGTGTGTGTCCAAGAATGCAACCGATTCCGGAGAGTAGTCTATGGTGAGTCTGATGGTGGGATGGAACTTGTTGATGTCATCATAGAGTTGTTTCAGTGATTGTTCACCATGAGTCCAAAGGAAGAAAATGTCATCAAAGTATCTAGTGTATAGCATCGGTTGAAGGTCCTGTGCGGTGAAGAGGTCTTGTTCGAACCTGTGCATAAAGATGTTGGCATATTGAGATGCGAATTTGGTCCCCATGGCTGTTCCTTGCATCTGGATGAAGAACTGGTTGTTGACAATGAAGATGTTGTGGTACGGGATGAAGCGGACGAGTTGTAGAATTGCATCTGGAGATTGGCAGTTGTCGGTGTTGAGTACTGAGTCAGTTGCAGCAATGCCTTCGTCGTGGGGGATGCTGGTGTAGAGTGTCGAGACGTCCATTGTGACGAGGGGTGCTCCTGATTCAACAACTCCATGTGTGCTGAGTTTCTGTAGGAAGCCCTGTAGTGTCACGTGTTATGTAGTGATCTGTAGTTATGTAGTAACTGTCCATAGTGTCGTGTGTTATTCCTACATTCACCAGAAAGGAATTTTCATTTCATCAGCTTAATCCATGTCTAGGAGGTGAAACGGCAGTATTGTGTCTGCGATGCCACCTCAGTGTCTCCTCCTTTCACCCAAAATCCATGCAAATTTAGTGCATTTTTTCAATTCTCACTTGTTCTTGGTATTTTGATTTGAAAATAAACTCACTCTCTGCCCACACACTTTTTCTTTAAGCAGCTCTTTTGAGTAAAACGATATGGAAAATTTGCCTGAGTAACCACAGCAATGAGATAAAACATTAATGAACACCTGCGTCACATCAGCTGAGGTAATCCAAGAGAGAACAGTCCACGCGAAAGAGTTTCTACAATACAAAAATGAAAAGAGTTCAAATTTGCAAAACAAGGAGAAGAATGCGAAGTAATCACCCATTGACCTGAATCAAAACAATGGGTCAACTCATTGTGGCCCTTTTATGCTGGATCTGACTATTCACAGACTTCAGATTAGTGACTGTATTGTTATGAGTCACAGAATGCTGCGATATAATCTACACTATAAAGGACACAAAGACACAAGAAGCTGCAGGTAACAGATCACGGTAATCATAATTTGAGTCATTAGTCTTTAAAGTAAAAGTTATCTTCTCTGCTCTCGAACTCTTCAAATGCTATTTTGGTTAGATTATTTCCACTCCGCCCGGGCTGCACTTGAGTTTAAGGGGACATTAATATTAGGGAACCTTGAGGTTAATGCTCTTATTATTCTGTAACAAGATGTTGCATAAATCAAGACTTTTTTTTTAAAGTTAATTTTAAGATCAAATTCCAGGTCACTTATACTGAAGGATGGAGCAATCCCTTCATTATGGCACAATAAACCTGGGGACACCCTTCCTCCATTTGTAGAACAGTAGTTCAGAATGGCAGAATGCCACCTGGAAAATCCTATAGAGTAAGAGTCTGAGGTCATCTGAATTCAATTTCCAGAAATGTGGCCCCATGTCTTTAGAAACATAGAAAAACTACAGCACAATACAGGCCCTTCAGCCCACAAGATTGTGCCGAACATGTCCCTACCTTAGTGATTACTAGGCTTACCTATAACCCTCTATCTTACTAAATTCCATGTACTTATCTAAAAGTCTCTTAAAAGACCCTATCGAATCCGCTTCCACCACCGTTGCTGGCAGCCCATTCCACGCACCCACCACCCTCTGAGTGAAAAACTTACCCCTGACATCTCCTCTGTACCTACTCCCCAGCACCTTAAACCTGTGTCCTCTTGTAGCAACCATTTCAGCCCTAGGAAAAAGCCTCTGACTGTCCACTCGATCAATACCTCTCAACATCTTATACACCTCTATCAGGTCACCCCTCATCCTTCGTCTCTCCAATGAGAAAAGGCCGAGTTCACTCAACCTATCCTCATAAGGCATGCTCCTCAACCCAGGCAACATCCTTGTAAATCTCCTCTGCACCCTTTCTATGGCTTCCACATCCTTCCTGTAATGAGGCGACCAGAACTGAGCACAGTATTCCAAGTGGGGTCTGACCAGGGTCTTATATAGCTGCAACATTATCTCATGACTCCTAAACTCAATTCCTCGATTGATGAAGGCCAGTACACCATACACCTTCTTAACCACAGCCTCAACCTGCACAGCTGCTTTGAGCATCCTATGAACTCGGACCCCAAGATCCTTCTGATCTTCCACAGTCTTTAAACTGCCTAAATGAATTGGTTCACACAGAAAAGTTATAATGGAAGTATCATACTGGCATCTAAGGTTAACAGTTAAGGTACGTCACTGGAGTGGAGGAGGTGGTGAAACTATTTCCTGTATACAATCTTCCATGCTTGAGTGATTCCAGCACCAACCTTCTTTGCTTTGAAAGTAACAAAAATATCTCTGCATCGTGAATTTGTTTTGCTTTATTAACTGAAATCAAATCATGTGTAATTTGTAATCACAGAGTAATTTGAAGCATCTTAGAGTTGCATTCTGTCTTAAGGGATCAATGCAAGTTTTAAAGTGTGCCAATCATAATTATATTACATCAAAACTGAAAATATACAACAGGCAGATTGTTGGTTGCAGGATATTGATGAGCAGAGTGTGCAATTAGGATCAACAATGTCAAATACACTGCATAATTAGTTACTTTGAAATGAAACTGATTAGGCAGTTGTTTATTGGGACAAAACCATGTGCAAGGGCAGACTCATGGAGAAATCCACACATTTTCTCACATTGCACACAGATATTCAACATAAACAGCTTTTTCCTGACATCTGACAGTTTATTACCCTACAAATTCTGGAAGGAATGAAGAGGCGAGGTGAGGAAGAAATTATCATTAAGGTTTCAGGTTAAGAATTGAAAGATCACAAGAGCCTCATCCACTGCAACGTAACGCAAATCATCAGCTTTCAACTCTTTTTGACAAGGCAACCTGCATCTTCATTCATTGCCACACATCAGTTAGTTAGAAATTAGATATGAAAAGAATTACATGCCTAGAAAAGGTAAAATCACATTGAAAGAATAAGGAAAACCAAACCAAGCATCAGTTCCCTTATTTCCTTGTTTATGTTTTAGAAGTAAACCACCTAAAGGGGCGGCACGGTAGCACAGTGGTTAGCACTGCTGCTTCACAGCTCCAGGGTCCCGGGTTCGATTCCCGGCTCGGGTCACTGTCTGTGTGGAGTTTGCACATTCTCCTCGTGTCTGCGTGGGTTTCCTCCGGGTACTCCGGTTTCCTCCCACAGTCCAAAGATGTGCAGGTTAGGTTGATTGGCCAGGTTATAAATTGCCCCTTAGAGTCCTGGGATGCGTAGGTTAGAGGGATTAGCGGGTAAATATGTGGGGGTAGGACCTGGGTGGGATTGTGGTCGGTGCAGACTCGATGGGCCGAATGGCCTCCTTCTGCACTGTAGGGTTTCTATGATTCTATGAAAATGTGTCAAGGGGATAAGAACAGAGGATGCTGGAAAAACTAAGCAAGTCTGCCAGCATCTATCAGGAGAGAAACAGTGTTAGCGTTTCGAATCCATAAACTCTTCGTCAGAACGGAAAGGCGCAAGAATGCAGAAACCGCAACGAAAAATAGCAACTTTAAGAACAAAAAACAGATGGCCTGGTGGGAGATGGGTGCTTTGCACATTAACTCTTTCTCGCCGGATAGATGCTGGCAGACCTGCTGAGATTTTCCAGCATCCTTTGTTCTTGTTTCAGATTCCAGCATCCATATTTTGCTTATTTTAGTGTCAAGAGGATAACTGAGTTCACATTAGGATGTTCTCAAAAGCTGAAATTTGAACAAGATGTGCCCTAACAGTGATCAGTAAAGGTGCGAGGACTTCTCCATGTAAATTACGAATCAAGGAACTCAATGTGGCTACAGGTTGTCCAGAATGCCTTTTGTGCACGTTGCGAGTTTCCTAAAATCAGAATAGACATCTTGTCTATCTGAGATTTAATTACTCTAAGGTTGAGCTTCCTCCTGCCCCAATAGTGAACTTACATCTTTCCCTAGTTTCCCCCGATCTCCTTTCTGCCTTCTCTGAGATTCTACATCGGCACCTCCCTCTGCAACTGGATCCTGAACTTCCCAACTCACAGACCACAATCAGTAAGGATAGGCAACAACACCTCCTCCACGATCATCCTCAGCTCCACAAGGTTGTGTGCTCAGTCCCCTACTATACTCTCTATACACCTATGACTGTGTGGCCAAATTCCCCTCCAGTTCAATTTTCAAGTTTGCTGATGACACCACCATAGTGGGTCAGATCTCAAACAATGAGAGAGTACAGGAATGAGATAGAGAATCTGGTGAACTGGTGCGGCAACAATAATCTCTCCCTCAATGTCAACAAAATAAACAGATTGTCATCGACTTCAGGAAGCGTAGAGAACATGCCCCTGTCTATATCAACGGGGATGAAGTGGAAAGGGTCGAGAGCTTCAAGTTTTTAGATGTCCAGATCATCAACAAGCTGTCCTGGTCCCCCCATGCCGACACCATAGTTAAGAAAGCCCACCAATGCCTCTACTTTCTCAGAAGACTAAGAAAATTTGGCATGTCATTACAGAATCATGTTAAAAGGTAATGAGATAGAGTTGGAGAGTTTTATAGATAAATAAGTGTTTAGAATCCAGTTGGCTGAAGGCACAGCCACTAATGGTGGAGTAAGGGGAGAAGGGGCTGGAGTTGGTTGAATACAAGAGTTCTGAGGGTGCAGGGCTCAAGTAGGTCAGACCATTGAGGAATTGCATTGATGATTATATCAACGAGCACAGGTTTGATGGATGAGCAGGATCTGGTGAGATTTAGGGTAGGGGAAGAAGGATTTTGGATGAGCATGAGTTTTTGGAGGGTAAATAAATTCGGAACAATAGAAAATCAACGGATTTGCACAATTAGTTGGCTTATTTACACCCAAGTGTGATACTGCCTCATAACAAACACTGCACACAGTTATCAATTATGTTGCCTCCAAGATGGACAAGAAGAAAGACAAAACAAGGTGGTGTTTTACACCTTCCCCACACTATCTCCATATCTTTCAGCATCCAAAATATATCCCTCTTGGATCTGGAAAAGCTCAACAGCCTCTACAGCTCTCTCAAGTAGAAAATTCCAACGGTCCACAACTTTTAGGGTGACAATATTACTCATCTCAGTCCTAACTGGGTAACTTATTCTGAGACCATGACCCCTAGTTCTAGACTCCAGCCAAGAAAAGTTTCTTTGTTGGTTAAAAAGAAAAAGGAGGCTTATGTTCGGATGAGACGTGAGCACTCGGGTAGTGCACTAGAAAGCTTTAGATTGGCTAAGAGGGAGTTGAAGAGCGAGCTTAGAAGGGCTAAAAGGGGACATGAGAAGACTTTGGCGGATAGGGTTAAAGAGAATCCTAAGGCGTTCTATAGGTATGTCAAGAACAGAAGGTTGGTTAGGGCAAGTTTAGGGCCAGTTATAGATGGCAGAGGGAAGTTATGTGTGGAACCGGAGGAGATTGGTGAAGCATTGAACCAATATTTCTCTTCGGTGTTCACGCAAGGGGACATGAATATAGCTGAGGAGGACACTGGGTTGCAGGGGAGTAGAATAGACAGTATTACAGTTGATAAGGAGGATGTGCAGGATATTCTGGAGGGTCTGAAAATAGATAAATCCCCTGGTCCGGATGGGATTTATCCAAGGATTCTCTGGGAGGCAAGAGAAGTGATTGCAGAGCCTCTGGCTCTGATCTTCAGGTCGTCGTTGGCCTCTGGTATAGTACCAGAAGATTGGAGGTTAGCGAATGTTGTCCCATTGTTTAAGAAGGGGAACAGAGACTTCCCCGGGAATTATAGACCGGTGAGTCTCACTTCTGTTGTCGGCAAGATGTTGGAAAAAATTATAAGGGATAGGATTTATAGTTATTTGGAGAGTAATGAATTGATAGGTGATAGTCAGCATGGTTTTGTGGCAGGTAGGTCGTGCCTTACTAACCTTATTGAGTTTTTTGAGAAAGTGACCAAGGAGGTGGATGGGGGCAAGGCAGTGGACGTGGTATATATGGATTTTAGTAAGGCGTTTGATAAGGTTCACCATGGTAGGCTTCTGCAGAAAATGCAGATGTATGGGATTGGGGGTGATCTAGGAAATTGGATCAGGAATTGGCTAGCGGATAGGAAACAGAGGGTGGTGGTTGATAGTAAATATTCATCATGGAGTGCGGTTACAAGTGGTGTACCTCAGGGATCTGTTTTGGGGCCACTGCTGTTTGTAATATTTATTAATGATCTGGATGAGGGTATAGTTGGGTGGATTAGCAAATTTGCTGATGACACCAAAGTCGGTGGTGTGGTAGACAGTGAGGAAGGGTGTCGTAGTTTGCAGGAAGACTTAGACAGGTTGCAAAGTTGGGCCGAGAGGTGGCGGATGGAGTTTAATGCGGAGAAGTGTGAGGTAATTCACTTTGGTAGGAATAACAGATGTGTTGAGTATAGGGCTAACGGGAGGACTTTGAATAGTGTGGAGGAGCAGAGGGATCTAGGTGTATGTGTGCATAGATCCCTGAAAGTTGGGAATCAAGTAGATAAGGTTGTTAAGAAGGCATATGGTGTCTTGGCGTTTATTGGTAGGGGGATTGAATTTAGGAGTCGTAGCGTTATGTTGCAACTGTACACAACTCTGGTGCGGCCGCACTTGGAGTACTGTGTGCAGTTCTGGTCCCCACATTACAGGAAGGATGTGGAGGCTTTGGAGAGGGTGCAGAGGAGGTTTACCAGGATGTTGCCTGGTATGGAGGGGAGATCCTATGAGGAGAGGCTGAGGGATTTGGGATTGTTTTCGCTGGAAAGGCGGCGGCTAAGAGGGGATCTTATTGAAACATATAAGATGATTAGAGGTTTAGATAGGGTGGATAGTGATAGCCTTTTTCCTCTGATGGAGAAATCCAGCACGAGGGGGCATGGCTTTAAATTGAGGGGGGGTAGTTATAGAACCGATGTCAGGGGTAGGTTCTTTACCCAGAGGGTGGTGAGGGATTGGAATGCCCTGCCAGCATCAGTAGTAAATGCGCCTAGTTTGGGGGCGTTTAAGAGATCCGTAGATAGGTTCATGGACGAAAAGAAATTGGTTTAGGTTGGAGGGTCACAGTTTTTTTTTTTAACTGGTCGGTGCAACATCGTGGGCCGAAGGGCCTGTTCTGCGCTGTAATGTTCTATGTTCTATGTTCTAAAAACATTCTCCCAGCATCTGCCCTATCAAGGTTCTTAAGAATTTGTATATCTTTCAGTACAACACTCCTCATTCTTCTAAACTCCAGGAAATATTGGCCTAGTTTATTCAAAATATAATGCAATTCCTATATTTAATAAGGGGGACTGAACATTTTCAGGGAACTATAGACCAGTAATTTACCATCAGCTGTAGAAAATACAGTGGAAGTAAAAGGTGGCAGAAAGTGGGAGTGGTGTTCCACAAGGATCAATGCTGGGACCACTACTGTTCACAATCTACATTAACAATTTGAACTTTGAAATCAAAAACACAATTTCTAAATTTGTGAATTACATCAAGAGCATGTGTACGTGTATATGGAGGGGAACAGGAGGAGGTGATGGGATAATGGTATTATCACTGGACTATTAATCCAGAAACTTAGCTAATATTCTGGGGACCTGGGTTCAAATCCCACCACAGCAGGTGGTGGAAATTAAATTTTGGGCAGCACGGTAGCACAGTGGTTAGCACTGCTGCTTCACAGCTCCAGGGTCCCGGGTTCGGTTCCCGGCTCGGGTCACTGTCTGTGTGGAGTTTGCACATTCTCCTCGTGTCTGCGTGGGTTTCCTCCGGGTGCTCCGGTTTCCTCCCACAGTCCAAAGATGTGCGGGTTAGGTTGATTGGCTAGGTTAAAAATTGCCCCTTAGAGTCCTGAGATGCATAGGTTAGAGGGATTAGTGGGTAAATATGTGGGGGGAGGGCCTGGGTGGGATTGTGGTCGGTGCAGACTCGATGGGCCGAATGGCCTCCTTCTGCACTGTAGGGTTTCTATGATTTCTATGATTTCTAACAGGAGAGAGAGGACAGTCAAAACTGAGGAGAAAAGCAACCAATTACAAGAGGATATTATTAAAGTTGTGGTATGGGCAAAGAATTTGATTTATTCCCATATAATTCACACACAATACAAATAATCATGATCACAGCATTTATGACAAGTACAAGATTCAAATATCCATCAGTACATGTGGAATGTTGTTATATATTTGTATGGAAGAGGAAAGTTGTAAACGTTTATTTGACGGTTGACTCCCTCGAGGAAGAGAGAATTTTTTTATTCATGCATGGGATCATGTGGGCATCGCTGGCTGGGCCAGCATTTATTTCCCATCCCTAATTGCCTTTGAACTGAGTGGCTTTCTAGGCCATTTCAAGAGGGAAGTTAAGAGTCAACCACATTGCCATGGGTCTAGAGTAACATGTAGGCTAAGGACAGCAAATTTCCTTCCCTAAAGAACTTTAGTGAACCAGATGGGTTTTTATGACAACCGACAATGGTTTCATGATCTTCATGAGGCTTTTCATTCCAGATTTTTTTAAAACTCTGTTCAAATTTCACCATCTGTGTGGCAGGATCCGAACCTGGCTCCCCAGAGCATTACTCTGGGTCTCTGGATTACTAGTCCAGTGACAATACCATTCTGCTATCAATAAATAAGTGCCGACTTATCGATGGCAAAGAAAGCTGAATACTTGTGTTATACATTGGGATAAATAGTTAATTACCGTACATTAATTTACAATGGGAGAATGCAGATTTAAAAAGGAGAGCAAGAAGGACAAATGCTGAAAGCAGTACTCGAGATTACCTTACAACAGAGTTTCTCAAAGTGGGAATCACGACCCGCGGGTTGTTGAAAAATGGGTCGACAAAATGATCCCCAAAGATCGCCTGATCTTTTTCCCCCGTTTTCTCTGGGTAAATTCTTGCTGCAGTACAGTGTATGACCACATGAGGCAAGAATAAGCAGGTCAGCACGCCCTATACGTGCACTTAGTGCCAAGCATCCGGTATGTATGTGCACATGGCGCCAATTTTATTTCCCTTTCTGGTAAGCTGATTGTAGACTTGGATCATTTTGTTACGCGAAAGAGAAGGCCAGAGACATCAATAGCCGATAAACCTACTGGCAAAGACATCTGAAGACTAAGCTTGGTGATCTGGAGAATAACCATTTGGATTTTTTCAAATGACGTAGCAAGAACTGAAATCATCAGCTCAAGTTCTTAGCAGAAAGTTGACATTGAACAACAAAGCACAATGGAAGGTTACTGTGTTTAAAGAGAAAATGCCCCTGCTGCAAAGAACTTCATTCTCCCTGCAGTATTAGACAGGGTTTGTACAGTCTTCGATGAGAAGTCAGCTGAAAAACTGAAATGCGTCGCACTTGGCGGTAACACAATAGAACATAGAACATTACAGCACAGAACAGGCCCTTCGGCCCACGATGTTGTGCCGACCTTCATCTGAAACCAAGATCAAGCTATCCCACTCCCTATCATCCTGGTGTGCTCCATGTGCCTATCCAATAACCGCTTAAATGTTCCTAAAGTGTCTGACTCCACTATCACTGCAGGCAGTCCATTCCACACCCCAACCACTCTCTGCGTGAAGAACCTACCTCTGATATCCTTCCTATATCTCCCACCATGAACCCTATAGTTATGCCCCCTTGTAATAGCTCCATCCACCCGAGGAAATAGTCTTTGAACGTTCACTCGATCTATCCCCTTCATCATTTTATAAACCTCTATTAAGTCTCCCCTCAATCTCCTCCGCTCCAGAGAGAACAGCCCCAGCTCCCTCAACCTTTCCTCATAAGACCGACACTCCAAACCAGGCAGCATCCTGGTAAATCTCCTCTGCACTCTTTCCAGCGCTTCCACATCCTTCTTAATGTCTCGTCAAATTTGTGATATTGCTGAGCATTCAGGTGTATAGCTTATTTCTTGGCTAAAGTTAGTGGGGATTTCTCAATACAACTGGATGAAAGCACAGATTGAGCAAACTTGTTAGTTTACATTAGGCATGTTTGGCACAATGAATTTGTTGAGGATTTGTTGTGCTGCTTGACATTATTGACTAGCACGACTGGCGCACAGATCTTTGAAGTGTTGAATAGCTACATGGTTATAAAGTGCGGGCTCAGCCTGTGAACCTGATTGGGGTGAGATCATGAGGACCAAGCAAGCTCACCTGTCACATTAAGTAGTAAGTGAATGTGGGTCACGAGGGACAGCCACTTGGTAAAAGTGGGTCTCCAGAAAAAAAGTGTGAAAAACACTGCCTTACAGCATAAGAGAACATGAATGATATAAAAGACCAATAATCAAATATTTGCTACTATATTATCATTAAGGATATATATAGAGAAGAAATGTTTTCTCATTAGACTTGAACAAAAGTTTTGTCAAACAGGTTCACATTATTAAGAGTATTGAATTCCACACATCTGGGCCAGTGCATACTGTTTATGAGCTAAAAGCAGTTTTTGAATTGGCCAGAGGCATGTTACATGACTTTCTGGTAGGGCTAGAGTTGTGAATGGTAGAATTAAATTGAAACATCTGATTGAAAAAAGATGGCAATTGATTGGAATAAAATCAAAACATAAGGAAAGCATTTTGTAAAAATTTATATCTTCAGTTTTCAAAGTTTTAAAAAGTAATGGGTTCAGTGTTGTCAAAATAGCACTTTGCCTGATCAAATTACTGTGGCTTTCTTCTGTAATAAAATAATGGGATGGATTTTTGATTGGTGGTAGGATTGGTATGGCAAAAGGAAAGAATATATACAGTAAAGTTTGAACAGTAAATGTTATCTCAATTTGCACAATATTGCTATGCAACAAGAAATATTTTGACACTTTCCCAATTTATTTATTCTGACTTAAAAGCACCTTGGAATGTTGTAGTTTTCTTTTTCCCATTATCTACACATTCTATCTTAATTACAAGTTGAGAATCAGACAGTAATGAAGGTTTTTAGATCTGAAGCAAACAAAATTTGTCTTTTGAAACTTTGCAATCGTCTAAATTAGCATATGAAAGCTGTGTCACAGTTCAGCAAGGCCATAAAGAACAAACCAGGCACTAAGTTTTATTTCTAGTGGGGTAGAATTGAAAAGTAGGGAAGTTATGCTAAACCTATATCTGGGACGATACAGTGGTTAGCACTCTTGCCTCACAGCACCAGGGATCTAAGTTCAATTCCGGCCTTGGGCGACTGTGTGGAGTTTCCTTTGGTGTTCCAGTTTCAGTCTAAAGATGTGCAGGTTAGGTGGATTGGCCATGCTAAGTTGCCCCCTTAGTGTCAAAAGATGGGTAAATTAGGTAGATTACCCATGGTAAATGCATGGGGTTACAGGGATAGGGTGGAGGGGAGGGTCTAAGTGGGATGTTTGAAAGGCGGAGCAAGCTTGAAGGGCTGAAATACCTACTTCTGTTCCTAGTTCCTCTACTCTTTTGGAGGGTTGGTGAACACTCGATCAGCTGAATGACCTCTTTCTGCAGGGATTCTATGAACCTTGGGGTTAACCTACTGTGTGCAGTTCTTGTTGCCATTTTATAAAAAGGATACAGCGGAATTGCTGAAAGCTTATTACAAGAATAATACCAGAAATGTGTGCATATACATGTCAGGAAAAGATTAACAGATTGGGTTGCCTTTCTCTTGAAAAAAGGCTGAGGGGTAACCTAACAGGTATTTAAAATTAAGAGGAGCTTTAATAGAGTGGATACAGAAAAGATGTTTCCTCTTGTGGGTAGAGCATAATTAGAGGCCCATAAGACAATCACCGAGTAATCCAATAGAGAATTCAAAAAACATTTCTTTACCCAAAGAGTTGCGAGAACGTGGAACTAAAAACCACAGGAAGCGGTTGAAGTGAATAGTTAAGATGCATTTAAGGGGAGGTTGAACAAGCATATCAGGGAGAAGCAAATAAATGGTAACAATGTTAGTTTTAGATGTACAATGTCAGAAGAAGCAAAAATAGAAAATGCTGGTAAACCTCAGCAGGAGGGAATAGAGCCAATGTTGTGTCTAGATGACCTTTCATCAGAGCAGATGCTGTCAGACTTGCTGATATTTTCCAGCATTTTCTGTTTTTGTTTCAGATTCCAGCATCCGCACTATTTTGCTTTTATTATAATGCTGGGAGAAGGCTCAAGTGCAGCATAAACATTGGTATGGACTGGTTGGGCATCTTTCTGTGCTGTATATCCAATGCAATCTCTCGCTTTAGGATAATCCCTTCATCCCAGAAAGTAGCTTGATGAACCCAGTTACTGAACTGTGATTAAGGAACCCAGGAGTCATTTTCAGGAAATCATCACTGGCCTATTCATAAATATACAAAAAAACTGACACATTTAAAGCAGGAAGGAAAAAAAAAAGAATCTGTAGGTATGTTTCTAATTTAGTGTTAGAATAAAAATTCTACAATTTTATTTTTCTGGAACTGGTAAATTGCCTCAATTTACAAAATATTCCTGCAAAGGAAAGCCTCAGAAACATGACATTGATATCGGGCTAACAAACTTGAGTTTAAACATAAAATGCCTTAGGAATAAACGGTTGGTCACAAATAGATAGTCCACAACTTGTATAAGCTGGTGATTTCAAGCTTCAGAACCAAACCATGCAGTCAAAGAAAAAGCATCATTACTTTAATTGCAGCAACAGTAAAAGCAAACCCATCGATATGCAAGTTGTGATGATCTAGAATGTGCTGTCTGAAAGGGTAGTGGAAGTAGATTCAATAACAACTTTCAAAAGGGAATTAAATAAATATTTGAAGGGGGAAAACCAATAGGACGATAAGGAAAAAAAAGGAATAGGACTAATTGGATGCTACTTTCAAAGATCTAGCACAGGTATGCTGGGTCGAATAGCCTCTGTTATATTATACAATTAACATCTAATGAAGGGAGGGAAAAAAGGAGAGGCGCTAAAAGTTTTTCACCGATCAGGGCAGCACAGTAGCACAGTGGTTAGCAGTGGTGCCTCACAGCACCAGGGAACCAGGTTCAATTGCAGTCTTGGGTGACTGTGGAGTTTGCACATTCTCCTCGACTCTGCATGGTACTCCGGTTTCCTCCCACAGTCCAAAGATGTGCAGGTTAGGTGGATTGGCCGTGCTTAATTGTCCCTTGGTGTCCAAAGACGTGTACATTAGATGGATTAACCATGGTAAATGCATGGGGATAGGATGGGAGGTTGAGCCCAGATAAGATGCTCTTTCAGAGAGTCGGTTAGACTCGATGGGCCGAATGGCCTCCTTCTACACTGCAGGGATTCTATGTTAATTCTATTCTTTCCCCTTCATTCCCCTCACCTTCTCTTGAAAGCCCCAATTAATGCTGGCATATCTCATCCAAACCATAATTCTTCACAGATAAGACACTGGGGAGTTAGGAAGTGCTGCCTTAGGGGGCAGCACATATGCCTTCGCCTTCCATCTACTTAAATGCATTGGGGGTCAGTTAACTCAGTTTGCTGGACTGCTGCTTCATGATGCAGAGCAACGCCAACAGCACAAGGTTCAATTCCCGTACCAACTGAGGTTCTTTATGAAAGTCCACCTTCTCAACCTTGCCCCTTGTCTGAGGTGTGGTGATCCTCAGGTTAAATCACCATCAATCAGCTCTCTTTCTCAAAGGGCCTATGGCGAATTTATCTTTTTACTTAAATGCATTCCCCAAAAGAAGTCAATGGCTTTATGCCCTCTACCCCATACTGCAGCAGAGACCAGCCAACTCCACAAAACTAACAAATTCAAAATCTGGTGAGTTTCATGGGTCCATTGCCTCCTATCCTTATAAACTCAGACATTGGGAAAACTTAACCTTTTATTTTCCCATCACCAAATGGTGGTCTGCAACGTGCCACTCCAAACACAAGCGCTATACACAAAGAACACAATTTTCCTCAGTCTGGACATGCCTTCACGTTCATTTGGAAATTTCCTAAAGCAGAGTTCTTCAACTTCTTAAAAATTCATTCCTGGGATATGGGAATTGCTAGCTAGCCAAATCTTTATTGCTAATCCCCAGCTGCCCACGAGAGGGCAACTCTGAGTGTTAGTCTGGAACTGCTGCAGTCCATGTGGTGGAGGCATTCCAAGATTTTGACTGAGGGATGATAAAGGAATAGTGATACATGCACAAATCCAGATGGTATGAGATTTATAGATGAAGGTGTCTCCATGAAGCTGCTGCCCTTGTCTTTCTGGATGGTCGATGTGACAGATTTGGGAGGGGTTGTCGTAGAAGCCTTGACAAGTAGCATTCATTCCGGTATGAAGAATTATAGCCATAGGTCATTGGTCCATTTCCTGCATGATTTTTACTTTTGGAAACCTACAGTTTTCTTTCCTGACTTACATAATTCTTCTCTTCCTCAAACTAAACTAAAATTTTTAAAAATTGTGAAACAAATGGTGCATTTTAGTTAGAAATTACTTATACTATTAAATCCAGCATGTTTCACATGCTCCTTATTTAAGCATTACATTGTGACATGCAGAATCATGTGTAGCTGGGTTCTCCTATCCCTAGCTAGAGTTTCACAAGTTCCACATGTCTATACCCACTACATCACAATTCTGTTTGTCCGACATTTCCATAGCCAAGGCCGCAGAAATCCACCAGCAATATACAAAATTAACTTTAGCCAATTAGTACATGCTAAGCAATCCACTTTCTTGCTGAAATACTAAATGCAAAACTCCACATTACTACAGTAAGCGAGCATAAAAATGGTCAACACAGACAAGTGTGAGATATTGCACTTTGGAAGGACAAACCAAAGTAGAACGTACAGGGTAAATGGTAGGACTCTGAAGAGTGCAGCTGAACAGAGGGATCTGGGAATACAGGTACAGAATTCCCTAAAAGTGATGTCGCAGGTGGATAGGGTCGTAAAGAGTGCCTTTGGTACATTGGCCTTTATAAATCAGAGTATCGAGTATAAAAGTTGGGGTGTTATGGCAAGGTTATATAAGGCATTGGTGAGGCCGAATTTGGAGTATTGTGTACAGTTTTGGTCACCTAGTTACAGGAAGGATGTAAATAAGGTTGAAAGAGTGCAGAGAAGGTTCACAAGGATGTTGCCGGGACTTGAGAAGCTGAGTTACAGAGAGAGATTGAATAGGTTGGGACTTTATTCCCTGGAGCGTAGAAGATTGAGGGGAGATTTGATAGAGGTGTATAAGATTTTGATGGGTATAGATAGAGTGA
Source organism: Mustelus asterias (assembly GCF_964213995.1). NCBI lineage: Eukaryota > Metazoa > Chordata > Chondrichthyes > Carcharhiniformes > Triakidae > Mustelus > Mustelus asterias. The sequence goes on along the minus strand of NC_135826.1, from coordinate 2,806,737 downwards.
ATGCAAGCAGGCTTTTTCCGCTGAGGCTAGGGGAGAAAAAAACCAGAGGGCATGGGTTAAGGGTGAAAGGAGAAAAGTTTAAAGGGAATATTAGGGGGGCTTCTTCATGCAGAGAGTGGTGGGAGTGTGGAATGAGCTGCCGGATAAAGTGGTAAATGCGGGGTCACTTTTAACATTTAAGAAAAACTTGGACGGGTTCATGGATGAGAGGGGTGTGGAGGGATATGGTCCAAGTGCAGGTCAGTGGGACTAGGCAAAAAATGGTTCGGCACAGACAAGAAGGGCCAAAAGGCCTGTTTCTGAGCTGTAATTTTCTACGGTTCTATGATGAGTAGAATCCACTAAAGTTACGAGTCATTGTGCACCAAGCCACATCAACTGAACAAAAATGCTGTTTAACCGGTCTCACTGACCAACAAATTACAATAAAGTCTCGCCATTCGCAGGGGTTACGTTCTTGCAAACAGGGAACATACTTTATAGTAAGAAGTCTCACAACACCAGGTTAAAGACCAACAGGTTTATTTGGAATCACGACCTTTCGGGGCACTGCTCCTTAATCACCTGGTGAAAACCCGTTATTACAAATAAACCTATTGTACTTTAACCTGGTGTTGTGAGACTTCTTACTGTGCCCACCCCAGTCCAATGCCGGTATTTCCATATTATACTTTATAGTGGAAGTGAATTAGATTGGTTCCAGCTATCACAAAATTACTTGCTCGCTGTACATCTGAACTTTGCTCTACGTATGAGGAAACCTCTCCTTACTCTTTATCTATCACACTTGAGCAGTGACATCCCTCAAATTCACACCCCAAGCAGAAGAAAAAGAATGTCCTTGAATTTATAATCAAAAACTCGATCACTACAACATGCAATTAGAGAATCTTAACTTTACCCAGCATATAATTGTTCTGCAGTGCCAGCATGGTATTTAGCAGCTTGGCTTTGAGCTTATTCACACTTCATAAAGATGTTCAATGTACTTCAAATCCATAGTTCTGGTTCAATAAACTAAAACTTGCAAAGCATTAATCTATGAAGTTGCTCACCAGCTGACTGTCCATCTCCTCCCCAATCGATGCAGTACTGTTTTCAAACTCAACCACTGACTACTCAGGAAATCAAACCTTTACTTCTAGGTTCTTTCCCTCCTTTGTAATCCCTTGAAGATGATAAACAGGTATTTTAAAATTAAACTCAATAGAAATCTTTCCAATTTCTGATATTTTGGGGCAAATATCACAGATGGGCAAAGGTTTGGGCCGCGATGCATGATCGGATCCACATGGGTAAATAAATTCACAAAAAAGACTATAAAACCATAAGAAATAGGAACAGAAGTATGCCATTCTAGCTTGCTCTGCCATTCAATAGAATCTTGGCTGATCCAATGTTCCTCACCTCCACTCTCCTGCCCTTCTCCATAACTCTTGATTGCCTTGCATCAAAAATCTATCGATCACAACTCTCATCTCAATCTTAAATTGGCATCCCTTTATTCTGAGACTATGCCCTCTTGTCCTAGACTCTTCCATGAGGGGAAACATTCTCTCAGCATTTACCCTGTCAAGCCCCTTACGAATCCTTTATGTTTCAATGAGATCACCTCTCATGCTTCTAAATTCCAATGAGTAGAGTCCCAACCTCTTCAACCTTTCCTCATAAGACAATCCCTCCATAGGCGGGATCATCCTAGTGAATCTTCTCTGAACTACCTGCAATGAAATAATATTTTTCCTTAAATAAGGGGACCAAAACTGCTCACAGTACTTCAAATATGGTCTGTACCATGTACATTTGCAGCAAGACGTCTCTACTGTTATATTCCAACCCCCTTGAAATAAGGGCCAACATCCCATTAGCCTGCTGTATCTGTGTGCTAGCTTTCTGTGTTTCTTGCACAAGTCCCTTTGTGTTGCAGCTTTCTGCAGTTTTTTCTCCATTTAAATATGTAATAACTCATGAAGCCCAACTGGAAAGGAACATAGTTTATTACAGGATGCAAAGTAAAAACCACTACCATGGCGTGCACACACTAAATCCTGCCTGGAACTAAAGTTCAGCAGGGGAACTCGTACTGAACGAGCCCCATGGGAAAATCAATCAGTGATTCCTTACAGATCTCATCAGGGTTATTACAAAATAATACTGTTCTTTTGTTCTCCCTTCCAAAATAAACAACTTCACATTTTCCCACATTATATTCCATTTGCCAACTTTTTGCCCACTTAGTTACTATCAATATCTCTTTGTAAACTTTTTATGTCCCTCTTGCAACTTGCCTTTCCACCTATTTTTGTGTTGTAAAAGAGGTTGTGAGTAGTGGGAGTCTACTGTATTTCATACATTTCATTTTTTTTTCAATATACATGTTGATACAAATAACCCTGATCAGTTCTAAGTTCATGGTTAGTTCTCAATTTAAAGGTGCCACCAGAATACTACTTTGTAATTAATCAAATCCACCTCTGTAACATAACCTGATTTCCTTCTATCTCAGCTTATCTGCTGTTGAAGCCATCATCCATCCTTATTTGGGGCTCAAAAGCCCCAGAGAAACTGTCTTTGTTCTTTATTTTTTTACGGGATGTGGGCATCGCTTGCAAGGCCAGCATTTGTTGTCCATCAATAACTGCCCTTGAACTGAATGACTTGCTAGATTTAAGAATTAGTGATATTACTGTTTCCGGGGTCACACGTTGGCCAGTACAGGTGGCAGATTTTCCAAGGACAGTAATGAACCAGATAGGTTGTTACAACAATTGATGATAGTTTCATGGTCATCATTACTGAGGCTAGCTTTATATTGCAGATTTAATTACTTGAATTTAAATTTCATCAGCTGCAATGGTGGGATCTGAACCCATGTCCCAAAGCATTAGCCATGGGGTCTAAATTACTCGTCTAATTAATGACTTCACCACACTCTACTCCGTGAAGCTGGTAATTAGGGCATGGGGCTATATTGGTTGTGTGCTCAGTACAGCTAGATAGCTGGGATAATGCAGGTGGTAAAATGCTGGTGTACAGCCTGGCCATACCAGTGGGACACAGTCTCAGGTAAAGTAATTAAGCAGTTGGGAAGTGAGCAGTTTTTGGGGTAATTCAAGCTGGAGTCCTGTCATCCTGCAAGCAGAAGAAGCAAGAGGGTTTCCACAAGCTAAGTTTGAACTGTTGTTGAGGGAAATCAGCGGCTATATCCTCAAAGAATAGGAGCGGAGATCGCTCATGAGGAAGGCAGGGAATTTTAATAACTTACAGTGATCACTGGTGTCCAAGTGGGTTGCTGAGAAAGTTTGTGGAATTTTTCTTGGTTGTGTCTACATCCCAGAGTACTTAAGGCAGTGGCCCTAGAAATAGTGGATGCATTGGTGGTCGCCTACTATAAGATTCTATAGACTATGGAACAGTTATTACAGATTGGAGGGTAGCTAATGTAACCCCACTATTTAAAAAGGAAGGTAGAAAGGAAACAAGGAATTATAGACCAGTCAGCCTCACATCAATCATGGGGAAAATTCTAGAGTCCACAATCAAAGATTTTCTCACAGAGCACTTGGAAAACAACCAGCATGGATTTATGAAAGGGAAATCATGCTTAACCAATCTACTGGAATTCTTCAAGGAGAATTGATGATGGAGAGCCAGTGGACGTGGTTTATTTGGACTTTTAGAAGACTTTTGACAAAGTCCTTCTCTTCACATAAGAGATTAGCGTGTAAAATTAAAGCACATGGGATTGGAAGTAGTGCATTAAAATGGACAGAAAACTGGTCGGCAGACTGGAAACAAAGAGTAGGAATAAACGGGTCCAAATGGTAGGCAGTGACTACTGGGGTACCACAGGCATCAGTGCCAGGACCCGAGCTATTCACAATATATAGATAAATGATTTAGATGAGGGAATTAAATGCAATATCTCCAAATTTGCAGATGACTCAAAACTGAGTTGGACAGTGAGCAGTAAGAAGGATGCAAAAATGCTTCAGTGCGATTTGGACGAGTTGAGTGAGCGTGCATATGCAGATATAGCAGATACAGTATAATGTGGATAAATGTGAGGTTATCCACTTTGGTAGCAAAGCAGGAAGGCAGATTATTATCTGAATGGCAATAAATTAAGAGGGGGATTGTGCAATGAGACCTGGGTGTCCTCGTACACCAAGCACTGAAGGTAAGCGTGCAGGTGCAGCAAACGGTAAAGGCGGCAAATAGTGTGTTACCTTTCAAAGTGAGGGGATTCACGTACAGTAGCATGAACGTCTTGCTGTAATTATACAGAGCCTTGGTGAGGCCACACCTGGAATATTGTGTGCAGTTTTGGTCTCCCTATCTGAGGAAGGATGTTCTTGCTATAGAGGGAGTGCAGCGAAAGTTTACCAGGCTGATTCCTGGGATGGCGGGACTAGCATATGAAGAGAGATTGGGTCAATTAGGATTATATTCATTAAAGTTCAGAAGAATGAAGGTGGATCTCATGAAAACCCATAAACTCCTAACAGGACAAGACAGGGTAGATGCAGGAAGAATATTCCCGATGATGGGGGAGTCCAGAACTAGAGGTCATAGTCAGAGGATAAGAGGTAAATCTTTTAATACTGAGATGAGGAAAAATTTCTTCACCCCGAGAGTGATTAGCCTCTGGAGTTCACCACCACAAAAAGCAGTTGAGGCCAAAACATTGTATGTTTTCAAGGAGGAGTTAGATATAGCTCTTGGGGCGAAAAGGATCAAAAGATATGGGGGGGTTAATATGCAGTTTGTAGTGTGTCTGACCACAATTTGCCTGTTAATTCATGTTTACTTCGTGTTAATTTTAGATGTTACAAGATAGATAGCTTTGTTTACTTTTGTATAGCAAAATTCCTGCTGGTTGTTTAAAACCAAGGAATCTTGTGGCCTTATTCACTGGGATTTCAAGTTTTGATGGCTTTAAACAAAAGATTACTGGTCCCTGACCAGATCGTAACCTCTAACTGGTCTCCCACATTCTACCCGCTGTAAACGTGAAATCCGCCAATATTCTGCTAATTACACCAAGTCCTCTTTCCCTACCACCCGTGTTCACTGACCTACAGTGGCTCCCGGTCAAGCAATATTTTGATTTTAAAATTCTCATCCTCATTTTCAAATCCTCCATTGCAGACATGGACAAACAATGTGGCACGAGCTACATCCAACCTGCAGGAGCATCCAATCTGGAACACAGCTGTGGTGCCGACAAATACTATATGCGCTAAGTGTGCATGCACAACGTCTCAGGGCACCTAGTTGATTGGTACCTGGAACAGTGAAAATAAAATGCTGATCCTACAGAAATTCAAGGGAAGTCGAAGGCAGGCTTTTCTCAGAAAATGCCTTTGCCACATTAAAGGGATGCATACATGTGGAGTACACGGACAAACAGCATAAGCTAAGTGTAAATGTAAAATTACTTTTATTCATTCATGGGTAGTGGGCGTCATGGGTGAAGCCAGCATTTACTGCCCATCCCCGATTGCCCTCAAAAAGATGATGGTGAGCCACCTTCTTGAACCGCTGCAGAGATAAGGAAGGAGTTCAAGGACTTTGACCCAGTGACAGTGAAGGAACGGCAATATATTTCCAAGTCAGGATAGTGAGTGGCTTGGAGGGAAATCTCCAGGTGTTGGTATTCCCATGTATCTTCTGCCCTTGTTTTACAAGATGGTAACGGCTTTGGTTTGGAAGGTGCTGCTTCAGGAGCCTTGCTGCGTTCCTGCGATGTATCTTGTTATTCTTATTAGACCGAGTCATAGAGTCATACAGGTTTACAGCATGGAAACAGGCCATTTGGCCCAATTTGTCCATGCCACCCCTTTTTTTAACCCCTAAGCTAGTCCCAATTACCACGTTGGCCCACATCCTTCTATACCCATCTTACCCATGTAATTGTCTAAACGTTTTTTAAAAGACAAAATTGCTCCGCCTCTACTACTGCCTCTGGCAGCTGGTTCCATTCACTCACCACCCTCTGTGTGAAAAGATTGCACCTCTGGACCTTTTTGTATCTCTCCCCTCTCATCTTAAACCTATGCCCTCTAGTTTTAGACTCCCCTACCTTTGGTAAAAGATATTGACTATCTAGATGATCTATGCCCCCTCATTATTTTATAGACCTCTATAAGATAACCCCTCAGCCTCCTACGCTCCAGAAAAAAAAGTCCCAGTCTATCCAGCTTCTCCTTATAAGTCATACCATCAAGTCCCGGTAGCATCCTAGTAAATCTTTTCTGCACTCTTTCTAGTTTAATAATATCCTTTCTATAATAGGGTGACCAGAATTGTACACAGTATTCCAAGTGTGGCCTTACCAATGTCTTTACAACTTCAACAAGACGTCCCAACTCCTGTATTCAATGTTCTGACCAATGAAACCAAGCATGCTGAATGCCTTCTTCACCACTCTGTCCACCTGTGACTCCACTTTCAAGGTGCTATGAACCTGTACCCCTAGATCTCTTTGTTTTATAACTCTCCCCAAAGCCCTACCATTAACTGAGTAAGTCCTGCCCTGGTTCGATCTACCAAAATGTATCACCTCATATTTATCTAAATTAAATTGCATCTGCCATTCACCAGCCCACTGACCCAATTGATCATGATCCCATTGCAATCCTAAATAACCTTCTTCACTGTCCACTATGCCACCAATCTTGGTGTCATCTGCAAACTTACTAACCATGCCCCCTAAATTCTCATCCAAATGATCAGTATAAATGACAAATAACAGTGGACACAGCACCGATCCTGAGGCACACCGCTGGTCACAGGACTCCAGTTTGAAAACAACTCTCTACAACCACCCTCTATCTTCTGTCGCCAATAAGAAGTCTCACAACACCAGGTTTAAAGTCTTCACTCAACTGAAGAAGGAGCAATGCTCCGAAAGCTTATGCTACCAAATAAACCTGTTGGACTTTAACCTGGTGTTGTGAGACTTCTTACTGTGCTTACCCCAGTCCAACGCGGCATCTCCACATTCTGTCATAAGAACATAAGAAATAGGAGGAGTAGGCCATCTAGCCCCTCGAGCCTGCCCCGCCATTCAATAAGATCATGGCTGATCTGAAGTGGATCAGTTCCACTTACCCGCCTGATCCCCATAACCCCTAATTCCCTTACCGATCAGGAATCCATCTATCCGTGATTTAAACATATTCAACGAGGTAGCCTCCACCACTTCAGTGGGCAGAGAATTCCAGAGATTCACCACCCTCTGAGAGAAGAAGTTCCTCCTCAACTCTGTCCTAAACTGACCCCCCTTTATTTTGAGGCTGTGCCCTCTAGTTCTAGTTTCCTTTCTAAGTGGAAAGAATCTCTCCATCTCTACCCTATCCAGCCCCTTCATTATCTTATAGGTCTCTACAAGATCCCCCCTCAGCCTTCTAAATTCCAATGAATACAGACCCAATCTGCTCAGTCTCTCCTCATAGTCAACACCCCTCATCTCTGGTATCAACCTGGTGAACCTTCTCTGCACTCCCTCCAAGGCCAATATATCCTTCCGCAAATAAGGGGACCAATACTGCACACAGTATTCCAGCTGCGGCCTCACCAATGCCCTGTACAGATGCAGCAAGACATCTCTGCTTTTATATTCTATCCCCCTTGCGATATAGGCCAACATCCCATTTGCCTTCTTGATCACCTGTTTCACCTGCAGACTGGGTTTTTGCGTCTCATGCACAAGGACCCCCAGGTCCCTCTGCACAGCAGCATGTTGTAATTTCTTTCCATTTAGATAATAATCCAATTTGCTATTATTTCTTCCAAAGTGAATAACCTCGCATTTGTTAACTTTATACTCCATCTGCCAGATCCTCGCCCACTCACTCAGCCTGTCCAATCTCTCTGCAGACCTTCTACGCCCTCCACACGATTCACTTTTCCACTTATCTTTGTGTCGTCTGCAAACTTTGTTACCCTACACTCAGTCCCCTCCTCCAGATCGTCTATATAAATGGCAAATAGTTGAGGCCCCAGTACCGATCACTGCGGCACGCCACTAGTTACCATCTGCCAACCAGAAAAGCACCCATTTATTCCGACTCTCTGCTTCCTGTCGGATAGCCAATCCCGAATCCACGTTAACACCCTACCCCCAACTCCGTGTGACCCAATCTTCTTCAGCAACCTTCAAGCCAATTTTGTATCCATTTGGCGACCTCACCCTGGATTCCGTGAGGTTTAACCTTATGCAGCAACCTACCATGCAGTACCTTGTCAAAGGCCTTACTAAAGTCCATGCAGACAACATCAACTGCATTGCCCTCATTTACCTTCTTGGTTACCCCTTCAAAAAAACTCAATCAAATTAGTGAGACATGATTTTCCACTCACGAAGCCATGCTGACTGTCCTAATGTGTCCTTGCAGAGCGGCACGGTAGCACAGTGGTTAGCACTGCGGCTTCACAGCTCCAAGGTCCTGGGTTCGATTCCCGCTCGGGTCACTGTCTGTGTAGAGTTTGCACATTCTCCTCGTGTCTGCGTGGGTTTCCTCCGGGTGCTCCGGTTTCCTCCCACAGTCCAAAGATGTGCGGGTTAGGTTGATTGGCTGTGCTAAAATTGCCCCTTAGTGTCCTGAGATGAGTAGGTTAGAGGGATTAGTGGGTAAAATATGTAGGGATATGGGGGTAGGGCCTGGGTGGGATTGTGGTCGGTGCAGACTCGATGGGCCGAATGGCCTCTTTCTGCACTGTAGGGTTCTTACCCACTACAGATGTGCTGTAATTTTGATTTGCATTTTGGTTTTGTTAATATATAAGCTGTAGTTTTTAAACTCCAACTTAATTGAAATTCATTTCTTAAATCACGTTTGTCAACTGACCTAATATCTCTCAAAGTTCAGCATCATATTTTTATTATAATATTCCTATGAAGGGCCTTGGGATTTTTTATTACATCATGAGCACAATATAATTATAAGCTGTTGTAGCAGCGTTGTGGTGCAAGTTCATTAAAGCGTAAGTGCCATCATATTACTAGCATTAGTCTTTCTCATATAGGGTATCATTATTTGGATTGTGTTTAACAGTGATGGGAAGTAAGTACACTCTTATTTGGTAGGAATATCACTTTCTTCACAATCTGGTACACAGCAAGCATCAGATCTTGAAATGATGCAGCAATCCTTCATCTTTTTGAATGTAGTAACTATCCTTCTACTTAGAACCAATGATAATTGTCATGCATCAACACTTTAATCCTATTAACTGTTGACAGCATTTCCAGTAATTCTTCATGCATCGGGGCATTGCCAAAGGAGCTTCTGTTTGAACAGGTTTCACAAATTGAACTGCTGACCCCTGACCTTTCCCATGGGAGTAAGTCAGCCCGAACATAAATTACAGTACCTTTTTTTAAACCTCCAGCTCAGCTGGTCTCAGCATGCTTTCACTTCCGCCAATTCTGCCCCCATTAACTTATCAGCCACGCTTTGCAATTAAAGAAACAAGTTGCATAGTGCACATAATTTAGATTTTGCTCACAAGGTCAAATTCACAGTTTAGCTAAAGATAGCGATGACACAAGTGGTTGGTAACGCAAGCAAACGTCAACTTGCAACAAAAGCCCCAAGTATCAAGACTTAGCAAAACAGCAACATAATGTCAAAACTGAAAAGTCACACTGACCGCATTAGCAAGATTTCCAAGGTGGCTAGGATGCCAAATTGAACACCATCAGCAGCAGAAAAAGATGGACTTAGAATTGAAATGTCAACTCTGGCAAATCCCATCACCGATTTAGTTTAAGTTTTTCTTAAAAGAATTACCACCTCATGATTGAGCTTTCTTGCAAAGTGAATCCAAAGAGTATCAAAATGCAAATTACCATGCTCAAAATCGGCTGAAATTGTTTTCTTGCCAACTGGAGGAAAAGGACATCTTCAAGCACATCATCCCATGGCTAACTTCAACAAGATACTTCTATGGCTCCGTAGATATGATCCCCACTGGCTAAAAAGTTAATTTAGTGGTAAAATATTTTGGATTGTGGTGAGGTAGAGAGAAGGTTGATCATTAGTGTTTCATTGGTTCTAATCGCTTCCTGGTTTAATAATGCATTAAAGATTAACTTGATCATATTTACTTTCGTGTCACAGTCAATCTTCCAAATCTAGGTTTTGATGAGAAACAAAAATGATCTGTTGGTGAGAGTCACGCCTCATTCTCCAAAAGCGAGAGTAGGAGAAAAGTAATTAAAAAGGTATTGAAATCCATTTTTACATCAAAATTTCAAAAAAGATTAAAACTTATTAGAAAAGGAATTGATTGAAAAATAGGGATGGTAGGAAGAGCAAAATTAAAGCAACTAAAATATATCTTTGCTTAAAATCCTGCCTCAAAACGTTTTCATAGTTCTACATAGTTACATAAAGACTACTGCTGATATCACTGCTAAAATATTGTTTATTTTTACTCATGTATCAAGATACCGAAATAAGTGGCACTAGGCTGTTTAAGGAGATGTGCTTCTTTCTGGAATAGTCGGTGGGTTTGCAAGGAGTGAAACCATTATTCTTGGCTAGAACTGAAATGATTACCATGTCAATCACACCTGCAGATCTCATAGCTTTAAGTGACTGGGATTTATCTTTAACGTCAGTTATATGTATCTACCCTCCACTAACTGGTTATCCCCCACACACACACTGCATTGTACTGAAGATACTGCTTGCGACAGTTTCAGACATTGAACATATTCAAGTCAAAGGTCAATAGATTTTTGAATACTAAGGAAATCGAGGGACATGGGGATAATGCATCTGGAAAGGTGCAGCTGAGGTACATGATCAGTCATGAATGGCAGAGCTCATGGCTTACTCCTGCTCCTATTTCTTATGAATTCTGTTTCCTGTGGTTTGTAGGGATTCTTTAAACGGAGTCTAAAGACTGTTTGCTGTGTCCTGCAAAAGTTCCACCCAACTCTTTGGTCAACAGTACTGTCAATAGACACTCTGCTCACTGATACCAACCTAATGCTGTTCAGCTCATAATTGAACAGGAATGCAAACCGTATTTATTCAGTAGTTTTGCTGGAAATTTAGATAATCAAGAATCAATTCAACGGCCCTCAAGCAATTTGCATACAATTAGGTGCACGAAACAGCAATGATCAGGAGCATCTATTTGGGTGGTGCTGGTTAACTACACGAGAACTCCCCTGCCCTTCGTAAATAGCAGCATGGGATGGTGTGTATTTACTAAAGTAGAATCTTAGAATCCCTACAGTGCAGAACAAAGAACAACGAGAATTACAGCACAGGAACAGGCCCTTCGGCCCTCCAAGCCTGCACCGACCATGCTGCCCATCTGAACTAAAACCCCCTACCATTCCGGGGACCATATCCCTCTATTCCCATTCTATTCATGCATTTGTCTAGACGCCCCTTAAAAGTCACTATCGTATCTGCTTCCACTACTCAGCAGCGAGTTCCAAGCACCCACCACCCTCTGTGTAAAAAAACTTGCCTTGTACATCTCCTTTAAACCTTGCCCCTCATACCTTAAACCAATGCCCCCTAGTAACCGACTCTTCCACCCTGGGATAAAGCTTCTGACTATCCACTCTGTCCATGCCCCTCATAATCTTGTAGACTTCTATCAGGTCGCCCCTCAACCTCCATCGTTTTAGTGAGAACAAACCAAGTTTCTCCAACCTCTCCTCATAGCTAATGTCCTCCATACCAGACAATATCCTGGCAAATCTTTTCTGTACCTTTCTGGTAGTGCGGCAACCAAAATTGAACACTATATTCCAAGTGCGGCCTAACCAAGGTTCTATAAAGCTGCATTATAACTTGCCAATTTTTAAACTCAATGCCCCAGCCAATGAAGACAAGCATGCCGTATGCCTTCTTGACTACCTTCTCCACCTGCGTTGCTACTTTCAGTGACTTGTGTACCTGTACACCCAGATCCTTTTGCCTATCAATACTCTCAAGAGTTCTGCCATTTACTGTATATTTCCCATCTGTATTAGACCTTCCAAAATGCATTACTTCACATTTGTCCGGATTAAACTCCATCTGCCATGACACCGCCCAAGTCTCCAACCGATCTGTATCCTCTGACGGTCCTCATCGTTAACCGCAATTCCACCAACCTTGGTGTCATCCGCTAACTTACTAATCAAACCAATTACATTTTTCTCCAAATCATTCTCTATATTACAAACAGTAAAGATCCCTAAGGAACACCACTAGTCACAGCCCGCCATTCAGAATGCATCCTTCCACTGCTACCCTCTGTCTTCTATGACCGATGTGGAGATGCTGGCGTTGGACTGGGGTAAGCACAGTAAGAAGTCTCACAACACCAGGTTAAAGTCCAACAGGTTTATTTGGTAGCAAATACCATAAGCTTTCGGAGCGCTGCCCTTCGTCAGATGGAGTGAAAATCTGTTCTCCAACAGTGCACAGAGACACAGAAATCAAGTTATTCTGTAACTTGATTTCTGTGTCTCTGTGCACTGTTGGGGAACAGATTTTCACTCCATCTGACAAAGGGGCAGCGCTCCGAAAGCTTATGGTATTTGCTACCAAATAAACCTGTTGGACTTTAACCTGGTGTTGTGAGACTTCTTACTGTTCTATGACCGAGCCAGTTCTGTATCCATCTTGCCAGCTCACCTCTGATCCCATGCGACTTCACCTTCTGTACCAGTCTGCCATGAGGGACCTTGTCAAAGGCCTTACTGAAGTCCATGTAGACCACATCCACTGCCCTACCCTCATCAATCATCTTCATCACTTCCTCAAAAAACTCAATCAAGTTAGTGATACACGAGCTCCTCTTCACAAAACCATGTTGCCTCTCGCTAATACATCCACTTATTTCCAAGTGGTAGTAAATCCTGTCTCGAAGAATCCTCTCCAATAATTTCCCTACCACTGACATAAGGTTCACTGGCCTGTAATTACCTGGATTATTCTTGCTACCCTTCTTAAATAAAGGAACAACATTGGTTATTCTCCAATCTTCTGGGACCTCCCCAGTAGCCAATGCAGATACAAAGATTTCTCTCAAGGCCCCAGCAATTTCCTCCCTTGCTTCTCTCAATATTCTCAATATCCCATCAGGCCCTGGGGACGTGTCTACCTTAATGTTTTTCAAGACACCCCCCCCCGGTACCTCCTCCTTTTTGATCTCAACATGACCCAAACTATCTACACACCCTTCCCCAGACTCATCATTCACCAAGTCCTTCTCTTTGGTGAATACTGATGCAAAGTACTCATTTAATACCTCGCCCATTTCCTCTGGCTCCACACATAGATTCCCTCCCCTGTCCTTGAGTGGGCCAATCCTCTCCCTGGCTAACCTCTTTCTCTTTAAATATGTATAAAGAGCCTTGGGATTTTCCTTAATCCAATGACTTTTCGTGACCCCTTTTAGCCCTCCTGATTCCTTGCTTAAGTTTTTTTCTACTTTCCTTGTATTCCACACCTCTTTCATGAGTTCCCAGCCTCCTAGCCTTGACAAATGCTTCCTTTTTCTTTCTGACTAGGCTCACAACATCTCGCGTTATCCAAGGTTCCCGAAACTTGCCATCCTTATCCTTCATCCTCACAGGAACATGCCAATCCTGAAATCCTATCAACTTACACTTGAATGCCTCCCACATGCCAGATGTTGAGTTGTCCTCAAACATCTGCCCCCAATCTACATTTTTCATTTCCTGCCCAATATTGTTGTAATAAGCCTTCCCCCAATTTAGCACCTTCACCTGAGGACTACACTTATCTTTATCCATCAGTATCTTAAAGCTTACTGAATTGTGGTCACTGTTCCCGAACTGCTTCCCTACTGAAACATCACAACCTGGCCAGGCTCATTCCCCAGTACCAGGTCCAGTACAGCCCCTTCCCTAGTTTGGACTATCTACATACTGATTCAAGAAGCCCTCCTGGATGCTCCTTACAAACTCTGCCCCATCCATGCCCCTAGCACTAAGTGAATATAGGGGAAGTTAAAATCACCCACCACAACAACTCTGTTACTTTTATACCTTGCCAAAATCTGCCTACATATCTGTTCCTCTATCTCCCGCTGACTGTTGGGAGGCCTATAGTAAACCCCAACATGTTGACTACACCCTTCCGATTCTTGAGCTCTACCCATGTTGCCTCACTGTATGAGCCCTCTGAGGTGTCCTCCCACAATACAGCTGTGATATTCTGTTTAACCAGTAGTGCAACTCCCCCACCCCTTTTACATCCCCCTCTATCTCGCCTGAAACATCCGCATTCTGGAACGTTAAGATGCCAATCCTGTCCTTCCCATAAGTCTCTGTAATGAGAACAACATCATAGTTCCAAGTACTAATCCAAGCATCTGCCTCACCTGTTCTACATCTCGCATTTAAACAAATGCACTTCGGTCCCCGGACCCTCTTTGATCAGCAGCCACACCAACCTGTTCTTTCTCTGAGTCTTACTGGCACTTCTCTCTAGTTCCCCTTCAGTTAATTCACCCCTGCTTTGGTTCCAACCCCCTGGCAAACTAGTTTAAATTCTCCCATGTGACACTAGCAAATCTCCCAGCCAGAATATTTTTGCCCCTCCAGTTTAGATGCAACTTGTCCTTTTTGTATAGATCCCACCTGCCCCGGAAGAGATCCCAATGGTCCAGATATCTGAAACCCTCCGTCCTACATAGCTGTTTAGCCACGTGTTGAGCTGTATCATCTTCCTACTTCTGGCCTTACTGGCACATGGCACAGGGAGTATTCCTGAGATTACAACCCTAGAGGTCCTGCTTTTTAACTTTCTACCTAACTCCCTAAACTGCTGCAGCAGGACCTCATCACTCTTCCTACCTATGTCGTTAGTACCAATTTGTACCATGGCCTCTGGCTGTTCACCCTCTCTTTTAAGAATGCTTTCTGCCCGTTGAGAGACATCCTGGATCCTGGCACCAAGAAGGCAACATACCATTTTAGAGTCTCTTTCACATCCACAGAAGCGCCTATCTGTACCCCTATATAACTATTGCTCCAGTGCTCTTTGTCCCTCCCTGCTTAACAACAAAGCTAGCCGTGATGCCACTGCTCTGGCTGCTGCTGCTGTTATCCCCTGATAGGCCATTCCCCTCAACAGTATCCAAAATGGTATACTTGTTAGAAAGGGAGATGACCACAGGGGATTCCTGTACTGACTGCCTGCCCCTTCTAGCGGTCACCCATCTATCTGCCTGCAACTTGGGTGTCACCACCGCTAAAACTCCTGTCTATGACGCTTTCCGCCACCTTCATGCTCCTAAGTGCATCCAACTGTTGCTCCAACCTATCCATGCGGTCTGAGAGGAGCTGCAATTAGGTGCCCTTCCTGCAGATGTAGTCGTTCAAGACGCTGGATCTCTCACATCTCACAAGTGTAGTACCTAACCCCCCCATTTTGGCCATCAAGCCAGCACCAACAACAATCCCTCCCAGCCCCTATCCCCGTATTTACTCTGCTAGTCCCCCTGACACTAAGAACAATTTAGCATGGCCAATCCACCTAACCCGCACATCTTGGAGTGTGGGAAAAAACTGGAGCACCTGGAGGAAACCCATGCAGACACGGGGAGAACATGCAAACCCTACAAAGACAGTGACCCGAGATCAGAATCAAATCTGGGTCCCTGGTGCTGTGAGGCAGCAATGCTAACCACTGTGCTGCCCTATAATGAATGAACGTCAGACCAAGACCTTAACTGAAAGCTGGTACCTCTAACACAGTAGCACTTGTGTGCAACAGTTTGTGTTCAAATCCTGGAAATGCAGTTTTAACCCATGATTTGCTGATTCAGAGGCAATAGTACTTGCACTTAGGCAAGACCAGAAGACAACAGGTTATTAGATGCAGTGGACAATTACATGAAGAACTCAGTAGAGAGACGAGAGAAGTTGAAATTGTTCTCCTAGGAACGAAGAAGTGAGGTTTAATAAATATGTTCAGAATTATGAAGGGTTTTGAAGAACAAGAGTAATAATTTCCAAAAGCAGGCGAACACAGATTTAAGATGTTTGGCAAAAGAAGCAGGAGAGATTTTGTTTTAATGCAACAAATTATGATTATCTGGATGCATTCCTGAAAGGGTTGTAGCAGGTTCAATATTAATTTTCAAAAAAGCATTGGATATATACTTGAAAAGCAAACAGCAGGGAAAGGGATGATGGATCAAATGGCCTCCTTGTGTTCGGTATGATTCTATGAATATAAGTTTGAATTGAGAGATACAATTATAAAGATACTAATAAAAATCAGTGATGCAGAAATGCAAGTATTAACAATCGCCAAACAGATTGTCAAGCAAGGATAAAATCTAACACTGTATATCAACATAAGACAGGAAGACAAGAGACAAGACTTTTCAAAACATCCCAAGTTTCTATCTTCCATTATCAATAATTGCCATCATTAACTTCCTGACTTGGCTTTGTGTCATGACAGGAGGAAGAACCTTTTTAAAAATCACCACGTTACATCAGTGAACAGGAAGTAAAGCACTTTTGAGAAGTAGCACTTTTGCACACAATATTGCTTCATGCAGCTCTACAATAAATAAATATCTTACAGGCACTATTACCAATCCCACAATATGCAACACTTGGCAAATAGAAAGCTACTTTTGTACAACTTAAGTATGATCAGTATTCAGACCCATTAATATGTGATTGTTAACTCAGGGAAAACAATTTTCTGTTCCGCTTGCCTCGCCTTGTCTGCAGAGATTAGATTCATCAGCAATTTCCTCTTGGAACATCCCATTAGGGCCTGATAAAGGAGAACACACAAATATCTTCTGTTGCAGAACAAATGCACACTACCATCTACAAAGAACACAGTACAAGAAATAACCACAAGCATAGTGGTAATTAACTAACACAGACCTCAAAGTGCACATTTTGCCCGACCTTTGCACTGCAAGCAGAATTTCCTAAACCAGGATAACAGAATTATGAAAACAAAGCATGTATTTCCTATAATGTACAATACATATAGGTTATAGTTATTTCATGCATTCACCGGGTGTGGACATTGTTGGAAAAGCCAATATTTATTGCTCATCCATAACATCCTTTAGATAGGGGTACTGAGCCGCCTTCTTGAACCACTGCAGCAATCTATGTGGTGTAGGTGCTATTAGGTAGGCAGGTCCAGAATTTTGACCCAGCAATGATACAGGAATGGTGAAATATTTCCCACTCAGGAAATATAACCCAGCTTAGAGGTGATGCTATTCCCTTGTAGCTCCTTGTCCTTCTGGGTGGTAGAAGGCAGGATTTGGAAGGTGCTTGGTAAGTTTCTGAAATACATCTTACACACTGCTGCCGCGGTTCACTGGTGGTGGAGGGAATGAATGTTTGTGGTAGATTGGTACAATTAAACAGGCTACTTTGTATTGCGTTTGTACACTGTTGGAGCTGCACTCATCTGGACAAGTGGAGAATATTCCATTGCACTCCTGATTTGAATCTTTTCGATAGTGGAAAGGCTTTGAGTCAGGAGATGACTTATTTGCCACAGAATACCCAAACTGTGATCTGCCCTTATAGCCCAAGTATTAATATGGCTGTTTCAGCTAAGTTTCTGGTCAGTAGTGATGTAGATGGTGTGATATTCACCAATTGTAATAACACTGAACATAGATAGTGAAATAGTTAATACTTCCTGTTGGTGGAGATGGCCATTACCTGCTATTTGTGTGAAATGAATGGTATTTGCCACTTATCAGTCAAAGCCTGAATGTTGTCCAGATTTTGCTACATACGGACACAGACTGTTTCATGGTTAGAAGAATTGCAGATAAAAGGGAACACTCTACAATGAATGACCTCACATATGACCTTACGATGGAGGGAAGGTCAGTAAAGAAACAGAAGACAGTTGTGCCTACAATTGCTGCTATTGAAATCCAGCAGTATGTCCTGGGGCTCACGCGAGTGGCCTCCAGCAACCACAGATAACTTCCAGAAAGGAACAGTATCGTTTCAGAGGCTCCATCTCAACCAGGCTAGAACCAGGGTCCTTAAAGAAAGGGTAAATAAGTCAGTCACAAGAATTTTAAACTAACAAATAGGGAGGTTGGACGGTGGTTGGGTGCAGGGTGGGGGGACGTTTGCAGAGGAATTAGTTCAGGTGCAAAAGATAGCATTAATAGTTAAAAACTAACAAAAGGAAAGAGAATATAATAAGAGTCAGAAATTGTGCTTTGGATAATACAAGTAAAAGGAAAACTAAAAGATTAATTAAACCAATAGAGGGAAATTATAAACTGGGGAGAAAAATATTGGAGCTGAAGGACAGGTGAAAGTATTTGTCCAAATATGTGTTCTTTATACAGTAAGAGGTTTAACAACATCAGGTTAAAGTCGAACAGGTTTATTTGGTAGCAAAAGCCACACAAGTTTTCGGAGCTCCAAGCCCCTTCTTCAGGTGAGTGGGAATTCTGTTCACAAACAGGGCATATAAAGGCACAGACTCAATTTACATGAATAATGGTTGGAATGCGAATACTTACAACTAATCAAGTCTTTAAGATACAAATAACGCGAGTGAAGAGAGCATCAAGACAGGCTAAAAAGATGTGTATTGTCTCCAGACAAGACAGCCAGTGAAACTCTGCAGGTCCAGGCAAGCTGTGGGGGTTACAAATAGTGTGACATGAACCCAATATCCCGGATTGGAGAAGGGGCTTGGAGCTCCGAAAGCTTGTGTGGCTTTTGCTACCAAATAAACCTGTTGGACTTTAACCTGGTGTTGTTAAACTTCTTACTGTGTTTACCCCAGTCCAACGCCGGCATCTCCACATCATTCTTTATACAGTACAGAGCACTGTAGACCGTATCAGGTTGCAAGGTCTACAGGAAAGATAGGGAAAATTGTCAAGCAGAGGAGCAAACCTACTGATTAGGGCTGAAATCACTTCCAAAGACAGGATATGAAGAGAAGCAAGAACACAGCAGATAGTTTACGGATAGAATCAAGAAAGAGAAAGATATTTATAATTATAGTGGGAATTATGTATTGGTCCTCTGCTCACAGCTGTGAAGTGGTAATTGCATAAATGCAGAGATTAGACAAGCATGTGGCAAACATGTAGTGGCTTTAATGAGGAATTTTTACTTCCATATCAATAGGGCCAAGCAGACTAGTACATCAGAGAAATAATGGATTTCCTAAATACATCCAGGAAAAACTTTCTGCAACATCCTAGAATCAAAAAGGAGGCATGTCATATTAGATTTAATGGGTGAATAATGTGCCAGTTTGAAAAGAAAGGGATATCAAAAAGCAACAAAATATTTTTTACAATTACTCGAGTATATAACTGAAGATGAAGTAGCTTAGCACCTCAAATTTCCAACTGTTCAGAGGGCCAGCAAGGAATTGTAAATGGCCATGCCTGATGAACCTAACTGAATTTGTTTTTGAAGAGGTGACTAAAGTAGTCGGCAAGGGAATGTCTACGGGTTTTACTTGCATCGACTTCCAGAAAGCATTTGCTTACGTTCCCTACAAGAGACCATTAGCTAAAGTTGAAGCTCACGGAACTCAAGAATTATTGATCTGGCTAGGAAGTTGGCTGAGTGACAGGAGAAAAGAATAGAGATAATGGGAAGTTATTCAAATTGACAGGATGTTCTGCGATGGTGTTCCACAAGGATCTGTGCTGGGTCCCCAACGATCTACCATACATAGGTTTGATAGAAAGCCACATAGCTGAATTTGTCAACCATACAAGATAGGTGACACTGTAAATGGTGCAGATGGAAGCATAAAATTAGAAAGAAATATTGATTGGTTAAGTAAATGGATTTCAATGTCGACAAATGTGAGGTGTCAACTTTGGACCTAAAAAGGACAGAACAAAGTACTGTATAATTGGTGAAAAGTTAGAAATAATGAAGGTCCAAAGAGACTAGGGGGTCCAGGTACATGGATCATTAAAATATCATGAACAACCAGAGAACAGTCAAAAAGGCGAATGGAATGTTGGTATTTATGCCTAGAGGACAGGAATACAAGGAGTAGAAGTCATGCTTCAACTATGCAAAGCCATGATTAGATGACACCAGGAGTACTGCAAGCAGTTCTGGATACCCCACATCCAAGGGAAGATATTCAGACATTGGAGGCAATGCAGATACTCCAAGGGTTCAATTACGAGGAGAAATAACACAAACTAGGATTGTATTCCCAGGAATTTAGATGGTAATGGGGTGATTGGTTGGAAATTTTCAACATATTAAAGGGGAATAGATTGGGTAGATAGAGAGAAACTACTTCCACATTCTAGGACGAGGGATCATAGTTTAAAAATTACAGAAGATCTTACAGGAGTGGAATTCAGAAACACGTCTACACACAAACAGTGGTAGAAGTTGGAACTCTCTTCCGCAAATGGCACCTAATGCTAGATGAATTGTAAACTTAAGTGTAAGATTGATGATTTTTTTTTTGTTATCCATAGTTATTATGGGATATGGGGGAAATAGTAAATATATAAAATTGGTCATCTCTGGCACAGGCTCTCAGGAGACCAAGTTCTGTTCCTATGTTGTACCAGGTATGAGTCCAATCATTGACAGTCGTCATCATGTGCCCCCCCCCCCCCTCCCCCGCCGATTCCCATTAACTTTAATTTTACTAGCGTTCTCCAATGCTACATTTGGTCAAATGTTGGTTTAGCTACAAGAATAGTTACCCTCACCTCACTTCTGGCATTCAGCACATATCCATGCTTGGACGAAGGCTGAAATGAGATCTGGATTCCAAGAGGTTCCAGATTAACCCAAACTGAGCATGTGAGCAAGTGAGTAAGTGCCACCTTCTATCAGTTTCTGATGATTGGAGAGTAGGCCAATGGGACAGTAATTGGCTGTATTGGATTTGAAACTTCCCTGGGAATGCAATCTGTTCTAGAATTTTATTTTAGTATTTCCAGCCCCACTCAGTTCACAGATCTAATACATCGATCTAAAAACCAAGTTCACGCAAACATCTTTAAATAAAAGCACTCATTGCTCAGCAGGATTTGTGGCCACAGGAAGTACATCGGTACCAACGGCATAGGTAAGAGAAGGGACGGGGATTTAAAACAGGAATTTAGGGAGCTAGGGTGGCACGGTAGCGCAGTGGGTTAGCACTGTTGCTTCACAGCTCCAGGGTCCCGGGTTCGATTCCCGGCTCGGGTCACTGTCTGTGTGGAGTTTGCACATTCTCCTCGTGTCTGCGTGGGTTTCCTCCGGGTGCTCCGGTTTCCTCCCACAGTCCAAAGATGTGCGGGTTAGGTTGATTGGCCAGGTTTAAAAAAAAAAAATTGCCCCTTAGAGTCCTGGGATGCGTAGGTTAGAGGGATTAGCGGGTAAAATATGTGGGGGTAGGGCCTGGGTGGGATTGTGGTCGGTGCAGACTCGATGGGCCGAATGGCCTCCTTCTGCACTGTAGGGTTTCTATGATTCTATGATTCTAGGAAGCTGAGAGCCAGGACAAACCATGTTGTCATCTCTGATTTGTTGCCGGTGCCACGTGCTAGCGAGTTGAGGAACAGGGAGAGAGTGCAGATAAACACGTGGCTGCAGGGATGGTGTAGGAGGGAGGGTTTCAGTTTCATGGATAATTGGAGCACATTCTGGAGAAGGTGGGACCTGTACAAACAGGACGGTTTGCACCTGAACCAGAGGGGCACCAATATCCTGGGAGGAAAATTTGCTACGGCTCGCGCGGGGGGGGGGTGTTTAAACTAATTTGTCAGGAGGATGGGAAAACAAGCTGTAGTCGAGAAGCCAGTGTTGAGTGTAGTGAGGTACTGAGGAGGGTATCAAGATCACAGGAGTGTACCAGCAAACAGGAAGGTGGGTTGAAGTGTGTCTACTTCAATGCAAGGAGCATCCGGAATAAGGTAGGCGAACTTGGAGCGTGGATTGGTACTTCGGACTACGGTGTTGTGGCCATTACAGAGACATGGTTAGAACGGGGACAGGAATGGTTGTTGGAAGTCCCGGAGTATAGATGTTTCAGTAAGAGTAGGGAAGCTGGTAAAAGAGGTGGAGGAGTAGCATTGTTAATCAAGGATAGTTTAACGGCTGCTGAAAGGCAGTTCGAGGGGTATCTGCCTACTGAGGTAATATGGGTTGAAGTTAGAAATAGGAAAGGAGCGGTCACGTTGTTGGGGGTTTTCTATAGGCCCCCAAATAGTAATAGAGATGTGGAGGAGGAAATTGCAAAGCAGATTATGGATAGGTGTGGAGGTCACAGGGTAGTTGTCATGGGTGACTAACTTTCCAAATATTGATTGGAACCTTTATAGGTCAAATAGTTCGGATGGGGCAGTTTTTGTGCAGTGTGTGCAGGAAGGTTTTCTTACACAATATGTGGGTAGGCCGACAAGAGTTGGGGCCACATTGGATTTGGTACTGGGTAATGAACCGGGCCAAGTGTTAGATTTGGTTGTGGGAGGGCACTTTGGAGGTAGTGACCACAATTCGGTGTCTTTCAATATTGAACTGGAGAGGGATAGGGCCTTACGGCAGGGCAAGGTTTATAATTGGGGGAGGGGTAATTATGATGCGATTAGGCAAGAATTAGGGAGCATAAGATAGGAACAGAAACTGTCAGCGAAAGGCACTAATGAAAAGTGGAGCTTGTTCAAGGAACAAATACTGAGTGTCCTTGATAGGTATGTTCCTGTCAGGCAGGGAGGAAATGGCCGAGTGAGGGAACCATGGTTCACAAAAGAGGCTGAATGTCTTGTCAAGAGGAAAAAGGAAGCGTATGTTAGGATGAGGAAACAAGGTTCAGTTGGGTCGCTTGAAGGTTACAAGGTGGCAAGGAATGAGCTGAAAAAAGGGCTTAGGAGAGCTAGGAGGGGGCATGAGAAGTCCTTGGCGGGTCGGATCAAGGAAAACCCCAAGGCTTTTTACTCTTATGTGAGAAATAAAAGAATGACCAGGGTGAGGTTAGGGCCGGTCAAGGACAGTAGTGGGAACTTGTGCATGGAGTCAGAAGAGATAGGAGAGGCGATGAATGAATACTTTTCTTCAGTGTTCACCAAGGAGAGGGGCCATGTTTTTGAGGATGAGAGTGGGATACAGGCTGTTAGGCTGGAGGAGGTAGATGTTCTGAGGGAAGGTGTATTAGCAATTTTGAAAACCCTGAGGGTCGATAAGTCCCCTGGGCCAGATGGGATATATCCTAGGATTCTTTGGGAGGCAAGGGATGAGATTGCAGAGCCTTTGGCTTTGATCTTTGGGTCCTCACTTTCCACGGGGATTGTGCCAGAGGACTGGAGAGTGGCGAATGTTGTTCCTCTGTTCAAGAAAGGAAATAGGAATGACCCTGGTAATTATAGGCCGGTTAGTCTTACTTCGGTGGTCGGTAAATTAATGGAAAAGGTCCTGAGGGATAGGATTTATGACCATTTGGAAAGATGCAGCTTAATCCGTGATAGTCAGCACGGATTCGTGAAGGGTAAGTCTTACCTCACAAATTTGATTGAATTCTTTGAGGAGGTAACTAAGTGTGTAGATGAAGGTAGAGCAGTTGATGTCGTATACATGGATTTTAGTAAGGCGTTTGATAAGGTTCCCCATGGTAGGCTCATGAAGAAAGTAAGGAGGTGTGGGATAGAGGGAAATTTGGCCGATTGGATAAGTAACTGGCTATCTCATAGAAGACAGGTGGTGGTGGATGGAAAACTTTCAGACTGGAGACCAGTTACCAGCGGTGTACCACAGGGATCAGTGCTGGGTCCTCTGCTATTTATGATTTTTATCAATGACTTGGAGGAGGGGGCTGAAGGGTGGGTCAGTAAATTTGCTGATGACACCAAGATTGGTGGAGTAGTGGATGAGGTGGAGGGCTGTTGTAGGCTGCAAAGAGACATTGATAAGATGCAGAGCTGGGCCGAAAAATGGCAGATGGACTTTAACACTGATAATTGCGAGGTGATTCATTTTGGTAGGACAAATTTGAATGCGGATTATAGGGTCAACGGTAGGGTTCTGAGGAATGTGGAGGAACAGAGATATCTTGGGGTTCATATCCACAGATCTCTGAAGGTTGCCACTCAAGTGGATAGAGCCGTGAAGAAGGCCTATAGTGTGTTAGCATTTATTAACAGGGCGTTTGAGTTTAAGAGCCGTGGGGTTATGCTGCAACTGTACAGGACCGTGGTGAGACCACATTTGGAATATTGCGTGCAGTTCTGGTCACCTCACTATAAGAAGGATGTGGAAGCATTGGAGAGAGTGCAGAGGAGATTTACCAGGATGCTGCCTGGTTTGGAGGGTAGGTCTTATGAGGAAAGGTTGAGGGAGCTAGGGCTTTTCTCTTTAGAGCGGAGGAGGATGAGGGGCAACTTAACAGAGGTTTATAAGATGATGAGGGGGATAGATAGAGTGGACGTTCAGAGACTATTTCCTCGGGTGAATGTAGCTATTACTGGGGGGCATAACTATAAGGCTCATGGTGGGTGATATAGGAGGGATGTCCGAGGTAGGTTCTTTACTCAGAGAGTGGTTGGGGTGTGGAATGGACTGCCTGCTGTGATAGTGGAGTCGGACACTTTAGGAACTTTCAAGCGGTTCTTGGATAGGCACATGGAGCACACCAGAATGATAGGGATTGGGATAACTTGATCTTGGTTTCGGACAAAGCTCGGCACAACATCGAGGGCCGAAGGGCCTGTACTGTGCTGTACTGTTCTATGTTCTATGAAGGCCTCAGATTCCATCCCCAGTCTGCACTGCATTGGCTTTTATCAATTGCAATGCCAAGGGAAAGTGCTTCCTCATCCCCAGGCAAGGGAGTGGAGGGAAAGGAAATTAAATCATGCTGATTTCTTGATCCTGATCATTATATGTGACTGCCAATGGAAACAGGGCATGCGCAACAGAATTAGAATTTGCTCTGATACACCAAATATTTAAATAGCCAATGAATATTCTCTAACCAGAATTACAAATTAATAGAACTTGGGTGATTGGCCAAAGAGTAGCAGGTATTAGAATTTGTACCAAAAACAGAAAATGCTGGAAAATCCCAGCAGTTCTGACAGCATCTGTAGAGAGAGAATAGAGTTAACATTCTGAGTCTGGATGACCGTTCATCAGCTCTGATGAAGGGTCATCCAGGCTCAAAATGTTAGCTCTATTCTCTCTGCACAGATGCTGTCAGACCTGATGAGATTTTCCAGCATTTTGTGTTTTTGTTTCAGATTCCAGCATCCGCAGTAATTTGCTTTTATCTTAGAACTTGTATGTTGGCGTACATCATCACCCTTGGGAGAAAAAAGAGCAGGCACACTGTTTTAATTGAACCCAAATTAAAATGCAGAACACATTAATAGAGTTGACTGAGTTCTTTCCATCTACGTCAGCTTCATCAACAACATCTTGAATTTATGTAGGGCCTTTATCATAAGTCCCAAGGTCTATACAGAGCCACATGAGATATTACAAAATAGACAGGTTTTAAGGACAATCAGTCGCAGGCAGCTGAAGGCAGGGCTGCCTATAATGCAGTGATTACAACAGGGAATATACAAAAGACCAGAATTGGAGGGATGCTGAGATTGAGAGGTGGTAGGACTTAAGAATCTTTCAGAGACAGATTTGATTTGATTTATTATTGTCACATGTATTAGTATACAGTGAAAAGTATTGTTTCTTGCATGCTATACAGACAAAGCATACCATTCATAGAGAAGGAAAGGAGAGAGTGCAGAATGTAGTGTTACAGTCATAGCTAGGGTGTAGAGAAAGATCAACTTAGTGCGAGGTGGGTCCATTCAAAAGTCTGATGGCAGGAGGAAAGAAGCTGTTCTGGTACATGACCTCAGACTTTTGTATCTTTTTCCCGACAGAAGAAGGTGGAAGAGAGAATGTCCGGGGTGTGTGGGGTCATTAATTATGCTGGCTGCTTTGCCGAGGCAGCGGGAATTGTAGACAGAGTCAATGGATGGGAGGCTGGTTTGCTTGATGGACTGGGCTTCATTCACGACCCTTTGTAGTTTCTTGCAGTCTTGGGCAGAGCAGGAGCCATACCAAGCTGTGATCCAACCAGAAAAAATACTTTCTTTGGTGCATGTGTAAAAGTTGATGAGCGTCGTAGCTGACATGCCAAATTTTAGAACATAGAACAGTACAGCACAGAACAGGCCCTTCGGCCCACGATGTTGTGCCGAGCTTTATCTGAAACCAAGATCAAGCTATCCCACTCCCTATCATCTTGGTGTGCTCCATGTGCCTATCCAATAACCGCTTAAATGTCCCTAAAGTGTCTGACTCCACTATCACTGCAGGCAGTCCATTCCACACCCCAACCACTCTCTGCGTAAAGAACCTACCTCAGACATCCTTCCTATATCTCCCACCATGAACCCTATAGTTATGTCTAGTCTTTTCTTAGTCTTTCTGAGAAAGTAGAGGCGTTGGTGGCTTTCTTAACTATAGTGTTGGCATGGGGGGACCAGGACAGATTGTTGGTGATCTGGAAACCTAAAAATTGAAGTTCTCAACCATTTCGACTCCGTCCCCTTGAAGTAGACAGGGGCATGTTCTCCACTATGCTTCCTGAAGTCGATGACTATCTCCTTCGTTTTGTTGACATTGAGGGAGATTATTGTCATTGCACCAGTTTACCGGATTCTCTATCCCATTCCTGTACTCCATCTCGTCATGTCTGAGATTCAACCCACTACAATGGTGTCATCAGCAAACTTGAAAATCGAGTTGGAGGGGAATTTGGCCGCACAGTCATAGATGTATAAGGAGTATAGTAGGGGTCTGAGGACACAGCCTTGTGGGGCACTGGTGTTGAGGATGTTCGCAGAGGAGGTGCTTTTGCCTATCCTTACTGATTGTGGTCTGTGGGTTAGGAAATTCAGAATCCAGTCGCAGAGGGAGGAGCTGAGCTCCAGGCCACAGAGTTTGAAGATGGGTTTTGTGGGAATAATGGTGTTAAAGGCTGAGCTGTAGTCAATAAATAGGAGTCTGACATCGGTGTCTTTGTTACCCAGGTGTTCCAGGGTTGAGTGCAGGGCCAGGGAGATGGCGCCTGCTGTGGACCTGTTGCAGCGGTAGGTGAACTGTCGTGGATCCAGCAATCCAGGAGGCTGGAATTCATTCGTGCCATGGTTAACCATGCCTAACATGAGAGCCATAGGCACAGGGTCAATGGGGCTTGATTCAAATTAGAATATTGGCATTCGAGTTTTGTATGAGCTCAAGTTAATTCAAAGTAGAAGATGAGGGGTTCACTAACAAAACAGTGGAGCAGCCAAGAGTAGAGGTATTAAGCCTCACAAACTGGATGAATGCACCACCAATGGAGATGATCTACATAGAACATAGAACAGTACAGCACAGAACAGGCCCTTCGGCCCACAATGTTGTGCCGAGCTTTATCTGAAACCAAGATCAAGCTATCCCACTCCCTATCATCCTGGTGTGCTCCATGTGCCTATCCAATAACCGCTTAAATGTTCCTCAAGTGTCTGACTCCACTATCACTGCAGGCAGTCCATTCCACACCCCAACCACTCTCTGCGTAAAGAACCTACCTCTGATATCCTTCCTATATCTCCTACCATGAACCCTATAGTTATGCCCCCTTGTAATAGCTCCATCCACCCGAGGAAATAGTCTTTGAACGTTCACTCTATCTATCCACGGCACGGTAGCACAGTGGTTAGCACTGCTGCTTCACAGCTCCAGGGTCCCGGGTTCGATTCCCGGCTCGGGTCACTGTCTGTGTGGAGTTTGCACATTCTCCTCGTGTCTGCGTGGGTTTCCTCCGGGTGCTCCGGTTTCCTCCCACAGTCCAAAGATGTGCGGGTTAGGTTGATTGGCTAGGTTAAAAATTGCCCCTTAGAGTCCTGGGATGCGTAGGTTAGAGGGATTAGTGGGTAAAATATGTGGGGGTAGGGCCTGGGTGGGATTGTGGTCGGTGCAGACTCGATGGGCCGAATGGCCTCCTTCTGCACTGTAGGGTTTCTATGATTCTATGATTTATCCCCTTCATCATTTTATAAACCTCTATTAAGTCTCCCCTCAGCCTCCTCCGCTCCAGAGAGAACAGCCCAAGCTCCCTCAACCTTTCCTCATAAGACCTATCCTCCAAACCAGGCAGTATCCTGGTAAATCTCCTCTGCACTCTTTCCAGCGCTTCCACATCCTCCTTATAGTGAGGTGACCAGAACTGCACACAATATTCCAAATGTGGTCTCACCAAAGTCCTGTACAGTTGCAGCATAACCCCACGGCTCTTAAACTCCAACCCCCTGTTAATAAAAGCTAACACACTATAGGCCTTCTTCACAGCTCTATCCACTTGAGTGGCAACCTTTAGAGATCTGTGGATATGGACCCCAAGGTCTCTCTGTTCCTCCTCAGTCTTCAGAACCCTACCTTTGACCCTGTAAGCCACATTTAAATTAGTCCTACCAAAATGAATCACCTCACATTTATCAGGGTTAAACTCCATTTGCCATTTTTCAGCCCAGCTTTGCATCCTATCTATGTCTCTTTGCAGCCTCCAACAGCCCTCCACCTCATCCACTACTCCACCTATCTTGGTGTCATCAGCAAATTTACTGATCCACCCTTCAGCCCCCTCCTCTAAGTCATTAATAAAAATCACAAAGAGCAGAGGACCAAGCACTGATCCCTGTGGCACTCCGCTAGCAACCTGCCTCCAATCCGAAAATGTTCCATCCACCACCACCCTCTGTCTTCGATCAGATACAGTAAGAAGTTTAACAACACCAGGTTAAAGTCCAACAGGTTTATTTGGTAGCAAAAGCCACACAAGCTTTCGGAGCTGCAAGCCCCTTCTTCAGGTTGACTCACCTGAAGAAGGGGCTTGCAGCTCCGAAAGCTTGTGTGGCTTTTGCTACCAAATAAACCTGTTGGACTTTAACCTGGTGTTGTTAAACTTCTTACTGTGTTTACCCCAGTCCAACGCTGGCATCTCCACATTCGATCAGATAGCCAGTTACCTATCCAATCGGCCAACTTTCCCTCTATCCCACACCTCCTTACTTTCATCATAAGCCGACCATGGGGGACCTTATCAAACGCCTTACTAAAATCCATGTATATGACATCAACTGCCCTATCTTCATCAACACACTTAGTTACCTCCTCAAAAAATTCTATCAAATTTGTGAGGCGTGACTTGCCCTTCACGAATCCGTGCTGACTATCCCGGATTAATCCGCATCTTTCTAAATGGTCGTAAATCCTATCCCTAAGGACCTTTTCCATCAATTTACCAACCACCGAAGTAAGACTAACCGGTCTATAATTACCAGGGTCATTTCTACTCCCTTTCTTAAACAGAGGAACAACATTCGCCACTCTCCAGTCCTCTGGCACCTTCCCCGTGGACAGTGAGGACCCAAAGATCAAAGCCAAAGGCTCTGCAATCTCATCCCTTGCCTCCCAAAGAATCCTAGGATATATTTCATCAGGCCCAGGGGACTTATCGACCTTCAGTTTATTCAAAACTGCCAGTACATCCTCCCTCCGAACAACTATTTCCTCCAGCCTATTAGCCTGTAACACCTTCTCTTCCTCAAAAACATGGCCCCTCTCCTTGGTGAACACTTCTCATGTCCCCTCCTAGCTCTCCTAAGCCCCTTCTTTAGCTCATTCCTTGCTAACTTGTAACCCTCAATCGAGCCATCTGAACCTTGTTTCCTCATCCCTACATAAGCTTCCCTCTTCCTTTTCACAAGACATTCCACCTCTTTCGTGAACCATGGTTCCCTCACTCGGCCATTTCCTCCCTGCCTGACAGGGACATACCTATCAAGGACACCCAGTATTTGTTCCTTGAAAAAGTTCCACTTTTCATTAGTGCCTTTCCCTATCAGTTTCTGTTCCCATCTTATGCCCCCTAATTCTTGCCTAATCACATCATAATTACCTCTCCCCCAATTGTAAACCTTGCCCTGCCGTACGGCCCTATCCCTCTCCATTGCAATAACAAAAGACACCGAATTGTGGTCACTATCTCCAAAGTGCTCTCCCACAACCAAATCTAACACTTGGCCCGGTTCATTTCCCAGTACCAAATCCAATGTGGCCTCACCTCTTGTCGATCTATCCACATATTGTGTCAGGAACCCCTCCTGCACACACTGCACAAAAACTGCCCCATCCGAACTATTTGACCTACAAAGGCTCCAATCAATATTTGGAAAGTTAAAGTCCCCCATGACAACTACCCTGTGACCCCCACACATATCCATAATCTGCTTAGCAATTTCTTCCTCCACATCTCTATTACTATTTGGGGGCCTATAGTAAACTCCTAACTACGTGACCGCCTCTTTCCTATTTTTAACTTCAGCCCATATTACCTCAGTGTGCAGATCCCCCTCGAAGTGCCTTTCCGCAGCCGTTAGACTATCCTTGATTAACAATGCCACTCCTCCACCTCTTTTACCAACTTCCCTACACTTACTGAAACATCTATACCCTGGAACGTCCAACAACCATTCCTGTCCTTGTTCTACCCACGTCTCCGTAATGGCCACAACATCGTAGTCCCAAGTACCAATCCACGCCCCAAGTTCATCTACTTTGTTCCGGGTGCTCCTTGCATTGAAGTAGACACACTTCAACCCACCTTCCTGTCTACCGGTACCCACCCTTGACCTTGATACCTTCCCCAGTACCTCACCACCCTCAATACTGACTTCTGGACTACAACTCCTTTTCCCACTCCCCAGAGTACATCTCCAGAGTAAGAGGTCCATGGTCGCCAATGCCTTCTTAAGGCATGGTACCTGGAGAAAGAGAGACAGAGAGAGGTAACAAAGGCATGGGGGGTGGTTTCAGCAGCTGACAGACTGAGGCAGGGCAAGACAGTCAAAGTTATCAAGGTGGAACGAGGCGATCTTGGTGATGAAGCAGTTGTGAGGCCAGAGGTTGATCTCAGGGTTAAAGAAGGTGGCAAAGTTGCAATCATTTTGGATCAACCTTAGTCAAGGACTCGGTAAAGGGAGGAAGTCTGTGGCTAGGAGTTCATGGAGGCGATCCATTACAACAGCTTTGGTTTTGCAGATATGTAGTCAGAGGTCATTTCTGCTCGTGTGGGACTGGATGTTGGACAAGCAACATAAATCAAAAACATTGGAAGGGTCAAAAGAGATTACAGTGAGTTAGGGTTGGATTTTGTTGATGTACATGGGGAACGTAACAATGTTTTCAGATGATATCGCCAAGAGCCAGCATAAAGATGAGAAATACGGAGTCAAGGATACATAGGCAGAAAACAATTTAGCAAGAGGAATTTAAAGGTCAGGAATAAAACCAAATGGAGTAGTTATAAAGCACAGAAAAAACTCAAACAAAAAATAGAAGACAATAAAAATCATGGAAAAAAGAATCATGTTTATGTAAAAAAGGTTAAAGTGCCTGCAAGCAATGCACAAATGTGGGAAAGAACGGCTAAGGAAAATCTAAACCCCACTGCATTAGAACAGAAACCTGCCTGAAAACTAGGCAAAACTGGAAAATGAACATTTCGGGACAATGCATTTAGAAGGGACAGAAAAAATAAAGAATGAAGCAGAGTGACAGTCTTGGCAAAAGAGGGAACTTATGATGTAGAAGGTGCGATGAAGATTAGGAAGAAATACAGACAGAAAAATGGTGAATATTTCTTATTTGTTCATGGGACATGGGTGTTGCTGTCAGCATTTATTCCCCATCCAGGATTGCCTTCGAGAAGGTGGTGGTTTTTGAACCTGCAGTCAGTGTGTCGTAGGAACACAACAGTGGTGTTAGGGAGTCCCAGGATTCTGACCCAGCGACAGTAATGGAACAGGGTTTTGGTTCCAAGACAGGTGCGTGGCATGGAGGAAAACTTGCAGGTGGTGATGTCCCCATGTGTCTGCTGCCCTTATCCTTCAAGGTGGTAGGGGTTGTCGGTTTGGAAGCTGCTGTCAAAGAAGCCTTGGTGAAGTGCTGCAATCCATTTTGTAGATGGCACATACTGCTGCCACAGTGGTAGAGGGAGTTAATGTTTAAGATGGGGAGCGGCTTTGTCCTGGATGTTGTTGGAGCTGCACTCGTCCAGACAAGTGGGGAGTATTCCATCACATTCCTGACCTATGCCTTGTAGATAGCAGACAGGCTTTGAGGAGTCAGGAAATGAGTTATTCTCCACAGAATTCCCAGCCTCTGACCTGCTCTTGCAGTGACAGTATTTCTAGGCTGGAACAGTTCCGTTTCTGTTCAAGTGCAATGCCCAGGATGTTGATAGTGGGGGATTCAGTTATGGCAATGCCACTGAATGTCAAGGGGAAATCGTTAGATTCTCTTGGTGGAAATGGTCATTGTCAGGCACTTGTGTGGTGCGAATGTTGTTTGCTACATATCATCCCAAACTTGAATATTGTCCAGGTCTTGCTGAGTATGGACACAGACTGCTTTAGTATCTGACAGTCAAGCCTGGTGCTGAACCTTGTATAATCGTCAGCCCACATTCCCACTTCCGATCTTACGATGGAGGGAAAGTCATTGATGAAGCAGTTAAAGATGGTTGGAACCAGGATACTACCTTAAGGAACATAAGAACTAGGAGCAGAAGTTGGCAATTCAGCCCACGTGCCTGCTCCACCATTCAATATGATCATGGCTGACCTTGTCTCAACCTCAATTCCACTTTCCTGCCCATTCTCCATAATCCTTCAACCCATTACAAATTAAAAATCTATCTCCAACTTAAATTTATTCAATGTCCCAGCATCAACCAAACTCTGAGGTAGTGAATTCCACAGAGTCACGAGTAATTTCAGGAGTAATTTCTTCTCACCTCTGTTTTAAATCTGCTACCCCTTATCCTAAAACTATGACTTGTTCCATTAGATTGCCCCACAACAGGAAACATCCTCACTACATCTACTCTATCAATCCCCTTTAGCATCTTATATACTTTAATTAGACCTCCTCTCATTCTTCTGAACTCTATAGAAAATGTACCTAAACTGCTCAGTCTCTCTTCATAAGACAAACCCCTCATCTCTGGAATCAATCCAGTGAACTTCCCCTGAACCATTTCCAATGCAACTACATCCTTCCTCAAGTAAGGGGACCAAAACTGTGCACAATACTCAAAATGCGATCTCACTAATGCCTTGTACAGTTCCAGCAACACTTTCCTACTTTTATATTCTATTCCTTTAGCAATAAATGCCAAAATTCCATCTGCCTTCCTTATTACCTGCTATATCTGCATACTAGTTTTCTGGGATTCATGCTTGAGGACACCCAAATCCCTCTGCACCATAGCACTCTGAAGTTTCTCTCCATTCTGATAATAAATTCTATTTTTCTGACCAAAATGGATAACCTCACATTTATCCATGTTGAACTTCATCCGCCAAATTTTGGCCCACTCACCTAACCTATCCATATCCATTTGTAAATTGCTTACTCTTTTATTGGAACTTACTATCCCACCTATTTTAGTGCCATCTGTAAATTTGGCTATAGTATGTTCTATCCTGCATCCAAGTCATTAATATAGATTGTAAATAGTTGGGGCCCAAGGAACGAACCCTGCGACACTCCATTAGTTACATTTTACCAACCAGAAATAGACCCATTTATCCAAACTCTCTGTTTTCTGTTGGTTAACCAGTCCACTATCCAAGCTAATAAATTACCCCAATCCCATGTGATCTCATCTTGTGTATTAATCTTTTGTGCAGCACCTTATGAACGCCTGCAGCAATGTTCCAAAGCTGAAATGATTGACAAAAATCACAGAATTATTAAGGTGCAGAACAAGGCCATTTGGCCCATCACATCTGACTGCGAACAACCACAGCTATTTTCCTTAGTGCTAGGTATGACTCCATTTTCCCTCTGATTCCCATTGACTCCTTGATGTCATACTCAGTCGAATGCTGTTTTGATGTAGGGGGCAGTCACCCTCACCTCTCGAGTTCAGCTCCTTTGTCAATGTTAGGACCAAGGTTTAATGAGTATCGGAGGTGAGTAGCCCTGCAGAATGCAAAGTGAATATCAGTGAGCAGGTTAATGCTGACCAGCTGCTGCCTGATAGCACTGTCAACAACACTTTCCACCACTTCACCGATGATCAAGAGTAGACTCAAGAGATCAAGAGGGGCAATAATTGGCTTTATTGGATTTGTCCTGCTTTATGTGGACAAGACATATCTGGGCAATTTTCCACATTGCTGGGTAAGATGCCAGTGTTGAAGCTGTACTGGAACTAGCTGGGCAAGGCGTGCAGCTAGTTCTCGAGCACAAGTCTTCAGTGGTATTGCCAGAATGTTGGCAGGACCAATAAGCTTTGCAGTATCCAGTGCCTTCAGCCATTTCCTGATATCTGGAGTGAAACGAATTGTATGAAGACTGACATCTGTAATGTTGGGGATCTCAGGAGGAGGCCAAAATAGCTCATCCACCCAGCACTGTTGGCTGTAGATTATTAGAAGCATAGGAGCACGTGTAGGCCATTTGGCCTGTTGAGCCTGCTCCACCATTCAATTGCGTCATGGCTATTGTTCTAGTTCAACACCCCTTCCCTGCACCATCCTCATACATCTCCTTTGTGTCTAGTGCCTGTTGTTTCAGATATGTACATTCATTGATAATCAGTAATCACTCATGAAAAGTTTTATCCCAATGACTATTCCGTTGGTTTTCTGGAATGCATTACTGTCCTCCTCAAGGAAGGGTTTCATCAACCAGCACTTTCCCTCCTGAATCCAATGATTCCCACCATAAATTGCTGGTAAGTGAACACGGGATAAGAGTAGATTGACTGCCACTCTGCGCCCAAATGCCCCAGTAGAGGCCACTGCCTTGAATGAATGAGGTGGAAGCAAAGAATTAAAGTACAATGCGAGTAAAATTGGATAGAAAGTGCAACATTTTGATAGGATAAGGAAACACTTCCTACCAACTGCAACATGAAGACTACAATATATTATCCACATAACACAAACAAAAAGTGTGAATTTTCTATTTATGTGTGTGAGATTGCTACAGTAACTTCATTGCAGTGTTAATTTACACCTTACTTGTGACTAATTAATAAACTTTACTTTAAAATTAATCCCACTGCCCCACATTGCTTTGTATCTTCCTCTGTGTCAATATTATCCAATTTTCTCTTAGAAGATACAACTATATGCCTCAACCACTCCTTGCAGCAAAGTATTCCATGTTTCAGCAATCTTCTATACCAAGAAGTTTTTCCTAACCTATCCTCATTGAGGACTTTAAATTCATGATCCTTCACAAAGATCATTCCCAAGTTCCCCAAATATGTTTAGTTTTCTGCATCCTTAGCCTGATGTAGCTCTTCCCATTCCCAATAACCAGCTCTTCAGCAACAATAAAATATATCTCTCGTTAACTTTTTGGAATTTATTTTATCATAGTTTATGGGCAGAATATTTTTAAAAGTCCAATCTGAAAAGCAACCAAAGAAATATACTAACATAATAGTTCACCACATCTTATATTTAAAATCCAGTGGATTGCTAGATTGTGCAGGGTATTGGCTAGAGGCAAGTACATTTGGAAAATTACCAGAGAAAAAGATAGTCAAAGGGTTGAAGAGCAGCCCAAAGTAATCAATATAAAAAAACAAATTACTCTAATCAAACAAATAATTCTGATGCAGAAAGAAGAATGCAAGCTTTATAAGAATCCTATGTGTTGTTTTGCAGTTTGAAAGATAGAAGCTCACAGCATCACCAGAGATTGGACTCACCATGGCCATCTCAAATCTCACCTGCTAAAATTCAGTACAACTCAAACGTGCAATGCAAGCCGAACAGTCAATGCAAAGTGAAACATCAATTATCATGGGTATGGGTACATTCCAGTTTGATAAAAAGCCTTGCAAATTATGATATATCGATGTCCCACGTTCAATCCACTATCCGGACTGAACTAGTTTTAAGCCATTCCGGCAGTATCAGCTTTTTGAGTGGCCTTTGCACTTCTTGCTTAGAAAGGGAGGGGAAATGTTATCTGAAGTCAATGCTTCTGATCAATATGCAGTGGTCTCTCTGAGAAAGCGGTGCATTTTAGGACAGATCTGGATCTAGCTTAGCTATGCTGATCAAATAACTCGCCAATGCTCAACTTTACAGCAAAGTACTAGAGGGCATCAGTAATCATGATAGGAGTGTAATGGGAATCAACATTTCATAGAATCATAGAAACCCTACAGTGCAGAAGGAGGTCATTTGGCCCATCGAGTCTGCACCGACAACAATCCCACTCCGTAACCCCCCCATATTTATCCTGACAATCTCCCTGACACGAAGGGGCAATTTAGCATGGCAATGCACCTAACCCCGCACATCTTTGGACTGTGGGAGGAATATGGTGCAAGATGAACAGTACATATTTTCATTCATTTGTACTTTTAGATATTACCCAATTTTAGTTCCAGTATGACAGTCTACTCATAAGTATGACAACAATAGAAAGGTAAACAAAATGAGTTATTGGATCAGTGCAATTTTCAAGCTCCAGACTCTGCAACTTGCTCAGAATTCAGTATTACAATCTCAATCCAGGGTCTCAGTGGAAGCCAAACAGTTTTGCCTTAAATACAATAAAAACACTATTTTCCAATGGAATAAGTAACTGCATGAAAAATTTATTAAACTGCATTGCTCAATAAGTTAGTCTAATTGGGCAATAATAACCACCAACATATGAAAAACTTAAATGAAAGTAATTTAAAGCATATGCCTGCATATTGTAAAGTTGGCAAAATGTGTTCTTCATCACAAGCCCTACCGTGTTTTCTTGACAACGATTTGCAAGGCTTAAGGACAACGGAATCATGATCCTCCCGCAGCTCCATTATTGTCAATACCCAAAAAGAAGTTAAAAGACATCGATTTTACAATCATGGACATTCTACTAAATGCTGCTGTGAGTTGGCGAATAGACCTTTGGCAACAGATTTCAATTTTGGGACACAGACTAATGCTGCTCCTCTACCACAACTCCTCTTGGAAGATTACCAGATACAGATCCCTAGTGAATAGCAATGGTCAGCATCATTCCATCAGCACACAAACGGGATACTCAAAAAAAAATTGTTGCCTCATGAAAGCCCAACACCCACAGCCTTCCACCCAAACACTATTCCTTTAACGCCAGGTTTTTTTTGCATATCCTTGCCTCGTCCACTCAGCCATCAGGGTCTCTTTTCAGGAATTACGTCCCTGCATTTCTTAAAAATTAATATCCGCCTCCCAGTTATCCCTTCAAAGAAAACAATATGAAATTAACAGACAGTAAATGACCAGCTAGCCCATCACACAGCATTGTCTTTGGCTTGACATCAGTTTTATTCTCATTGCTCTATGAAGCATCTTTGGATTATTTTCGACATTTAAGAACCCGTACAAAAGTAAGTTGTGATAGGTGCTGTTAAATAGCGGTTCAAAAAACTGAAACATAGTTAAAATTACAAAGAAATCAATCACATCTTTGCCTATTGTACATGAGCTACACTTTGCAAGCAAGACTCCAATTCCAATCATAGTCATTTATTCCACACAGGAAAATAGTACAAGTGCAAGGTTAAGATCCCACAATTAAACCAAATTAAAAACTAAAAGTAGGAGACATTGAAGGAGAGAACTGAAGAATGTTATTCAGCTTCAGGGATTCTGTTAGCAGTCACAAACTTGCAGTTTTTAACAGAGTTGTTTGAATTTGTCCCTTTCCGCTCTGCAAGTATGCAAAATAATTTAAAAACCTCGTAAAAGATTAGCCTTTATATTGAAATCACTTCTATACACTTGCTGCAGTGTTTAGCACCCACATAGTGAATCTGAAATGGGCAACCTCCTTCTGCCAAGTGCAAATCTAAAACATATTTTTAAAATTTCCCTTTAACTCTTGCATTGCACAAACAGGAACTGCCAAAATGCATCTCAACAAATGCAATAACTGAAGCTAGTTAACAGTGCGACACTGGTCAGGATTCGTGAGCAGCTTCTGGTCAATGCCTTGATGGAGTTCACATATCATTGCCACAGGTTAGTTTATGAGTGGTTTCAGCATGCCGACAAGTAATCCTGAAAGCCAAATATTTTGCACAAAAGTGTTAACTAATTAGGACAGTATTTTAGAATTGAATCATGAAACGTTTATTATATGTGCAGGTGCCAGTAGCAGCAAAGCAAACATGAAGGCCATGAACCCTCACATGGTGACTTTCTGATCTCAATCACATTGTCAGCTAAGGTTCCAAATACAGATCCATGATTTTGGGGCAAGCCCGGGAGCAAGTGTTATCATCCAATCTTGCCCCTCTACCAGGGAAAAGTGCGGATGGGTAGATAACATAAAAAGAAAAATCCAGCAATGCCCAGATCAAATTTTAGCTTCAAATTTCCAGGTATTTTAACCAAAATAAGGATAAAATAGGTCAGTCAGAATCACAAGACAGAATCACAGGCCAGAACCAGATCTCTGGAGTGATGTAAACAATTACCAGAGGTACTGAATAATTCCACTTCACGCTAGCTGTGCTCGACTCGGCATGTAAACATGCTCATCAAATAGCTTTTCAAATCAGTAACCAGTGCAGTTAAAACCTGTGCATGCTTCCTTAATCAGAAGCGCTTAATTTCTATAGCAATGTAGAAGCCACCCTCTCGGTGTCCCAGCTAGTTTTTTTCATGATACTTTGATTTTCTGGGTTTTCCCAAAGGTTTCAAAATGGAGTTGTTTGCAACAATGGTCAGTGGTTGGTGATCACAAACAGGAACCGTAGCTGATGTTCTCTCCAGCCCTGAGACACAAATTGCACCCTGGCTATCTGGACCCAGAAACAGGATTCAAAATGAAACCTTCCAACTCTGGATTATTCAGGGCCAGACTGGTCTTTTGCCCAATGAGCTCAGGGAAGCTTTATTTTTATAAAGCCAGATTAGAGTTGACAGGTGTATTTTTATATATAAATCACACAAAGACCAATGATTTATCAGCTTTTGGTCTTACGGATTAACTCTGAACCATTTCATCATTACACTGGCACCAACAGGAGCCGATTCCAGAGTCACACTACATGCGTTTTTGCTGTGCAATGTATTGCATTTATATAACATCCCAAGGGACTTCACAGCAGCACAATTAGACAAAAAGTGACACCAAACCAAAGGAGACATTAGAATAAGTGACTGTTATAAAAGTGGATTTAAAGCTGCATCTTAAAAAGAAGAGAGGGTGGAAAAAGCATACAGGTTTAAGAGGGAATTTCAGAGTTTTGGGCTGAGGCACTGAAGACAGAACTGCCAATGATGGGACAAAGGAAATCAGTGATTTAAAAGAGGTCAGAATTGGAGGAGCATGGAGATCTGAGAGTTAAGGTTGGTGGAGGTTACAGAGATAAAGAGGAGCAAGGCCACGGAGATGTGAATATAAAGATGAGGACTTCTTCATGAAAACAAGGCATTGCCAGACCAGGAGCTAATGTGTATTGGTGAGCCAAAATGAATCGATGTGGGTTAGGTTACACTCAGCAGAGTTCTGGTGAGCTCAAGCTAATGGATGGTGTAGGATGCGAGAGTGGACAGGAGAACATTGGCATAGTTGAGTCAGAAAGTAAATGTTCTGGGAACAGCAACAAGGCTTACTTTCAATGGTGCAACCTCGTAATTATGCCAGTATTAACTGCCTATCCTACAGATTTATACATTACAATTTAACTTGTGAAATTATCCAAAACTACTGCATAGACTTTGAAAGCATTTGCACCTCAGAGTGGCAAACAGCAAAGAAATGCCCTCAAAGTCCAACCTCCATCCATCCCACTTCTTAATAAAAACTAGGAGCAGGAGTAGGCAATCCAGCCCATTGAACCTGCTCCGCCATTCAATACGATCATGGCTGATCTTGTCTCAGCCTCAACTCCACTTTCCTGCCTGTTCTCCATAACCCTTCAACCCCATTATTAATTAAAAATCTATCTCCTCTTTAAATTTACTCAATGTCCAGCATCCACCACCTCTGGGATAGTGAATTCCACAGATTCACCACCCTTTGAGATAAATAATTTCTCGTCTATTTAAATCTGCTATCCTTTATCTTAAGATTGCCCCACAAGAGGAAATGTTCAAGTTGTTCTTTCCACATGATACCTTTGCAGCTTTTGATATGTATTAACAGGTCACAGAGGTTATTTGCATTGATCACAGGAAGTAAACTATCTATCTGTTATCATCACATTTTGCTATCAAGAAACGCTCAGCTACAGCGATCAAAATAGTTTCAATAGAGGCCAAATCCAAGTGAAGGACACTGACTTACTCCTGGTTCAAATAATCTTTTTTAATTCAGTAAGTTAGGAGTAAGACAGCAAGTCAGGTGAAGCATTTCTAACAACAGATAATACAATGTTGAAAAAGTTATTGCAAAGGCCACTGAATCAGAGATACAAGATTGAATTGTTTTCCAAGATGGAATTTAACCATGAAAATAAGCTTAGTGGACTTCCTGATTTTTACCCAGATCCTAAACTTCTTACAACTCAATAATTTTTAGACCACACTAAGGAACTGATGCTGAGTTTTGTACAAAAGCAGCTGCTGAGAGCTGTAACCTAAAAACAGAGAAGTTGCTGCAGATACACATTGCAAAAATGACAACAAAATATTAAGTAATGGGCACAATGGAAGGGAAGACAGTGACATACATACCTCAGTCATATCAAGGAATATCAACTGACCTGTACAACTAGCTTGAGTTGATTAACAGCCATTAACAGTGAACAGAAAGTGAATCATAGAATCCCTACAGTGCAGGAGGAGGCCATTCGGCCCATTGAGCCTGAACCAACAACAATCCCATCCAGGCCCTATCCCCGTAACCCCACAAATGTACCCTGCTAGTCCTCGTGCACACCATAGAAACAGACCTTTCAGCCCATCAGCTCAATGCCAGTGTACATGGTCCACAGGAAGCTCCTCCTTACTTCATCTAACCCTGTCTGCGTATCCTTCTAGTAACTTTCTTTCTCATGTACTTAGCTAGCCTTTCCTCAAATATATTAATGATATATTAGAATTGATCCAATGAAAATTAAGAAAGAGGATGTGTTGGAAATTTTGAATAGCATCAAGATAGATAAGTCGCCGGGACCGGATGGGATGTACCCCAGGTTACTGTGGGAGGTGAGGGAAGAGATTGCGTTGTCGATGGAGACGGGAGAGGTTCCGGAGGATTGCGGATGTGGTTCCTATATTCAAGAAAGGGAATAGGGATAGCCCAGGAAATTACCGCCGGTGAGTCTTACCTCAGTGGTTGGTAAGTTGATGGAGAAGATCCTGAGGAACAGGATTTATGAACATTTAGAGAAGTTTAGTATGCTCAAGAGTAGTCAGCACGGCTTTGTCAAAGGCAAATCGTGCCTTACGAGCCTGGTGGAGTTCTTTGAAAATGTGACTAAACACATTGACGAAGGAAAAGCAGTAGATGTGGTTTACATGGACTTCAGCAAGGCATTCGATAAGGTCCCCCATGCAAGACTTCGAGGAAGTGGGTTGCCTTGTGGATTCAGAACTGGCTTGCCTGCAGAAGGCAGAGAGTGGTTGTAGACGGGTCTTTTTCTGAATGGAGGTCGGTCACCAGTGGAGTGCCCCAGGGATCTGTTCTGGGACCCTTGCTGTTTGTCATTTTCATAAATGACCTGGATGAGGAAGTAGAGGGATGGGTTGGTAAGTTTGCCGATGACACGAAGGCTGGTGGTGTTGTGGATAGTTTGGAGGGATGTCAGAAGCTGCAGCGTGACAAAGACAGGATGCAGGACTGGGCGGAGAAGTGGCAGATGGACTTCAACCCGGATAAATGTGTTGTGGTCCATTTTGGCAGGTCAAATGGGATGAAGGAGTATAATATCAAGGGCAAGACTCTTAGCAGTGTAGAGGCTCAGAATGACCTTGGGGTCCGGGTCCATAGGACTCTTAAATCAGCCTCGTAGGTGGTTAAGAAGGCGTATGGTGTGCTGGCCTTCATCAATCGAGGGATTGAGTTTCGGAGTCGAGAGATAATGATGCAGCTTTATAAGACCCTCGTCAGACCCCACTTAGAGTACTATGCTTAGTTCTGGCCACCTCATTACAGAAGGGATGTGGAAATTATTGAAAGGGCGCAGGGAAGATTTACAAGGATGTTGCTTGGATTGAGTGTCATGCCTTATGAGGATAGGTTGAGGGAGCTCGGTCTTTTCTCCTTGGAGAGACGAAGGATGAGAGGTGACCTGATAGAGGTGTACAAGATGTAGAGAGGTATAGACAGGGTGGATTCTGAGAGGCTTTTTCCCAGGGCTGAAATGGTTGCTACGAGAGGACACAGGTTTAAGGTGCTGGGGAGTAGGTACAGAGGAGATGTCAGGGGTAAGTTGTTCACTCAGAGGGTGGTGGGTGAGTGGAATCGGCTGCCGTCAGTGGTGGTGGAGGCAAACTCGATAGGGTCTTTTAAGAGACTTCTGGATGAGTTAATGGGACTTAATAGGATTGAGGGTTATAGGTAAGCCTATATATAAGCCTAGGTAGGCAGGGACATGACCGGCGCAACTTGTGGGCCGAAGGGCCTGTTTGTGCTGTATTTTTTCTATGTTCTATGAAAAGGTACAAGCAGTTCCTGATTCAACAGAGCTAAAGAGCTCATGTAGAAAAAATGTAACAACCCAATAGAGAATCTGCATCAGAGGCCAAGTTGAGCAAAGGAAATTGTTGTACTATTTTGTTCTTGTGAACAACACGAACATTAAACAAGTTGGGAGTCAAACGCCCACCAATTAAACCTCTGTCGACCACAACACCTGCTGTAGAAAATGTGCTCAAGAGCAACAAATGCTTTTACTGCACTAATTGTTCAATTTGGCTGTCGTAGATCTGATATTTCATTGATTCATTCATAACAGCTTCATGTGTTAGCTTTTTTCATGTGTCAATAAAGTTAAGAAATAATTGCAGGAGGAAGCCCCTCAACCTTTCTCCACCATTCAATGAAATCATGGCTAATCCTCAACGTCAACTCCACTTTTCCACCTGAACTCCATATCCCTCAATTTCTTGAGGGTTCAAAAATCTACTCATCTCAACATGAGCATCCGCAGATCTCCGAGGTACAGAACTCCAAAGATCCACTACCCTGAGTGAAAACATTTTCATCTCCTTCCCAAATGGCCACTCCTTATCCTGAAACTGTACCTCCTAATTCGAGACTCTCCAGCCAACTTCTCAGCTGTCAAGCCCTCTAAGAACATAAGCAATAGAAGTTGCCCTGTGCCATTAGACCTTTGGAGCCAACTCCAACACTCAATAAACACATAGCTGGTCTACTATCTCAATTCCACTTCCATCACTATCACCATATCCATTAATTCCCTTAACCAAAATGCAATCAATCTCAGTCCTGAATATATTCAATAACTAAGCATCCATCATTCCTTGGACTACAGAATTTCACAACCTGAATCCGAACAGCTGACCTCTTGTTCTCAGAATTTTTGAGAGTACTAGACTGCCCTCCCATTTCCATCGTGTCAAACACCTTAAAAATTTTATATGTTTCAACTGGATCATCTCTATTCTTCTAAACTCCAGGGAATATATGGCCAATCTACGCAATCCTTCCTCATGGGGCAATCACTTCATTCCAGGAATTTGTCTAATGAACCTTTGTTGCACTCCCTTGAGTATATCCTTCCTTAAGGAGATCAGAACTGCAAAGTACTCCAGATATAACCTCATCAAAGTCTTATATAATTGTGGTAAGATTTCTTTACTCTTATTCTCCGCGTCCTTTGTAACAAAAGCTAACTAACCATTTATCTTCCTAATTGATTGCTATATCTGCATGTTAACTGTCTGGCTCATCTACAAGGACACATGGGTTCCTCTGAATCCAAACAACTCCCAGTCTAAGTGAATAACTTCACAC
The DNA here is from genome assembly GCF_964213995.1 of Mustelus asterias. Taxonomy (NCBI): domain Eukaryota; kingdom Metazoa; phylum Chordata; class Chondrichthyes; order Carcharhiniformes; family Triakidae; genus Mustelus; species Mustelus asterias. Next base: position 2,762,741 of record NC_135826.1, on the reverse strand, counting down.
TTCAACACGTTTTTTTTCCCACTCATCCAACCTATCTACACTCCTCTGCAGCCTCTTTTTGCTTTTCCCATGTAACATCACAATGTCAACAAACTTGGATACATTATGCTCAGTCCCCCCATCTAAGTTATTAATATAGATTGTAAATAGCGGCAACTCGAGCACTAATCCTTACATCATCCCATTAGTTACAACCCACCAATCTGTAAATGTCCCATTTATTCCTATTCTGCTTTCTGTTAGCAACCAATTCTCAAACCGGGCTAATATTTTGATTTGATTTATTGTCAAATGTATTAGTATATAGTGAAAAGTATTGTTTCTTGCACGCTATACAAAGCATACCGTACATAGAAAAGGAAAGGAGAGAGTGCAGAATGTAGTGTTACAGTCATAGTTAGGGTGTAGAGAAAGATCAACTTAATGCGAGGTAGGTCCATTCAGAAGTCTGATGGCGGCAGGGAAGAAGCTGTTCTCAAGTTGGTTGATACGTGTCCTCAGACTTTTGCATCTTTTTCCCAACGGAAGAAAGTGGAAGAGAGTATGTCTGGGGTGTGTGGCGTTCTTAATTACGCTGGCTGCTTTTCCAAGGCAGTGGGAAGTATAGACAGAGTCAATGGGTGGGAGGCTGGTTTGAGTGATGGATTGGGCTTCTTCGTTCATAACCATTTGTAGTTTCTTGTGGTCTTGGACAGAACAAGCTGTGATATATACAGAAAAAATGCTTTCTATGGAGCATCTGTAAATGTTGGTGAGAGTCGTAGCGGACATACCAAATTTTCTTAGTCTTCTGAAAAAGTAGAGGCATTGGTGGGCTTTCTTAACTATAGTGTCGGCATGGAGGGACTAGGACAGGTTGTTGGTGATCTAGACACCTAAAAACATGAAGCCCTCCACCATTTCTACTTCATCCCCATTGATGTAGACAGGGGCACGTCCTCCACTACGCTTCCGGAAGTCGATGACTATCTCCTTCGTTTTGTATGTTTTACCCAATCCTATGAGATCTAATTTTGTGCAACAACTCTTAAATGGCACATCACTAAATGCCTTGAAAATCCAAATACACTACACTACATCCATTGGTTTCCCATTGTCTATCTTTCTAGAAAGAAAACACAAATGCATTTGTCAAACACAAATTTTTCACAAATCTGTGTAGATTTATGAAACCTGTAGATTTTCTAAGTGCTCTGTTATCGTGTCCCAAATATATTTTTTAATTCATTCATAAGATTAGGTTAGATCAGCATTTATTGTCCATCCCTAATTGCCCTTGAACTGAATGGCCATTCCAGAGGGTATTTAAGAGTCATCCATGTTGCTGTGGATTTGGAGTCACATGTTATCCAGACCAGGCAGATTTTCCTCCTTAAAGGACATTAGTGAATACGACAATGGCTTCACAATCATCATTAGACTTTTAACGCCAGATTGAATCCAGTAACTTGTCTCCTAATTTGTTAGGCTAACTGCTCTGTGACTCCCCATCTTCTATATTCCTCCTTTTTTAAATACAGGGTTACAATTCCCAATCCTTGGTATTGTTCTAGGATTTAAGGAATTCTGAAACATCAAAATTAATGCATCCACTATGTCTGAAGATACCTCTTTTAAAACTCCAGGGTACAGGTAATCAGATCCAGGGGATTTTCTGCCGCTTAGTCCTATTGATTTCTCCAGCACTATTTCTCTACGTATACATCCGTACTGATTTCTTTACGTTCCTCACTCCCGCTAGACTCTTGGTTCCCCATTATTTCTGAATTTTTTTGTGCCTTCTACTGTGAGGACAGATGCAAAATATTGTTTAATATTTTTGCCATTTACATTGCAATAACTCTACAATTTTCCCTGACTCTGCCTTGAATGGGTTTAGTCTCACTCGTCTTTCCTATTGACATACAATGGAAGTGTTTACAATCTGTTTTTATATCTCTTGCTTATCTACCTACCCTCACTCACATTCTCTTCATTTTCCTCTTCAATTTCTTGGTTCGTCTTTGCATGAATTCTAAAATTTTTCCAATCCTCAGGCTTATTATTGTTTTTAGCAACACAAGCCTCTTTTCTTTGATCAAATACTATTTTTTAACTCTTCCCTGGCTACATTTAGACTAATTTTATGTTTCAATAAGATCACCTACCTTCTTTTAAACTTCAGAGTATAGAGTGATTCTACTCAATCTACTGTTCTCTGATAATTTTCTGCCAACACAGTTTCATTGACTGCATATTTCCTTTTATTGTTTCACCCATAAACTACCACACACTCCACCCAAAATGGGACAATCAAGATGCTCCAGGCCACTGCATCTACTAATGCTGCTCTCTAATCATGACTGCTAGAAAAGAACTGTCCTTGTTTGGTTGATTTCTCAACTAATTTCAGCAAAAATTGAGCATGCAGAATTAAACAAGTTAATTATAACGATTCTTCCGCTTTTTATTTTTGACGGTATTGATTGCTCTGAATTGTGGAACTATAGGACAGGTTGGCAGCTCATGCATTGAACCCTGATTTGAATTCCTTCAAGCAAGAGCTGGACTTGTTTTTGGCTGGGCTGAAGCTCATCTTGTACAATGGGTCGCTTGCAATGCAAAACAGGACCAATGCTATTTCCTCACTAAGGAGGCTGGAGAGGAATTTTCCAATCCTTATTCCTCTCCCAAGAGATTGTGATGGATGCAGTGTGCATATATTATGATACACAAGTGATCACCAGTGTGGGACCAGCGACACAGACCAGCATGTACTTCCCCATCCATCATTTTCATAGGTTTGAAAATTCAACTTAATCTGGAAGGCAATATCTCCCAAGTGGATGATTGCAGAATCCCTAAAGAGGTCTTCGGTGAAGTAAAAATTATATAAGATACATGCTTTAAAAAAGAGCTTACAAACTTTTGCACAGGGCCACCAGCACATTTGCACACTGGTTAGCATTGCTGCCTCACAGCACCAGGGACCTAGGTTCAATTCCCAGCTAGGTCACGGTCTGTGCGGAGTGGGTTTCCTCCGCGTGCTTCAGTTTCCGAAAGACGCGCTGGTTAGGAGCATTAGCCATGCCAAATTCTCCCGCAGTGTACCCGAACAGGTGCCGGAGTGTGGCGACCAAGGGATTTTCACAGTAACTCCATTGCAGTGTTAATGTAAGCCTACTTGTGACACAAATAAATAAAAATTAACATTGTGGACCACTTATCTTGGGAAAACACTGCAGCCAACCGGTCCATATGGAGACAAACATGAAATTTGGTTCGCATATTCTGCAGACCATTTATGCCAAACTCTCAAAATCCGATGTGCCTGCAAGGACAGCTGCAGAAGTTCCCACAATCACTGACAGTATGAACTGCCAGTTGTGTGGGTGCCCATGCTGATTCTCCTTTGGACTCTTCAGTCATGAGAGGACCCATAAAAGATGACTAAATCATTACAACTTGGACACACTCAGGGAATCTACTAATGTAGTCATTAATGAATGGAATCATTTCTAACTGTATTTCACCATTATGAAAGGTCACAACCAGAAACATTAACTCTGTTTCTCTTTCCACAGATGCTGTCAGACCTGCTGAGTATTTCCAGCATTTTTTTTATTTCAAGTTGCATTTTACTTGAATTGAATATAAATAAGATATCAGAAATTAGGCAAATTACGGATGCAAATCACACTCAGGATGATTAGGTGGCACTGAGAGGGGGTGGGGGTAAAGGCAGGGATATAGAGTCATAAATATTGAGCTACAGGACATGACTGTCTCAAGAGCACTTCAGTTAGCCCTGTAGCATTGCAGATCTGGTTTCTGGCATGAGACGGCCATAACTTGGTTCAGGAGTGACACAAATAGATCCTGCAGAGAAGTGTGTTCACTCATCCTGGGAACTACAAATGGATAAATTCTGTTCAACAGAATTTCAAACATGAGCCAAGACTGGAGAACGATCAGCCTTCTGCTATCCTACTGCTACTGGGTCAATATCCTACCTAACACCATCGGGAAGCACCATCAGCACAACTGACTGCGTAAGTTCAAGAAATCTTTGCAGCATTGCCCTTAGCCCAAGAACAAATAAATATACAGCACAACAGTTTTAGTTACAAAATGACAATTGACAACAAAGCTCGGAACAAATCAAGATGCTTGCTTCAGGAAACACAAGCAAACAAGAAAATGTTATGCCAAGTTTTGAAGAGTCATTTCTGTAAAGGTCAGATCGTCGCGATTTAAAAAAAGACTGAAATAATCTTGAAGTGACAAAGAAGGGACTCCTTCTTCCTCCTCAGACCACAGACAGAACAGATCTATATCTATTTCCAATGAACCCAAAACAAATTGTACCACAAAGGCATCCATCGCCCGAAACAAAAAACAAACTTAACTGGAAAAACACTATTCCCACATAGCAAGTTTGCAATCTCCATTAGATTATCACAAAATTGTCGATAAAACATAGATCATCGGTTGCTTTGTTTAGCTGTCCAGCTTTTATGCTCAGTCCTAATTTTGGGCTGGCCAGGGAACAGGTGGTGGTGGCTGGAGCTGAAGGTTCCTTCAGGAGAACTGGGACCAGAGGGGGCTGATTTTGCTTTCTCAAATAATGAACACAGGGTTGAACATCTCAAAGAGAAGTAAAATAGTGAAATCTTCATTTGGAACAATGTAAAAAATTTCATTCGCCAACCCGCAGGGATCTTCTATACGTACGGGACATTAAAACAACACAAATAAGCCTTCTTTCCGCATCAGTCAGCCTTTGTCCAATGATGTGCGTTAAATCATTGGTTTGACAACATGTCTCAGTGCTGGCAATACAAAACAAAGCTTTGGCCTTCACACTGGCAGCTAAAGGAGTCTTTCACATGTTTTTCTTCCCCTCAAAAGACAGATTGTGTGCATTAGATGTGTCTCAAACCCCAGCAACCACCCTAAAATGAATCTCCATTCATCAGGTGCATATCTATACCCAAACTATGGTCAGCTTTCTGACCACAGTCTTTCTCACTCAGTAACAGTCTGACTTTACCAGGAGACACACCAACATTGTAAAACCACTTGAAAAGTAGAACTGGCGGATGGCAACATGTTGGATGCATATTAAGTCTACATTTTATATCAAAGGAAAGAAACAATTCATGCGCAAAATATGCAGTGTTATGTAGTACTTTGATGAAACAATTACACAGGCAAAAATAGGGCAAAGTAATTCTAAAAATTGGTGCAAAAATATCTTGGAAAAAATGCTGTGTGTTTAGCCGATGGCATCTGAAATGTTCAAGTTTTAAATGATCACTGACAACCAGTTAGTAGACAGTAATTGAATCCAGTAGCTCTGATAACATCCAACAATAACACGGACTTAATACATCTTTTATATAATAAGGTGTCCCAAGGAACAGCAAGTGACACGAAGTAGAAGTTATAGTAGTTAACTGAAAGCACTGCCAATGGGATAGGCTCAGAGAAGTCAGGAGAGATGTTACAAGGTAGACACCTAGAAACAAAAACTGCATAAACAGGGTAGAAGGTTTGAAAACTATTCATTAAAGTAGTGAGTCATGTAGTGATGACTAAGATCATTAGCGGGCCAGAGGATGCTCTGAGGTGCAAAGAGCTGGCAAAGTAGAGGGCATCAAGGCCACAGGAATTTTTAAATTGTTGCATTAGTTGAGAAATGGGATGCAATTTCCAACATTAGGGCATGGAAGAAAGAAAAGTAATTTCACCCAAAGAAATTCACACTTTTTACAATATTTTCATCCTCATTTTCAAAGCTCTCCTATTGCTGTAATCTCCTCCAATCCTACAACCTTCCAAGATATCAGCATTCCTTCAATTTTGGCCTCAATCATCCCAGATATCCAGGCCCTGGACACTGAAATTACCTCCACAAACCTCTCACCTCTCTCTTTTCTCCTTTAAGATACTCCAGAATAACTAACTAATAACCAAACAGCTGGTCAACTATCTTAACATCCCCTTATGCAGCGCAGGATCAAATTTTGTTTGACAACTTCCGTATAAATGTGTAATTACTTATTGTGCAATTTACCCTGGTCATTGAACCAACCAACATACTCTCCTGAGCAACCATTCACAATATTCCCAATCCTCAAAATCAATCGAAAGAGCAGAATATTTATCTGTCCCCACCAATAAATCCTGGCCTGCTGCCCTCAGCAGACAACAATCAACAAGCAGCATCATGCAGGATACTAGCTCTACTCTGCCAACACAAGGAACATGCAGGATTTCTGATCATAATTGCGAAACACAACCATCTACACATCCTGACCACCCCCGCTGTCAATGGCTAAGGAAGTTAAGGATGGTATCAAACTGAAAGAAAAGGCGTACAATACTGTGAAGGTTGGTGGTAGGCCAGGAGATTTCCAAAAGGCATTCAATAAGCAATAAGGTTAATCATTAAAGAAGAAATAGCAGGACACCTGGAAAAAAATGGTTCGATCAAGCAGACGCAGCATGGATTCATGAAGGGAAAGTCGTGTTTGACGAATTTACTGGATTTTTATGAAGATGTAATGAGTGCAGTTGACAGAGGGGAACCGGTGGATGTGGTGTTTTTGGATTTCCAGAAGGCGTTCGATAAGGTGCCTCACAAAAGGTTGCTGCAGAAGATTAGGGTACACGGAGTTGGGGGTAAAGTGTTAGCGTGGATTGAGGATTGGCTATCTAACAGGAAGCAGAGAGTTGGAATAAATGGGTGCTTTTCTGGTTGGCAGTTGGTGACTAGTGGCTTGCCGCAGGGATCAGTGTTGGGGCCTCAACTGTTTACCATATACATAGACGATCTGGAGGAGAGGACCGAGCGTAGGGTAACAAAGTTTGCGGATGACACAAAGATGAATGGGAAAGCGAATTGCGTGGAGGATGCGGAAAGTCTGCAGAGAGATTTGGATAGGCTAAGTGAGTGGGCGAGGATCTGGCAGATGGAGTATAACATTGACAAGTGTGAGGTTATCCACTTTGGAAGGAATAATAGTAAAATGGACTGTTATTTAAATGGTGAAAAATTACAACATGCTACTGTGCAGAGGGACCTGGGGGTCCTTGTGCATGAATCGCAAAAACTCAGTTTGCAGGTGCAGCAGGTGATCAAGAAGGCAAATGGAATGTTGGCCTTTATCGCGAAGGGGATGGAGTATAAAAGCAGGGAGGTCTTGCTGCAATTGTACAAGGTACTGGTGAGGCCGCAACTGGTGCACTGTGTGCAATTTTGGTCCCCTTATTTGCGAAAGGATATATTGGCCTTGGAGGGAGTACAGAGAAGGTTCACCAGGTTGATACCGGAGATGAGGGGGTTGGCTTATGAGGCGAGATTGAGTAGATTGGGCTTGTACTCGTTGGAGTTTAGAAGGCTGAGGGGAGATCTTATAGAGACATATAAGATAATGAAGGGGCTCGACAGGGTAGAGGCAGAGAGATTCTTTCCACTTAGAAAGGAAACAAGAACTAGAGGACACAGCCTCAAAATAAGGGGGAGTCAGTTTAGAACAGAGTTGAGGAGGAACTTCTTCTCTCAGAGGGTAGTGAACCTCTGGAATTCTCTGCCCATTGAAGCAGTGGAGGCTACCTCGTTAAATATGTTTTTAAGTCACAGGTAGATAGATTTCTGATCAATAAGGGAATTAAGGGTTATGGGGAGCGGGCGGGTAAGTGGAACTATCAGATCAGCCATGATCTTACTGAATGGCGGGGCAGGCTCGAGGGGCTAGATGGCCTACTCCTGCTCCTATTTCTTATGTTCTTATGTTACAATACAAGATCACTCATGGTGTTGATATCATGGATAACAGATTGACTAACTAACGGGAGAGAGTCAGGAGACATGAGACATTTTCAGCTGGCTAACTATAACCAGTGGAGTTCCATAGGGATCATTGCTGGGCCCTCAACTATTTACAATCTATATCAATGACTTAGATCAGTGGTTCCCAAAGGGTGCGACGCGGCACACTGGTGCGGCGAGAGAGGATGGCAAGTGTAGCGGGAAGATTCAAGGACAATCAAAGAAACATTTAAACATGGTTTAAACAAGCATTGTTTTATACTTTCTGAATGTCCCATGATCATATTATAAAGTAGTTGTGTTCTGTGTTATGAATCAAGCACTGCTCGGAGTTGTTTTTTTTTTGTTTTTGAATGTATTTCTTATCAATAAAAAATTCAGTGTGGCGCGAGCAAATTTTTATTCTGAAAGTGCAGCCCAGTGAAAAAAGTTTGGGAACCACTGACTTAGATGAAGGGACACTGTATTGTCACCGAATTTGCTCATAATACAAAAATATGAAAGAATGCAAGTTTTAATGAGGACACAAAGAGTCCACAAAATGATATAGTTAGGTTAATTATATAGACAAAAATTTAGCAGCTGATGTATAATATGAGAGTGTCCACTTTGGCAGGAAGAATTGAAAAGGAGACAAATTAAAAGGAGTGAATCTGCAGAATGTTGCGGTACAGAGGGATATGGGTGTCGCTATATAGGAATCACAAAAAGTTAACTTGTAGGTGTTTCAAATAATTAGGAAGACAAATGGAACGTTAACCTTTATGGAAATGGAGCATAAAAGTAGCAAAGTCCTGCTACAGCTTTACAGCACAGGTGAGACCACACCCAGAGCACTGTTACAGTTTTGGCCTGCTTACTTACAGAGGGATGTACCATTGAAGATGGTTCAGAGAAGGTTCACGAGGTTGATTCTTGGGATAAAGTAAAGGATGAGCAGGTTAGGCTTGCAGACATTGGAGTTTAGCTGAATAGGAGACAACCTTTTTAAAACATAGAAGATTCTGAATGAGCTTGTTAGGATAGATGCTAAGAGAATGTTTCCTCTCACAGGGGAACCTTGAACTAGGGGTCACAATTTTGAAGCAAAGGGTCTCCCATTTACTCCCATTTCCCACTCACCTGATGAAGGGGCAGTGCTCCGAAAGCTTGTGGCTTGTGCTACCAAATAAACCTGTTGGACTTTAACCTGGTGTTGTGAGACTTCTTACTGTGCTTACCCCAGTCCAACGCCGGCATCTCCACATCATGTCTCCCATTTAAGACAGAGATGGGAAAAATGTTTTTTTCTTTCAGAGGATGGCTAATCTTTGGAACTCTACTCCAGAGAGCAGTGGAGACTGGGTTATTGAATATACTGAAGATGGAGTGAGACAGAATTTTAATCTACAAGAAAGTCAAGGGTTTCAATAACTATTTTTAATTTCAAAAGTCGACAAAACAATCTGGGAAGGTCTAAGTCCAATTCCTAATCTGTTAGCTAACTTCACCCATAGCAGTCAATCATCAGACTGATTTCCAGTGAATAAGGAACAGAAAAACTCTCACCTCAATCAAGTTTATTTTTTTGTGGGACCTGGGTGTTGCTGGCTGGCCAGCATTTATTGATGTGGAGATGCCGGCGTTGGACTGGGGTGAACACAGTAAGAAGTCTCACAACACCAGGTTAAAGTCCAACAGGTTTATTTGGTAGCAAATACCATAAGCTTTCGGAGCACTGCTCCTTCGTCAGATGGAGTGGAGTGGAAATTTCCACTCCATCTGACGAAGGAGCAGTGCTCCGAAAGCTTATGGTATTTGCTACCAAATGAACCTGTTGGACTTTAACCTGGTGTTGTGAGACTTCTTACAGCATTTATTGCCCATCCCTAGTTGCCCTTGGCTTGCTAGGCCACTTCAGAGGACAGATGAGAGTCAACCACATTGAACAAAGAACAGTACAGCACAGGAAACAGGCCCTTCGGCCCTCCAAGTCCAACTAGACCATTCGTTTGTATCCCTCCATTCCCAGACTGCTCATGTGACTATCCAGGTAAGTCTTAAATGATGCCAGCGTGTCTGCCTCCACCACCCTACTTGGCAGCACATTCCAGGCCCCCACTACTCTCTGTGTAAAATACGTCCCTCTGATATCTGAGTTATACCTCGCCCCTCTCACCTTGAGCCCGTGACCCCTCGTGATCGTCACCTCCGACCTGGGAAAAAGCTTCTCACTGTTCACCCTATCTACACCCTTCATAATTTTGTACACCTCTATTAGGTCTCCCCTCATTCTCCGTCTTTCCAGGGAGAACAAGCCCAGTTAACCCAATCTCTCCTCATAGCTAAGACCCTCCATACCAGGCAAAATCCTGGTAAACCTTCTCTGCGCTCTCTCGAAAGCCTCCATGTCCTTCTGGTAGTGCGGCGACCAGAACTGGACGCAGTACTCCAAATGTGGTCTAACCAGCGTTCTATACAGCTGCAACATCAGACTCCAGCTTTTATACTCTATACCCCGTCCTATAAAGGCAAGCATACCATATGCCTTCTTCACCACCTTCTCCACCTGTGCTGCACCTTCAAGGATTTGTGGACTTGCATACCTCGGTCCCTCTGTGTTTCTATACTCTTGATGGCTCTGCCATTTATTGTATAACTCCCCCCTACATTAGTTCTTCCAAAATGCATCACTTCGCATTTATCTGGATTAAATTCCATCTGCCATTTCTCCGCCCAATTTTCCAGCCTATCTATATCTTGCTGTATTGTCCGACAATGTTCATCGCTATCCGCAAGTCCAGCCATCTTCGTGTCATCCGCAAACTTGTTGGTAACACCAGTTACACCTTCTTCCAAATCATTTATATATATCACAAATAGCAGAGGTCCCAGTACAGAGCCCTGCGGAACACCACTGGTCACAGACCTCCAGCTGGAAAAAGACCCTTCGACTGCTACCCTCTGTCTCCTGTGGCCAAGCCAGTTCTCTACCCATCTAGCCACCTCTCCTTGTATCCCATGAGCCTTAACCTTCTTAACCAACCTGCCATGAGGGACTTTGACAAATGCCTTACTGAAATCCGTATAGATGACATCCACGGTCCTTCGTCAACCGTTTTTGTCACTTCTTCAAAAAACTCCACCAAATTTGTAAGGCACGACCTCCCTCTTACAAAACCATGCTGTCTGTCACTAATGAGATTGTTCTGTTCTAAATGCGCATACACCCTGTCTCTAAGAATCCTCTCCAACAACTTCCCTACCACGGACGTCAAGCTCATTGGCCTATAATTACCCAGGTTATCCCTGCTACCCTTCTTAAATAACTGTACCACATTCGCTATCCACCAATCCTCAGGGACCTCACCTGTTCCAATGAAGAGACAAAGATTTCCGTCAGAGGCCCAGCAATTTCATCTCTTGTCTCCCTGAGCAGTCGAGGATAGATGCCATCAGGCCCTGGGGATTTGTCAGTTTTAATGTTACCTAAAAAACCCAACACTTCCTCCCTTATAATGGAGATTCTCTCTAACGGGTCAACACCTCCCCCTGAGACACTCCCAGTCAACAAGTCCCTCTCCTTTGTGAATACCGATGCAAAGTATTCATTTAGGATCTCCCCTATTCCCTTGGGTTCTAAGCATAATTCCCCTCCTTTGTCTCTGAGAGGTCCGACTTTTTCCCTGACGACTCTTTTGTTCCTAACATATGAATAAAATGCCTTAGGATTCTCCTTAATCCTGTCTGCCAAGAACATTTTGTGACCTCTTTTTGCCCTTCTAACTCCCCGTTTGAGTTCTTTCCTACTCTCTCTGTATTCCTCCAGAGCTCCATCTGTTTTCAGTTGCCTGGACCTAACCTACGCCTCTCTTTTCTTTTTGATCAGATCCTCAATTTCCCTGGTTATCCACGGCTCTTGAATCCTACCTTTCCTATCCTTCCTTTTTACAGCACATGCCTGTCCTGCAGCCTTATCAACTGTTCCTTAAAAGACTCCCACATGCCAGACGTGGACTTACCCCCGAACAGCCTCTCCCAATCAACGGCCACCAATTCCTGCCTAATCCGGCTATAGTTAGCCTTCCCCCAATTTAGCACCCTACCCTCAGGACAACACTCGTCCTTGTCCATTACTATCCTAAAGTTAACAGAATTGTGGTCACTATTTGCCACATGTTCCCCTACCGAAACTTTGACGACCTGACCGGGCTCATTTCCCAGAACTAGATCCAGTATAGCCCCCTCTCTAGTTGGGCTATCTACATACTGTTCCAAAGAACCTTCCAGTACGCATTTTACAAATTCCTCCCCATCCAGACCCCCAGCCCTAAGCACTTTCCAGTCTATACCAGGGAAATTGAAGTCTCCCACTACAACAACCCTATTTTTTCTGCACATATCCAGAACCTCCTGACATATCCGTTCCTCCACTTCCCGTGGGCTGTTGGGTGGTCTGTAGTACACCCCCAGCATAGCGACTGCACCTTTCCTGTTTCTGAGCTCCACCCACAGCGACTCATTACATGACCCCTCTAAATTGTCCACCCTCTGCACCGCTGTAATATGCTCCCTAACTAATACCGCTACTCCCCCACCTTTTTTAGCCCCTCCGCTGTCTCGCCAAAAACACTTATACCCCGGAATATTGAGCTGCCAGTCCTGTCCTTCTTTTAACCATGTCTCCGTCACCGCAACCACATCCAAATTCCGCGTAAGCATTAAGGCCCTAAGTTCGTCTGTCTTACCCGTTACATTCCTCGCATTGAAGCAGACGCACTCCAGACCTCCAGGCCCACTCAGTCATCCTGCTCCAGAATGTTCTTCTTCTTACCTAGCCTTGCCCTGGTTCCCCAGCTCGACCCCAGCCTCAGTACTCGCTGACCTACTGTTTTGATCCCCACCCCCCGCCACACTAGTTTAAACCCTGCCGAAACACTCTAGCAAAACTCCCAGCCAGGATATTTGTGCCCTTCCAGTTAAGGTGTAACCCATCCTCTCCAGACAGGTGCCATCCTCTCATGAAGACTTCCCAATGATCAGTGAATTTGAAACCCTCCCTCTTGCACCAGTCCTTTAGCCACGTGTTCAATTGTAGAATCGCCCTCTTCCTGGCCTCACTAGCACTAGGCACTGGGAGCAGTCCAGAGATTGCTACCCTAGAGGCCTTATTTTTTAGCCTAGCACCCATCTCCCTGAATTGCTCTCATATGACCCCCCCCTGCTCTTTCTACCTATGTCATTTTCACCAATGTGTCCAATTACATCTGTTTGATTACCTTCCCTTTTTAATATGCTTCCTACCCTCTCGGAGACATCCAGCATCCCGGCACCAGGGAGGCAGACTACTATCCTGGAGTCTCGTTCGCGCCCGCAGAACCGCCTGTCCGTGCCTCTAACCATCGCATCCCCCACCACTATTTCTCTCCTAATCCCCTTCTTTCCCTTCTGGGCCTCTGAGCCTGTCTCTGTGCAGGCGATCTGGTCTTCGTGGCTTACCCCTGGAGGGTCATCCCCCAGGCTCTGGAGTCACATGTAGGTAGACTTCCTTCCCCAAAGGCATTAGTGAACTAGATGGGATTTTCTGACAATCGACAATGGTTTCATGGTCATCGGTAGACTCTTAATTCCAGATATTTTTATTGAATTCAAATTCCACCATCAATGCCATGGTGGGATTTGAACCCAGGTCCCCAGAACATTAGCTGAGTTTCTGGATTAATAGTTTAGCGATAATACCACTAGACCATCACCTCCCTGTGACTATGGTGTACATGCATTTGTTTCAAATAAAGATAGGATGAGGCTTAGCAGGGATACCTCGAAACAGCCAGTTTAAATGAGTCGTGGAGAATAGTTACCGCAACATGACTCAATTTATTCAGGAAAGGCGAAGGGGGAAAAAAATCACATGGTGATATTCCAATTTCAGTTATTTACTTTCCTCACAAGAACACTAGTGACTGATCAACCTGCTGCTAGGCCTCTGCCAGTGCCAGTCTGAACCATTAGGCATGGACAGCTACCTTCCAACAGTCAAGAACTGAATAGTACACTGAGAGACAGTAAAGACAGACTATACTCACTGACAACAAAATATACCAACAAGTTTTGTTTCCAACTATTTACATGAAATGTAGATCTTATATTTTCATTCCCTCCCCTTGAAATTCCCTCAGCTCTGCCTTTGCATTCTCTTCCACATTCCTCAGTTTGGTTACCCTCTCACCACATTAATCCTATCACCATCTCTCAATCTTTCTCGGTTTCTCATTCTCTCCCTTTTAAATATCCCTCACTTTTCTCTCCCTCCCCTCTGTCAGCGCCTCCTTATGTGAAAATATGCAATTTTTAACTTCAATTTATGGGATGAGGATGTCACTGACGAGGCCAGCATTTATTGCCCATCCCTAATTAGAACATACATTGCCCTTGAAGTGGTGGTGGTGACCTTCCCTCTGGACCCACAGTAGTCCCTGTGGTATGGATACCCCCACAGTGCTGTTAAGGAGTTCCAGGATTTTGACCCAGTGACAGTGATGGAAAACCAATATATTTCCAAGTCAGGATGGTGAGTGACTCGGAGGGGAACTTCCAGCTAGTGGTGTTCCCATATGTCTGCTGCACTTGTCCATCTAGATGGTAGCGGTCACGGATTTGGAAGATGTATTAAATGTACAATTTGCACTACAACAAAGTAAATTTCTAAAACGTCACCTACCTCCTGCTCACTTCATGAACAGTTAGTAGACACTCACACTGCTAGGATTTTACTTCACGTAGGTATGGCAAAAGTATAAATGAAAATACTTCTTAAAACAGTTGAATAAGAAAGTCAGGGAAAGGTCCAACTGCTAAGTAAATTTTTCTTCCCCTCCAATGCAGAGCAACTGTCATATCAAGATACAGTTTCCTTTCCATTCCTGTTTGGTTGTATTGATATTATTTCAACCTGAATTAAACACAAAGCAGGAAGATTACTCAACACACCTGTACCATGTAGGTAACAAATCAGCAGGCCACAAAAGCTCAGTAAAATGAACTTCTGTGGTTTGTAGCAGTTCCATATCAATTCAGCAACAAAATGATATGATTTTATATGTCATCTAACTGAATTTGCAATCTTTATAAGTTCAGCACCATCTGAACTAGAAGTTGTTGTGCCCTCACCACAGGCATGCTTTAACTGCCAAGCCAGTACATGCAGTCCCTAAAGATGCAGATTACTTTCTTTGATTTTCTGCACCTCTCACATTTTAAGTACAACAGCCAGGCAGCTAAACAAAGAAACGGATGAGGCACATTTCAAGAAATAATGTACTGCTCACGTTATCTCCATTATCCATTTTTATGCTAAGGATTGCACACGCACAACACCTCCTTCCCTGTAAATGGGCACTCAGCCCCATATGTAATGTTCAATGACACCAATAAGATCCACTACATCAAATACAATTTAGTATTTGTAGAGAAAAGTACATGAAGGATCATAATGGATCCATTAAATAATGCGGGACCAAGAGATATATACATGATCGATGGCCTGGTACCATGTTACTGGATTTTCTCAGCCACTGAAAGGCAAACACTTGTACTTCATTCACAACAGAATTTTCAATACCACAGGGGGATGCATATCTCACATGAATCGTTTAAATAAATTACCATCTCCAAAACAAACTATCGTAAAAGCTGCCACTTTTGTAAGCAGTATGAAACCTTGTCTGACACTTCTAAATATCAAATACCCATCAAAAGGGTTGAGTTTTCCAAAAACGTTTCATTAATTGTGGCAGGTAGTAACTAAAGTACACATTGATTTGCTGCTATATACTAAATCCAATTAATTTCCAATTAGTACTCCTAATGCCATGAGTTAAGCCAGTAAACTGCTAGTTCAACCTGTTTCTGTATGAGTACAAATTTCTGTGCCAGAGGAATTTTAGACATTACAAGATATATACTGTGAAATCATTCCGGAATAAACTGCTCCTCCTGCTAACAACTTGCCTTCGCATCAGGATTGCTGGCTGCAGTTTAATCAGGTTTTAATTTTGAAACTTTCTGACCTGTTGCCAAAGTTTTAACAAAACTGATCACTTCTCAAGATTTCATATTTGAAAACAGACTCAGAGAGGAAAAACAGGGGATGCGTGTACACATCGCTATGGAGCGCAGCTGATATTCATTAAAGTCCTTTTATGGCAATGTAAACACTACAGTGTGTGTGTGCACAAGGTACTGATAAAGTCCATTCCAGTCTCATAGTGACAGTCCTCAGAAACAAGTATGCTGAACTCAGAATGTCCCATAACCATGAACATATATAAGGGCCAAGCCCTAACAATTTTAAAGAGATCTTAGAACTGAGAGCCTTACAAAATCAGAGAATGATAAAGATTGAAACAGACCTGAAGTATTCACTGTCACAAAACATATATGATGATGGAATGGAGAACAAATGGTAAGAGAGATAAAGTACCATTGATTGCTATATGTTTTTGATCAGTTGGCCTCAGAACTCTACAGTTCACATGAATAATCAATTCACAATACTTTGTTCTTAAAAATCAAAATATCCCTTTGACATTGTCTCCTTCAACAGGTGGAGAAAAACACAAAAATCTTTCATGTACCAGGGTCGCCTCCAGCACTGAAGAAATTAATCTCCTTCATTGATAGGAAAACAAAATAGGGTGAACAAAGAACAATACAGCACAGGAACAGGCCCTTCGGCCCTCCAAGCCCGCGCCGCTCCCTGGTCCAAACTAGACCATTCTTTTGTATCCCTCCATTCCCACTCCGTTCATGTGGCTATCTAGGTAAGTCTTAAACGTTCCCAGTGTGTCCGCCTCCACCACCTTGCCCGGCAGCGCATTCCAGGCCCCCACCACACTCTGTGTAAAATACGTCCTTCTGATATCCGTGTTAAACCTCCCCCCCTCACCTTGAACCTATGACCCCTCGTGAACGTCACCACCGACCTGAGAAAAAGCTTCCCACCATTCACCCTATCTATGCCTTTCATAATTTTATACACCTCTATCAGGTCAGCCCCTCATCCTCCGTCTTTCCAGTGAGAACAACCCCAGTTTACCCAATCTCTCCTCATAACTAAGCCCTTCCATACCAGGCAACATCCTGGTAAACCTCCTCTGCACTCTCTCTAAAGCCTCCATGTCCTTCTGGTAGTGTGGCGACCAGAAATGGGCGCAGTATTCCAAATGCGGCCGAACCAACGTTCTATACAACTGCAACATCAGACCCCAACTTTTATACTCTATGCCCCGTCCTATAAAGGCAAGCATGCCATATGCCTTATTCACTACCTTCTCCACCTGTGACGTCACCTTCAAGGATCTGTGGACTTGCACACCCAGGTCCCTCTGCGTATCTACACCCTTTATGGTTCTGCCATTTATCGTACAGCTCCCCCCTACGTTAGTTCTACCAAAATGCATCACTTCGCATTTATCAGGATTGAACTCCATCTGCCATTTCTTTGCCCAAATTTCCAGCCTATCTATATCCTTCTGTAACCTCTGACAATGTTCCTCACTATCTGCAAGTCCAGCCATTTTCGTGTCATCCGCAAACTTACTGATCACCCCAGTTACACCTTCTTCCAGATCGTTTATATAAATCACAAACAGCAGAGGTCCCAATATAGAGTCCTGCGCTACACCACTAGTCACAGGCATCCAGCCGGAAAAAGACCCTTCCACTACCACCCTCTGTCTTCTGTGACCAAGCCAGTTCTCCACCCATCTAGCCACCTCCCCCTTTATCCCATGAGATCCAACCTTTTGCACCAACCTACCATGAGGGATTTTGTCAAACGCTTTACTAAAGTCCATATAGACGACATCCATGGCCCTTCCCTCGTCAACCATTTTGGTCACTTCTTCAAAAACCTCCACCAGGTTAGTGAGGCATGACCTCCCTCTCACAAAACCATGTTGACTATCGTTAATGAGTTTATTCCTTTCTAAATGCGCATACATCCTATCTCTAAGAATTCTCTCCAACAACTTCCCTACAACGGACGTCAAGCTCACCGGCCTATAATTTCCCAGGTTATCCTTCCTATCCTTCTTAAATAACGGGACCACATTAGCTATCCTCCAATCCTCTGGGACCTCACCTGTGTCCAGTGACGAGACAAAGATTTGCGTCAGAAGCCCAGCGATTTCATCTCTCGTCTCCCTGAGCAGCCTTGGATAGATTCCATCAGGCCCTGGGGATTTGTCAGTCTTTATATTCCCTAAAAAACCTAACACTTCCTCCCTTGCAATGGAGATTTTCTCTAACGGGTCAACACTTCCCTCCGAGACACTCCCAATCAACACATCCCTCTCCTTTATGAATACCGACGCAAAGTATTCATTTAGGATCTCCCCTACTTCTTTGGGCTCTCAGCATAATTCCCCACTTTTGTCTCTGAGAGGTCCGATTTTTTCCCTGACAACCCTTTTGTTCCTAACGTATGAATAAAATGCCTTGGGATTCTCCTTAATCCTGTCTGCCGAGGACATTTTGTGACCCCTTTTTGCCCTTCTAATTCCTCGTTTGAGTTCTTTCCTACTTTCTTTGTATTCCTCCAGAGCTCCCTCCCTGCCTGGACCTAACATACGCCTCTCTTTTCTTTTTGACCAATCCCTCAATTCCCCTGGTTATCCACGGTTCTCGAATCCTACCCTTCTCTTTTACAGGCACATGCCCACCCTGCAGCCCTAACAACTGTTCCTTAAAAGACTGTGAAAAACAGAAAAGGCTGTAAACACTCAAAAAGTCATTAGCCTAAAACTCTATTTCTCTCCGCAGAGATATTGCCTGACCTGAAGTTGCCAGCATTTTGTTTTTAATCGAACACCGATATTTAGCCAAAGACCCAAAAATTTTATTTTATTACCTGCCCTCTATAACCTCTTATATATCAACTGTCTCAAACCTTACACATAGAACGTCTATATAAAGTACTGTCATGACCAATATAAAATTATAACCACACAGTGGATCCTGCAAATCAAAATGTGACACAATACATTCATGTGCACAAGACTGCTCCCATCTCTCAAATCAGTAAGATCAGAAATAATCTTTGTAGAGTACAATGCACTTATAGCATGCCATAATACAAATAATATTGCTTTGCATAGTTTGTAGCAGTACTAAACCATCTTCAGGTCTCTGCCAGAATGCAACATTGTACACCTGAAATCATATCATGCTGCGAGCCTGAGCCAGATGAAAAATGCTCCAACATTTCTTATTAGCAGTACTTTCTCAACAATGCCGACATCCTCACGATTGTAGAAAATGGCGTGTGTGCCTGATATCTGACCAGGAAGTTTCCAAACAAAGATACCCTGAATCATAACGATGGAGTTACTAGAATTGCTTCAGGCAAGCGAGGGGGCAAACATTAGTCAGTTTTCCTGATCCTCACAATTATCCAGTGACCCCTGCCGGTTGTTTGTACTTTATATGGATTTTCAATATATGGATGTCAGGCACAGATGTGAACCCCTTCCACTGACAAATAGTAGAGCATTATTAACCAGTACAGTTTTCTAATTGGAAGAATTGTCACTTGCAGATGCATCTGAATAGTAAACAGTGTTTGTGGAGCTGTACTTAAGCAAGTTATCAAATTCAGGAAAATACCACAAGAGTCAACTGAAAACAAAACCTTCTGGTGTCCTACAGTGATTTTGAACCGTATACAATTCAGCAGTCAACTTCTTATACTGCTCTCTGGAATGAAAATAAAACAATCACAACAGCGGGAGAACTCCCGATCAACGTCCCAGTCTGAGATGAAGGTGGCAAATCATTTAATTCTAACATTTTGCTGGGACATCCGCCTTTCGGAGCATCTGAAGAACTAGGAACATGAGAGGGAACGGGTGCCAGGCTTGCACCGGAAATATTGACAGGAGGTGCAGTGAGTGTGGACCCTGAGAGCGGCCGAGTCTCCAGACAGCGGGCTGACTGTAAACAAGCTGGCTGCAGATGGAGACCCCCTGCCCTGGGGGTGCGGGGCAATCACAGCCCAAGCTCCCCGCTGAGGGAACATGCCGGGGGAGGAAGTGGGGGAGCCGGCTGCCGCTCACTCCCCTACCCTCGCCTCCAGGCAGCCCGGCTCTCCCCAGCCGCGGCCTAGCTGCCTCTCAATCAGCCGCTCACTGACAGCAAAGTGCCCGCATTCGATGCCCGCTTCGATCGCTGGGTTTCGGCGGAGGGCGGGTGCCGCTCTCTGGACTCTCCCCCCGCCCCATTCCCCCGCTCCCGGATCGCTCTCGGTACCTGAGTGAGGGAGACAAGCGCCGCCATCTTCCCCGCGGAGCAGCCGCCGCGCACAGACCGCGGAAGGGGGAGGGGAGCCCGCAAGCGCGCGCGCACGCACGGCAGCGTCGGCCAGCGAGCGCGCACGCACGACATCGTCGGCCAGCGAGCGAGCGCGTACGGCATCGTCGGTCAGCGCGCGCCGTACGCCGTCGGCCAGGGTGCGCGCACGGCAGCGTCCGCACGCAGAGCGGAAAGGCGCGCGTAATGACGCTGTGCGAGCTGGAGCGTCTGACGTTACAGCGCCCGCCGGGGGGAGGAGGCGCTGGCTGTACCACGTGATGCCAAAGGTTGCCATTAATGGCATTGGGACAGCACTGGAGGGTCCACTTGTCCCAGGCCCATTATTGCTGTAATACTGCACACAAAGCCAATTTAAACAGGCAACAAGTTGTTTTTTGTTGTTGTTTATTTATTAGTGCCACAAGTAGGCTTACATTCGCACTGCAATGAAGCTACTGTGGAAATCCACTCTGAGGGGAGAATTTAGGATGGCCAAGTTGTACAGAAGCAAATTAACTGCAGATGCAGGAAATCTGAAATAAAAACAGAGAATGCTCAGCAGAGTTCAAACTGACGTATTAATTCTGTTTCTGCAGCCTGGCCTGCTTGGTATTTCCACTAAATTATCCAACGTTGCAGAGCCCATATTGAGGTTTCAAGGACTTCATGTGCCACTATCTATTATTTATTAGTCGTAAGTATGGCTTACGTTAACACTGCAATGAAGTTACTGTGAAAATCCCCCAATGGCCACACTCCAGCGCCTGTTCGGGTACACTGGGGGAGAATTTAACATGGCCAAAACACCTAACCAGGACATATTTCGGACTGTGCCCCTGTACTGACTTGCACATAAATTGGTGTTACAGCATGACCGTAAAATCAAAAATCTGGAAACTCCCCCCTTGGTCCCATCACGGAAGCACCATCATCACAAGGACTACAGCAATTTAATCAGAAGGCCCAGCATCACTTTCACATCTCGGGATGGGCAATAAACAGTGGCAATGTGACTGAAGACAATGATCTAAGGAAAAGTAATATTGATTCAAAATATTAACTTCTCTCTCCATAGATGTTGCCAGACCTGCTAAGTTTTTCCATCACTTCCTGTTTTTAAAACAAAAAAGCTTTCATTTTTAACTCATGTTGGTCAGCCCAGAACCCCCAAGTCTCAATATTAGATTAATAAATCTATCAGAGGCACAAGTTTACTCCAAACTTTTATTGCCAGGATTAGCATTTTAGAGCTATCACAACTCTAAAGAAATCTCTCCTTCCAGTTGGAGTTACTTTTTGCTTTGGCAATATCAGCAATAGCTCTGTGGCCGCATTCTCACCTTTGAACCAGAAGGTTGTGGGCTCAAGTGTTTTCCTATGACTTATGTTAATATTGCATTGGAGTGTTGTACTGAGTGCTGTACTGTAAGAGGTATTGGTATTGATGAAACACTAGCAGAGTCAACCTTCTCATGTCGCCATAAAAGAGTAGTTTAAAATAAGAGTAAGAAAGTTCTCCCTGGTATCCCAACCAACATTCATTCCTCACCCAATATCACCAAAAACAGATGATCTAATTATTACGATTGTGAAGCCTGGCTGGTGTAAGTTTCTGAGAACAGAAGTGATCATACTTCTAAAAAGTGCTTAATTGGTTATAAAACACTTTAGCACATCACGAATGGTATATAAATGCATGTTTTTTTGTAATCTTCAGTATTTTTCCAAAGTTTGTCATGACCCCCAAGTTGATTTAATCAGCAAATGTCAAATTTATCTAATGCCAATATCCAAATCATACATATAAAAGTAAAAGAAATTACAGCATGGATCCTTGGGTCACAATCCCATCCCACCAACCTAAACAAAAATTATTTTATTCCTGCACCCTGCTTTCCTTCCTTGCCTCTCGCCCAGTATTCTTTAAGATCATAAACCACAATCTTAGTAACAACTCTCTATTGTAGCACCTTATCAAACATTTTGAGAACCCATATATGCATATCCACTACATTTTGTTTAGTTGCTTAGTAGCGCAGAACTTGAGAATTGCTGAAAAAGAGAGATATGCTGTTGCAGCTTTTCATCCGCACTGATCAGGACAAAACACAATACCAAATCTCAAAGAGAACAACAATTTTTAATGCATGAAAATAGGGTGCTGATTTGTTGGCAAGTGAACTCTGATTAGTAGACATTGCCATGGAGAATGCATCAGGGAATAGTTAGCTGCCAAGTTTTTGCTTAAATTCAATCAGACAAGTCAACTCTGATTGGTTCAAGACATTGCGCAGTGAACCAGGTAATGGCTATTCCCCACGCTTTTGTTCAATTGAAAAAGGCGCAATGAGTGGAGATATTTTCATTTGCAAAGGACAGGGCCGTGTGTGTGAATATATGTAGCTTCTAGCACAGGTAAATGAGCTACACTGTAAGCCAAACTGATATTAAATTGGAATTCTTAGCATAATTGAGATTGTTTAGTTAAACGTTGTCCAATCACAGAAACATAATTAAAGTTGGACACTGTTCTGAGTTTTGCGAGCATGACCTGGTTGAGCGCGCGCGATCAGTACTTTCTCTGTTGCAAACAGCAAAAGGAAAATGCTGTTTGATATAATTCCTGAGTTACTGGGAAATACGGCCTTGGCATCACACCAGCACTCATACCACATTGTTCATTTGTGCAGTAGGCAGAATGTCCTTTTGGCTTGACAGCAGCATCCTGTTATCACAGAATATCACTTATGTTGCTACTTCACCTGTTGCACAAACTTTTGAGACACTTTAACTTCCAGGGTAATGAAGTAGACTGGATACTTTTCAGGGCCGAAAGTGGCAGCCTTGATTTCTATACTGTATACTATAAATGCTGGCCTCGTCAGTGGCACTCACCCCAAATCACATTTTTGGAAATCCTGTCTCACAATTACAGACGCCTGGCAGAAAATCCTCAGCTGCAATGTGCTCAGAAAGTGTTTTCTTTTTTCCAATTGATGGTTCAATCACTTGTCCATATTTTGTTTCCTTCTGGAGGAAATCAGCAACGTTCTGAGGAGCACATCTATGGGAATTAGAGACCCTCATCCTCCATTCTGTCCAAGCAAATGTCACCAACCCCACTTTCACCTCCCCCCACCCCCAGGAATAGACACATTGAAAACTATCAGTTGATTAGATGGTAGGTTATGCCTGGCAAACCTGTAAAATCAAAGAATGGTTACAGCACAGAAGGCCATTCAGTCCATGCCAGCACACTGCAAAAGCAATTTAGCTAGTTCCATTTCCGTCATTTTAAAAAATGGATTTTTAAAAATGTTTGACTGAATCTGCCTTCAAATCATAACCATTTGCTGTGTAAAAAGGTTTTATCTCACATCTCATTTGGTTCTTTTGACAATCGCTTTAAACCTATCCCTTCTGGTTTAAACTTGTCGCTTCTGGATTTCCAGAAGGCATTTGGTAAAGTCCCTCATTGGACACTTGTTAGCTAAACTTGGAACCCAAGGAACAAAGGTAAAATAATTAACCTGGTGAAGAAATTGACTGAGCAGCAGGAAGCAGAGAATATGTATAATTGGCCCGTACCCTAATTAGCAGGATATGACAAGGAACATTCCATAAGATCTGACTGGGACCTCGACTACCCATCATGTTTATTAGTTATCTGCCACACTCATAGGCATCAAGCGCCTGGTCATTACCACTTGCTGCTAAAAACATCCTACCACTTTAGCCTCAACTTTACTGCTTTGTAGTCAATACTCCCATTCATCAAGACAAAGTTCCCATCTGTTTTAATAATTTCTTTCTCAAAATGTCTTGCTATCTTCAAAGATCGATGCACGAGCCTCCAGGTCCATGCATCCTTCCACTGTGCCACTAAGTCTATATTGCCTCTTCCTATTCTTTCAACCAAAATGTATCACCTCACACTTATGTTAAATTCTACCTGCCACTAATCTGCCCACTCTATGAGCCTTATTCCACAAACCTCAACTTTGTTAACTAACCTGTTATATTGGCACTTTGTCATGCACCTTTTTCAAATCCATGTAGACAAAATGCATTGCACCTCCTTTAGCAACTTACATTGTTATAGGAACTATGATAGTTAATTCACCAATGAATACTTTATATGTATTGCAATGACTGTAAAACACCCAAGGTCATGAAGGACGCTCCAGAAGTGCTTTTTTTTTCTTTTGAACAAGCCTTGCATCACAGTTAATGTTCTTCTGAACTTCAGGTGCTAGTTCAATTATTTTTTTCCACTTGTTCACAGGATGTGCATCACTGGCAATACCACCATTTGTTACTGTCACCAATTCTTCTTGCAAAGGTAATGGTAGGCCATCTTCTTGAACCAATGCAGTCCAGTTGGTTTAAGTACATTCACATGCTGATAGGGAGGAAGTTCCAGGTTTTTGCCTCAGCGACAGAAACAGTGATTTAGTTCCAAGTTAGGATGATTTGAGTTATTATTGTCACATGTATTGGGATACAATGAAAGTATTGTTTCTTGTGCACTATACAGACAAAAACATACCATTCATATAGTACATAGGGGAGAAGAACAGGAGAGGGTGGTGTTGCAGTTACAGATAGGGTGAAGAGAAAGATCAGTTTAATATATATGCCCATTCAGAACCCACAGGTGGCATTTAGACCAATCTGCTGCCCTTTTATTGGGCAATGCATCCTGTCGAACATCACACACACACACTTCAAGTCAATATAACAGATTGTAAATAGCAGAGACTCAAGTGCTGATCCTTGCCGTATTCTGCTAAGCACAGGCTGCCTACCTGAGAATGAGCGGTTCTTATTTTCTGACAATTCTCCAATACTCAATCAACATCAATCCAATGAGCTTGAATTTTACATAGCAACTCATGTGCAATGTTATCAAATGTTTTGAAAATTGAAGGATACTACACCCACTGGTTTTGCCCTCATCTACCCTGCAAATTACAGCCTCAAAAATGAAGATTTTGGAAACACAATTTCCCTTTGTGAATCAGTGTTAACTCTGCCCAAGTCTGATTTTCTACAAGGTCTTGTTAGCATGTCCCTAACCAATGGATCCCAACATTTTCCATATTACTGTCAGACTAATTGGACTAGAGTTCAGTTTTCTCTCCCTCCTTTAAGGATTTAAATGTGCAAATTCCAGAACACACAAATCTAGAGAATTCTGGAAGATTAAAACCAAGCATCCACTATTTTTGTAGCCACCTCTTTTAAAGCTCTAGGATGCAGGCCATCAGGTCCAGACAATATCAATTTTTAGCCCCATTAATTTTTCCAGTACAATTTCTTTATTTCAATTTATCCACTACATCCTTGGTTCCTCATTTTTTCTGGAATGTTTTGTGTTTATGGTGAAAAAGTATGTTTAATCTGTCATTTCTTATTCCTCAATTTTAATCTCTGCCTCTTGGCCACAATTTCCCATTGTGATAAGTGAGATCTACTTATAACTTCATCAGCTAACAAATACATACTAAAATGTTTAAAGAGGACCTGTTTTCTTAAAAGAAAATACAACAAAAGACACTGGCCAAAAATGGCTGCCACCGGTAATCTGATGACTGGAATTGAACTTTTCTGGAAAGTTCCTGTATGAAATGTGCTGTAGACCTGCCCCGACATGGGGCATGGAATTTCGCACCAGGGGATGTCAAGGTCCACTTCAAAAAAGGACTCTTGAAAAGATGACATTAAAACACAAATTTGAATCAACAGTAATTCTGTCAAGACAATGGGAACTGCTAACTAGCCAAATGCCCAAACATTCAAAACTCCCTGTGGAGAACAAAATAAACCCATCCTCCTGTCAGTTTCAACTATCTGGAAATGAATCAAAACAAAGAACTTAATTGTACCATCTTTTAAACTTTATTTGGACTTAACCTCTTCCTACTTCTAAGATGTGTGTATGTGTGCCACATCTTTCATTCATTTTTCTTGTGTTTAACTAGTAAATTTACTCTTTGAATGAAGAAAACCTGGTTTGATTTGAACACTTTCCCCCATGGGGTTTGTATTTAAGGGAAAGTATATTTTTTGTGAATTGAATTTTTAAAATATTTGCCATTGCTTATCTGTCATATCTTTTGGACTAGTTTCCCAATCTTCCTAGCCAACACATCTACTTAATATGTTTTGTTCAGATTTCTGACCCTACTTTTAAGTCTTTGCCACATCAGATTCAAACTCAATATAAAACCATCGCATTACGATCACTCTCCCCTAAAGGTTCCTTTAAGGCCAATTTTTTTTGTTGCACGGTATTAGATCCAAAAAAGCCTGTTCCCTAGTTGATTCCTCAAAATACTGATTTAGAATGCATTCTGTTAACAGACCTTCATGAACCTTGTTTAGACTTGGTAAACCAAATTTGCCAGTAATTAAAGTCCCACCCCCCATGATTCTCATATTAGCCTTGTTACACACCATATTTCCTGAATTATATACTGCCCATCATTACATGGACTGTTGGGGACCTTAAGCTACTCCCACCAGTGTTTTCTGCTCTTTGTTTCTTCCCTCCAGCAAATGGATTCTACACCTTGATTTTCCAAGCTAAAATTTTCCATGGCTTAACTACCCCAATCCTTCCCTTTTCCATTTCACTTCCCAACCATTGTCACTTTGCAACCAAATCTCTGTAATAGCCATTTGATCAACTCATTTATTTCTACTCATCTAAGCAGAGAACAATAAACATTATTGGTTGTGGGAACTTAGCTTAGTTTAGTTTATTTATTCATGTCACAAGTAAACTTACACTCCAGCGGCTGTTTCCGGAGTACATTGAGGAAGAATTTAGCATAGCCAATCCACCTAACCAGCACAACTTTCAGACTGTGGGAAGAAACACAGGCAGACATGGGAGAATGTGCAGACTCCACACAGTGACCCAAGCCGGAAATCGAACCCGCGTCCCTGGTGCTGAGGCACAGCAGTGCTAACTATTGTGCCACCGTACTGCCCCAATTTGTTCTTCAAATATCCATACACTTTCCAACGGGGATTACTGAATAGTGATCACAAGGAGGAATTCCACTCCTAACCTAGACACAGAGGTCAGTTCTACTGCTCCTTGTCAACCTATTTATAAGGAGCCAGGGTGGTGCCGCCCAATACTATTGTAGGCATGGATGTAACAAGCACAGGGTAACTTGAAAAATCTTGCACAGAGTAGCATTTCATGCAAGCCGAAACCAACATCATCTAAATAACATGTGATTCTAGGAGTGCACATTGGTTTTTAAATGGCTTTTTTTTTGGGAGTAATTTTTATACAAAAGGTGAGGGATGTATCAGTTTGGGACTGATACACTATCTTCATTAGTTTCAAACAAATGCACTGTAAAACTTCGTTGGGCTTTAACGATTTGTGTTCCAAACTCAGAAGAGCAGCCCTACCAAAGTGCATTTTTTCCATTTTCCCACATCAATTGTGTTTAGTGAAATTGCTAATTCATCCAAAATTAGGTCCATATTAATTGGAAACAGAAAATTCTGGAAATATCTAGCAGGTCATGGAGCATCTGTGGAGAAAGGAATCAGGTCAATGATCTTCCATCATAACGCATGTCAATAGGAAGCGAACTGAAATGAACCAAACTCATTTCATGCAAGGTCCTCGCAGCCAGAAGAGTCTTCTGTTCACCTGGGCCAGAAATTCACTCACCCCAATATGAAAGGTTAATGTCTTATGAATAGCCAAGTAATTTTGTTTCTGTACATTGATTTAAAGTCAAAATGATGAAAAGAGAAAGAAGCAAACAACTATAATAAAGCTTTGTAAAAAGCCTTTATTGTAGTTAACACTGAAACATTGTGAATCCCAGGAACATTCAGCAAATCAGCTCTAATGTCAAAGGTACCTGATGCAAGACTGGGGCTTACAATTCTGACTCAAGAAAGTATTAAAAGGGCAAACTGAATTATAGGTTGTAGTTAAGAGGTCAACTGCAAAGATCACTGGTGTAAAAATGTGAATTGTGGTTGCATACTGGTCCAGTGACTTAATCCAATATCAGAATGAGAACAGTATAAATGCAACAACTGATCAGAAGTGGGGTTTGAATCAAAGACCAAATGCACCCCATTCAAGTCTTGGGCTGTGTTGCTCTCCAACAGGTTAGCTTTTCTTGGAACAAAGTAACATGAGTTGAAGGAGGAGAATGAGACACGCAGCGGACAAAGCAATGTGTCCTTGTTCCTCAACAACAGTGGACAAGTACAAAGCCTGTACCGTCAAACTAATGGACAGGTGGGTTTGGGAAGTGTGGGAGGGCGGGGGGGTGGGGAGTTAGAAAGAGGTGGAGATAAACAGCACCAATGCTAAATATAAGCTGCATTTCCAATTACCCTTCAGAGACAAGCTTCTGGTTTTGAAGTGACATACAGAGGAGTTTGCAAGGCCTTTAAAATGAACAGAACTGATCTGTATTGTACTGGGCTTTGCATTATTCAATTCTAGTGTTCCTAGATCTATTTCAGTCAGAATGGCATTTTGGGAAAGGTTGGGTAGGGAAGGCTGTAACCAGTAACTTTCACTAGTTACTGTTCCAAGACCTGCTGAGTTGAGAATGAACAACCTATCACTTCAACATCCACCCATCACCCAACACCAAATCAGCAGGCACAAAATAAACCCAGCATAAAAATAGCCAAAGAAATACCAATTTGGTGCTGACCGTTTCCAATCCCTTCTACATTATGGCATAAGCAGCAAAATTGCAGGACAGTGGGGTTTCCAATGTCCCATTAAATTAAGCATCGAACCCTGACTATCAACGACTGCTCCCTCCTCCTTCCCCCATCCATGCAACACTATTCCAACATCCTAGGCTGCACACTCTTTGGTCACAAAAGTTAACAATTTTGCTGATTAGCCCCCAATCAAACCACCTCCCTAGACTAAATTGCTTGCTGACTGAAACAATTAGAAGGTATGCAAACAAATAGACTCAGAATTTGTTCATTCTCAGGCCAGGTGGTTTCAGAGTGGGTCACTTCAACAGGCTACGTTATAGTACAGACTATCAAGCTCGGTTCAAGTATGGACAGATTCCAAATTATTGAGTAGCAAGAGCTTGGCACTAAGAAAAGGAGGGCTTGAAAACAGTGAGCTTGGATGCCAAATTTGGACTTAGAAAAGACAAACAGACTGGAGGGGAGGGAGGTAATTGGGATCTCGTTGTTAGCTTATATCCTTGGAAGGTAAAGTGCATCCTGTATACATTCTGAACAGTTACACGTTGTTGGAAGGTTTGTAAATGAAAGTTTTTTTTGATTAGTGACTTCAAGTTCCTTCAGAAAGCTAACCATAAAAAAGCAGAAGGCTTAAATTAAAAACTCACATAATATCCACTTGGTGAACAATAAAAGCTTTTTTGCCATTTTAAACTGCCAATGATGGGAAGTTATCGTCAAAAGCTTGCATTTGAACGTATTTCTCAACAACCCATAAGCGGTAATTTCTTTTTGCTCCTTTTTAAAAACAGTATCACTTCTCGTCAGACTATTCATGGGAACAATTTAAGGTGTCAAAGATGAAACTTATGCAACTTATTTTAAATGTTTGACAGATTATATACAAAATAAAATCAACTTCAGTGGTCAAAAAAGGCAGGGTTCCATTTATGACTCGCAAGGCATCAGTCAGGTAACTTCAGTGAAACAGCAATGTTTCAGCTATCTGCCTACCAGGCAGACACAAAAGGTATTATTTGACACCCAGCCAATATTATTCAAACATAATTGAATCAGCTCAACCGTGCCTCATGAAATTCTGCAGAAAGTAATGGCGTGAAGATTCCAATCATGAACGCTTACATGCAGCTACTCAGTTCAGAGCGAAAAGATGCAGGGAACTGGATTACAGGTAGAGAAGAATGTGCAAATAGCGTTAACTACTTAGGATAGCCCATTAGCAGAGTAATGGTTCAGCACAGAGAGAAACACCTCGGATAGTCTTTTGAGTATCAATTGATGCAAACTGGAAACTATGATGAGAGAAGAGAGATTTCCACTTCTGTTGTGTGCACCAATGATCAAAGCCATTTTCCTGATGAGGTTCTGCTGAATCAGTGATGGAACAATTATTTCAGCCCTTTAACTATAAATAGTCACCTCTCACCCGAGAGAAGCAAAGCAAGAATCATGAAAAGCACCACTGGGACCCTAGAAAATAAGTCACCCCCTGCGCCCCCCGATCAACTTATGACTAACTCCCACCTTATACCTTCAGAAATGACACCTCGTGATTTACAAAGATGCTTCAGTGCATCATGAAAGTAACTACTTGTGCATCTCAAAATATTACTCAACTTCTGCATCCAGGACAGGTACATAATCATTTTCTGTAACCTGCTTTGGAGACCACTATGCTCTTTCTTCCTTACCACCCAACAAACCAGCCCCCACCAAATTTAACTGAACATGAATTTGCTGTATTCAATAGTGTGTGGGATGCATCAATGTTGTGTAGGCTATTCTGTCTGCCCTTCCATGCCTTTTGCCATGGGAATCATTTTGATGTGTTGCCCTTGGTCAAAACCGAGTATCTATTTGACTCTCTAAACTGGGGCCAGTTAGTGCTATTAAGAACATTGACTCCACAAAGTAGCTTAACATTAAGAAACAGCTACGTGCAGTATGAGAGTGAGCTCTAACAAACTTAAACTGCTGCTACTTACTCAGACAAGCTAAAGATTCCTGCAGTGATTGCAAGCTGCTGTTTAATACCGTGCTTCATTTTTTTAAATAAAGATACAGACTGCCACACACACTTTCTAAACAGCAATGCAAGACAGGTTGCTTTTTAAATACAGCAGTTTTTTTTAAATTTGGGAAATTTTGCAGTTTTGTTTTAAAACTATTTGCTGCCTTACGATAGTAATGTTTGCATTTCCAGTAGTTAGCAAACATAAACCAGGCAATATCCTATTAGGCATCACAACAGCTGCCAGCTTCATTCCAGAATGGCAATCTTACGTCTACTACTTAATGATTGTACATTTCTGTCCATATCAGCCCCGCCTCGACACAAACATACAAAGAAAAAAAAAATCTACTGAAAAATCTGATTGTAGGCAAGTTTGAAACATTACGCTGCAGAAGCACTTTGACCTTCAGTCTCTTTCACACAAGTCCAGGCCCATATTCACAAAAGGCACAATGCAAAAAAAGTGTTATATCTAAAATTCAGGGGCTAGGGAATTTTTGGCGCATGTACTGCAAAAACTTTTGTGAATACAGGCCCCTATCACTCCCTGCCCCCACCCCACCTCCCCCCAAACCCGCCAACACTGGCTGTCAAATATCACCTAGTATAGACTGACTAAAGGGATACTGTATCTGATTTGTTTAAATATGTGCTTTCCAGTGCTGCACTTCACAATGTTGATACTGCCAGGTAATACACACTAGGCCTGGCCTTGCCAAAAACCATCCACTGCAGATACAGAAAGTGAGCTGGGTTCTGGAAAGAAGCATGGGTGGTCGAATGGGGGTGGGTGGGGAAAGGTGGGGAGGAGAGAAGAGGGAGGAGGGAGAAAAAAAAAAATCATTCATCATCAAAATTCTGCTGGAGAAGGAAGTTTGCGGCGAGGTTTTCATTCTTCTCACAAGCGAAGTAGGCCTGAATGACAAGTCCCTCAGGGAAGCCCAGCGCCTTTAACTGAAACAAGAAAACAAAATATTAACTGTAATAAGCTGTGATTTTTCGCCCCCTCACACTTCACTGGAGACATGTCCAAAAATAAAAATAGTAAGACAACCACGTAATAAAAGCACAGGAAAGCATTGTATTGGAATGACCATACAGACACACCATACATTCTACATTTGAATATTCTCATCAACACATTTTAGATGGTGGCATTGGACAGAGACCATGCGCAAATAAGGATGAAAAGTGAATGCAAATCATGATCTAGAGACCGAAGAGCAATTACATGTAAAGATCATAGAATAAAATGAGAGCAGAAAATGAGCAGTCAAGAACAAGTACCGGACATCCAACAGTATGTCAAAAATGAATAGGTGCTGGTTTGTGCCCGTGTTTTGACATAGAGGCCATCCAATCTCAATTGTGCTGACAAGCCCAAGCAATGAGGCTTAAGAGTAAAATCTTCCCGATGGGTTGGGAAACTAAATTGGGGGTATAATTACCCTGAGCAACCATGAGAATTCTCACGGAAACAAAGGTAGATGAGGGGTGATTGATGCAGTTTATGGATTATAAAGGGCTTAAGTAATGTCAACTATGTCAGCAATCTGATTTTGTCTAAACTAGTGAAACACGAAGACATGGCCCGCACTTTATTTATTGATTAATTCAATTCAAACATCTTTCATTTATACAGCACATTTCCCAGATAACAAGGGGTAATAAGTAAGGTGAAGCAGAAAAAAGGTACAAATGCCAGGTGGATAATACAATTGAAAATCAGGCTCAATATACAAGGTTTAGAGGGGAAATGAAAAACCAAATAAGAGAGAATATGAGAAAAGACTTGAAGCAACATAGAAGCAAATCTAAAAATCTGTCAGTACATAAACAGTGTAAGGGTGATAAGAAGAGTGGGGCCAATAAGAAATTAGAAAGGGGATTTGTGCATGGAAGCTGGGGGCATGGCAAAAGGTATCAAATGAATAGGTTGCATCTGCCTTTACCCATGAAGATTTGGGGGTTTATCATAGAATCCCTATAATACAGAAGGAGGCCATTCGGCCCATCAAACCTGCATCAGCAACAATCCCACCCAGGCCCGGTCCCGTAACCCCACGTATTTACCCTGCTAATCCCCCTGACACTAAGGGGCAATTTAGCATGGCCAATCCACCTAACTCGTACATCTTTGGACTGTGGGAGGGAACCAGAGTACCTGGAGGAAACCACACAGACATGGGGAGAATATGCAAACTCCACACAGACAGTCACCCGAGGCAGGAATCGAACCCGGGTCCCTGGCCCTCTGAGGCAGCAGTGTTAACCACTGTGCTACCGTGCTGGCCGCAGATCATGGCGAAAGGTTTGGGTTGACTGTAGTTAAATTTGGACCAGGACCAGATGAGATGTATTCAAGAATATGGAGGGAAAGTGTAAATTGTAGAGACAATGGCCATAATTTTCCAATGCTCCTTAAATAGAATGGGGGCCAAATGACTGGAGAATTGCAAATGTTACCAGATAAAGATAATCCCAGCAACCAAAGACCAGTCAATTTAATCCCAGTGACGGGAAGCTTTTAGAAAAGATGATTTAGGACTAAAATAAATAGTTACTTGAGCAAATGTGGGCTAAGTAAGGAAAGCTAGCATGGATTTGTGATGATCAAATGGTGCTCAACTAATTTGCTCGAGTTTTGTATTGTGGTAAAAACAATGGAGAGTAACGTTGTTGATGTGGTATACAGGAACATCCAAAGGCTCACAACAGACTTGACAGCAAGTTATTGCTCACAGAATAAAAGGGACATCAGCAGCACAGATATGTAATCGACTGAGTAACAGGAAAGACAGTAGCAGTTAAACATTGTTTCTTGGGGGAGTTTCTTGGGGGAGTATTAGGACACTTGCACTTCCTGATGTATTTTTATATTCTTTCATAGGATGTGGGTGTTGCTAACCTGGCCAGCATTTATTGCCCATCCCTAATTGCCCTTCAGCTGAGGGCATTTACGAGTCAACCTCACTGCTGTGGGTCTGGAATCACATGTAGACCAGACCAGGTAAGGATGGTGGATTTCCTTCCCTAAAAGGACATTAGTGAACCAAATGCGTTTAATTCCAGATTGATATTGAATTCAAATTTCACCATCTGCCATGGTGGGATTCGAACCCAGGTCCCCAGACCAATACCCTGCCTAGGTCTCTGGATTACTAGTCCTGCTACAATACCATTACACCATTGCCTCCTCACAAATGACCAAGACGATGGGAGAGAGGATATAATTTCATTATTTGCAGATGAAAGGTAGCATTATGAAGGGTGAGGAGGATTGTGTGACATTTCAAAAGGAGTAGACCATTTGACAGATTGGGCAGATAAATGGCAGATGAAATTTAATACAGAGAAATGTAAAGGAATTCATTTTTGTAGGAAGAACACGGAGAAACATTGTAAAATAAAGCACACAATTCTAAATTGTTTCATTTCTAGTGGTTAGCACTGCTGCCTCACAGCACCAGGGACCCAGGTTCAATTCCGGCCTCGGTCACTGTGTGGAGTTTGCACTTTCTCCCCGTGTCTGCGTGGGTTTCCTCCGGGTGCTCTGGTTTCCTCCCACAGTCCAAAAATGTGCAGGTTGATTGGCCATACTAAATTGACCCTAGTGTGGGGGATTAGTAGGGTAAGTGTGTGCTGTTACGGGAATAGGGCCTGGGTGGGATTGTGGTCAGTACAGACTCAATGAACCGAATGGCCTCCTTCTGTACTGTAGGGATTCTATAAAGGGGTGCAGAGGCAGAGGGACCAAATCATTGAAGGTGGCAGGACAGGTAGAGAGCACACAGTTAATAAAGTGCACCGTATCCAGGGTTTTATTAATTGGGACATACAGTAAAAAGCTAGAAAGTTGTGATAAAATACATATAACACACTGGTTTGGCCTCAACTGAAAAACTAAGTTCAGTTCTGTCCACATACTTTAGGAAGAATGTGGAAGCATTAGAGAGGATGCCGAAAAGATGCACAAGAATATTTCTTTGGATGAGGAACTTCAGGAACTGAAGCAGTCCTGTCCATATGCAGCAAGACCTGGACAACATTCAGGCTTGTGCTGATAAGTGGCAAGAAACATACACACCACACAAGTGCCAGACAATGACCATTGCCAATTAGAATGAATCGTGTGTGTGTGTGTGTGTGTGTGTGTGTGTGTGTGTGGTCATTTCTCCTTGACATTCAATGCATTCACAAGTTCATAAGATACTGGAACAGAATTAGGCCATTTGGCCCACCGAGTCTGCTCCGCCATTCAATCATGGCTGATATGCTCCTCATCCCCATTTTCCAGCCTTCTCCCCATAACCCTCTAACCCATCACCAATTAAATATGTCAAACTCCTCAAATTTACTCATTGTCCCAACATCCACCGCATTTTGCAGTAGCAAATTCCATAGATTCACAACCCTTGGGGAGTAGTTTCTCCTCAACTCTGTTTTAAATTTGTGACCCCTTATCCTAACACTATGACCTCTCGTCCTAGAATGCCCAAGAGGAAGCATCCACTCCACATCTACTTTATCCGTACCTTTCATCATCTTGTATACCTCAACTTGATCTCCCCTCATTCTTCTAAATTTTGGAGTATCGGCCTAAACGGTTCAATCTCCCTTCATACGACAAACCCCTCATTCCTGGAATCAATCTCGTGAACTTCCTCTGAACTGCCACCAATGCCACTACACCTTTCCCTTTCCTCAAATAAGGGGACCAAAACTGTGCACAATACTCCAGGTCTCACCAATGCCTTGTATAGTTACAACAATACTTCCTTACCTCTGTATTCTATTCCTTTAGCTATAAATGCCAACATTACATGACTGAATCTCCCATCATCCACGTCCTGGGGGTTACCATTGACCAGAAACTGAACTGGATTAGCCATATAAATACAGTGTCTACAAGAGCAGGTGAGGTGCGAGGAATCCTGTGGCAAGTAACTCACCCTGACTCCCCAGAGCCTATTCACCATCAACAAGGCAAAAGTCAGGAGTGTGATGGAATATACTCCACTTGCCTGGATGAGTGCAGCTCCAACAACACTCAAGAAGCATAACACCATCCAGGATAAAGCAGCCCCACTTGATTGACACCCCACCCACCACCTCCAACATCCATTCCCTCCACTACTGACACAGTGGCAGCAGTGTGTGCCACCTACAAATGCCCTGAGGCAATTCACCAAGGCTCCTTCAACAACACCTTCTAAACCCACAACCTCTACCATCTAGAAGGGCATGGACAAAGACGCATGGAAACAGCACCAACTTCAAGTTCCCCTCCAAGCCACTTACCATCCGACTTAGAAGTACATCACTGTCACTATGTCAAAATCCTGGAACTCCCTCCCAAACAGCAATGTGGGTGTACCAATACCAAATGGATTGCAGCAGTTCAAAAAGTGGATCACCACCTCCTTCTCAAGGACAATTTGGAATGGGCAATAAAAATGTTGGACTAGTCAGTGAAACCCTTGTCCATGAAAATAATTTTTAAAAAGTTACATAGATAAGATTGAAGAAGCTGGGATTACTCTCCTTGGAGAGAAGGTCAAGAGGAGATTTGATAGAGGTATCCAAAATCATGAGGATACTGGAGACAGTAAAGATAAAACTGTTCCCATTGGTTTGAGGACCAGAGGGCACAGATGTAAGGTACTTGGCAAATGCAACTGCAACATGAGGAAAAGCTTTTTTAAGCAGCAGGTGGTTAGAATCTGAAATGAATAGAGTATGGTGGAGGCAGATTCAATCATGACTTTCAAGAGGAATAGGATCCTTATCTGAAAAAGGAAACATTTTCAGGACAATGGGGAAAGCCAATGGAGTGGCACTGGGTGAACTGTTCTTGCAGAGTCAGCATGGACACAACAGGCATGGTTATCATGGATTCTACATCTCAAGGTGCTTCACAGGAGCATAATGAAACATGAATTGACACCTAGTCAAAGGAGGTGACATTAAAATGAGACATGGGATCAAAAGATTGGTGAAAGAACTAGGTGTCAGCGGGATTTAAAGGATGAAGAGAGAGATTTAGGAACGAAAGTCCAACGGTAAGGGTCTGGATAGCTGAAGGAACAGCTGTTCACAATTGGGAGAATGAAGTCAGGGATGCACAAGATGCCAGGGTTGAAGGAATGCAGAGTTCCAGAACGATTCCAGGACAGCACACACGTAGCTCTGTTCTTAGCCGAGGAATCAAGGGGTTCAAGCCAAATGCATATTCCAGCAAGCCAGATTACTAAGAACTTGTGCATAAATTCTAGGTAACATAGGTTGGGAGAATGTTCTACATGTGTACAGAACAACTTAATCACCCAAAAGCTGGTTTGGATATATAACGGTTAAATTTGTACTGCTGCTCCAGTTTTAGTCCTGTATGCACCCACAGATTCTTCATACATCTCTGGTGATGGCTGGAAGAAGCCAAGCAGCAAGTCAAAGGTTCCCTTAGGACTACAGGAATCAATTCATGCAGATCTGGACATTAAAAACTAAAGGGGGCTGCAGCACACTTCCCATTTCATATTTGAAAACACTCCACCAGATAGAGTCGCATGGGAATAAATATAGCATTTTTCTAAAGATGTGGAGACTGCCTTACTTAGATACATACAGGCAACAGAGTCCACAAGATGACTAGATGTAAAAATGAAGTTGCTCATTCCATTTTGTTTTAGAACTTATAGTTGCGCTTTACTAATTATTCTCAATTACTGCACAGACACTGAAATGCACATTTTAAGAAATGGCTTTACTGCACTGATGGCCTGAGATATAGATCAAAGTTTGATGCCTATATCCATTAGTGATATTTCACACCTCTTTCTATTTCATCTTGGTTCACAAATCTTTGCATGCACAAAATAAAACACACTCAGGTTTTCAAAATTCACTTACCCTTTCTATTGCTTCCTTCTCCTGGGGTGTAACCTGGATGTAGTTAGTGTGTGGTGACCCGTGACCTTCCGCCCCTTCACTTCCAGCCTCTCCCAAAGGATCATTCAGCATCTGAACAAACTGTTCCTGGTGCTGAGTTATTTGCTGGAAGACAATCAGAAGCACAATGAGAGGACATTAGTGAAACTGGCACATCAGAACATTACTACAATCAACAAGTAACTCCTTGGAACCATTATACGCCAGGTGTAGTACCAAAAGTACACAATTCAATAACTATTCAAGTTATTATATCTGAGAAAATACCATTCTGCACTTTGTGCAGGTCAATGTGAAAGCTGTTGCTATTTTTGAATGGACGCTTTCCATTCCACAACACCGAATGACAGCATTAAGTAGCCCCAAGTCAGACATAATGGAGGCGATTCTCCCAGCCCGCTGTGCTGCTTTTGTAGCCTAGCAGGCCTTGACACTCAAGCGGAGTCTATTTATTGGGCTTCTCGCTGGGCGCCACAGCCTCTGCCAGTCTCCAGCCGCCAGATTTATACAGCTCCACGCCAGAAGTCAGCGCAGCGCTGTATAATTTATCAAAATCTGTACCCAGCACTGGGATCAGTGACAGATGGAGGCCAGTTATCAGGGCTGGTCACACAGCCAATGATCGGGAGGCCGGCAGTGCGGAACTACTGCGCATGCACTGATCTTGGCACTGACACATTGGCACATGCGCAGTGGCCCACTTAGCACTATGCTGCCAGACTCTCCAATGGGAATAGCCCCGCCCATTAATTTTTCGAATGAATCACACTAGGACTCTGTGATGCACAGAGCGTGGGAGATTAATTTTGAAACATCCGCTGAAAAAACCAGCTGGATTTACTCCAGTTTTTAAACACGAATTCGACACTTCTCAATTTTTTAATGAGAATCACCCCCAACATGTCCAGATACAGAGTAATGCTCCTTTAACTTTGATTGATAAGCAGGCTAAGATGGCAAGGGGGCAGCCATTTGGCTGGAGTCCATGTTGGCTCTCAGAGCAATCCAACCAATCCCATCCTCCCACTCTATTTTCCTCGAATGCCTACTCAATTTCCTTAGTCCAAACCATAAGAAAGCATCTTCTAATGCACCACGAGACAAATTGCTCAAACCCATTGCACACAGGATCCTTCTTGCCAGCAGGAAAAATCTTTACCTAATCATGGATTTGAACACACATACTAAAAGCTGATCCACTGCACAAACCAGTTCTTCAACATACCATTTGTTGAACCACTTCAGCTCGAACAGATATCAACACTGGAAAATTTAATTTGTCAGATACAAACCATCAGTTTCAATCACTCCTGGCTCAACTATCAGGCAATTAGGTGGAAGACCAATGAAACTTCATCCACTTCCCAAAGGTAGGGGAGTCTAAAACTAGAGGGCATAGGTTTAAGGTGAGAGGGGAGAGATACAAAAGTGTCCAGAGGGGCAATTCTTTCACAGAGGGTGGTGAGTGTCTGGAACAAGCTGCCAGAGGTGGTAGTAGAGGCGGGTACAATTTTATCTTTTAAAAAGCATTTAGATAGTTACATGGGTACAGAGGGATATGGGCCAAATGCGGGCAATTAGGATTAGCTTAGGGGTTTTAAAAAAAAGGGCGCATGGACAAGTTGGGCCGAAGGGCCTGTTTCCATGCTGTAAACCTCTATGACTCTACCACAATCTCTGAAGACAATCTTTTATTGCACCACTTTCAATCTCCCAAGCCCATCTTCTTGTGACCACAGCTGATTACCATTTTAATGCAAAGTTAG
Source organism: Mustelus asterias (assembly GCF_964213995.1). Taxonomy (NCBI): domain Eukaryota; kingdom Metazoa; phylum Chordata; class Chondrichthyes; order Carcharhiniformes; family Triakidae; genus Mustelus; species Mustelus asterias. The sequence goes on along the minus strand of NC_135826.1, from coordinate 2,723,134 downwards.
AGGCAGCTTTTTGGTACAAATCAAGGCTAACCAGAGCCAATTCATTAAACTCATCACATTGGTATTACCTAACTCACTGCAGATTGAAGTGTCCAGTTGTAGGTGCCTTACTGAAAGAAATATCAAGTCAGGGAGAGGATGTATGAGAAATTCAGTATGATGTGAAACATTGAAAGGCTTTAATGAAGAAAAGAGACGGCAGAAATTGGCAACCTTCCCATTAGGACAAATAATTTTTTTTTTTAAATCAACAAATCTGCTAAATTTTGAGAGAGACTTTTGAAGTAAAAGATGAAACTATGTCCACTGCTCAGTGAACTGGTAACTAGGGGCTATAAATGTATCACTAAAACAAAATGCGTGGTTAGAATAATTAATTTTCTAAGACTGTAGGGACATAGATTGCCTGAGCAGGAACAGTGATGCAACTATAACAGCTTTTAAAAGTGAAGCAGATAAATATTATGAAAATTAAATTTTAAAGAGAAAGAGGAAAAGGACAGTAGATCTCGGCGAGCCAGCAAAATGCAATGAGAAACGGTCAGCAAAGTGGAACTAATTAGATAGCTCTTTCAAAAAGGCAGCACAGGTAGACCAATAGCCCCCTCCTGTGCTGTAAAATTTTATTATTCTGGCACATACAACCAGACACTTTCACCTCTTCAAATCTGGACTGTATCTGAGACAACAGGTACAAACACATTGTGCCATACAACTTCTCACGTTTCCCATCAATTTACTGCTGCAGATTTACTCAAAATATCAAGATTATCACTTTACAATCTGTTTTCAGCGTCGCTACTTCAAACTCAAGAACATAACCAAAAGGAGCAGCATTCAGTAATTTATTTCTGAGCACTGTTCAAAATCAGAAGCAACTGTTTCCATTCAAGAAGAGTGACACCAGAAAAAGGGGTGGGCGGGGTGAGACTTTTAAGAAATGCAAGTTGCAATCTGCAACACACTGTCTAGTAGGGTGGGAGACAGATTCAATCTGAACTTTCAAAAGGCAATTGGATAAATACTTGGAAAGGTAATAAACATTATAAGGCTCTAAGGAAAGAGCAGGGGTGTAACTAATTGGATAACTCTTTCAAAGAGAAGGAATGATGGACTAAATGACCTCATTCTGTGCTATGTGATTCTATGAAACCATGTGTCAATATTTACATGTAATGCAAGTTTTGGTAAGGAAGGGTTGCACTGGTACTGCAAAGCATGGGGTTGCTCTTGGACAACATTCACTGATCCAGCAACAAATCCAGTATAATCTACTGACCAATGACCTGGGGCCAGGGTGATTTGTTGGGGAAAGGTGACTGACAGAAACATGAGAGACGCTGCATTGTTCAATTCAAGCAACCAAAAAGATTTCTGGAGAGTTCGATTTTATCCATTCATGGAATGTTATTGCCCTAACTGCCCTTGAACCGAGTGGCTTGCTAGGCCATTTCAGTGAGCATTTAAAAGTCACCCACATTGCTGTGGATCTGGAGTCATATGTAGGCTAGACCAGGTAAGGATGGAAGATTTCCTTCACTAAAGGACATTTGTGAATTAGATGGGTTTTTACAACAATCAACAATGGCTTCAAGTCACCATTAGGCTTTTATTTCAAGATTTTTATTGGATTCAAATTTCACCATCTACTGTAGAGGGATTTGAACCCGGGTCCCCAGAGCATTAATAGTCTCCGAATTAATAGTCCAGTGACAATACCACTATCCTTGCAAAAAGAATGCAAAAACATGTAATTTGGGCCTTCTGTATTAGGTTTTTCAACCTACCTTTAGGCAGGTTGTCAAAAAATTTTTTTGCTCAACTCTCTGGTCCAAGACAGACAAGGAAAATGGTTCATTATTCTCAACTAAAGGACGAAAAGACACTAGGAGGTTTCATACAGAAAAACAGGATTTGTGGACACTTTTGAAGCCGGTGTCAACAATTCTGATCAAACAGTAGAAAATGCTTCCTGTACTCAATGAAACACCTTATTTCAGTGCGAGGAAAAATTTCTACTTTCCATAATGGGCACTGATTTATGAACAGTTTTATGCTTTCATTCTGTAACAAATTGGTTTCGCTGCCCAAATTATTTCATTGAAGATTCATGCAGCCAACAGCGAATCTTGCGATCCATCAGTTTGGTTGGACTGTAGCATAAGAAAGATAGGATCTTGGGTCTTTTGAAAGCAATTGTTAAAAAAAAAAGAGAACAGTCTTATAGTCTGTCTAGTTGTTCATACTGGGGAAAGGGAATAAATCACAACTTCCACGCTTCTAGTGGCACTGACTAGAAAGGACAGCTGTACAGATATCAAGAAACTAATCCAGCCTGCTGTGATATCCTGCAGGGCACCAAGTATGGATCTGAACAGCAGCCAACTGGGGAAAGGCAATGAAAGGCTTTCTTGCAGCCATGGAACTGAAACCCAGTAAAATTAATCAGATCTAAAAGGGGAGATAGAAATGTAAGGATGTGTCAGTTTTGCCAACAGTGATACTGGTGTGATTGATACTGGACAGGCAACAAATGGTTGGCATACTTGTAAGAGCGTTGGGTTGTCTCTACCAAGCTGCTGGAGGAGGGCCGGAAGTAGTGCCGGATTCTGCTGTATTATCTGACGCATCTGCTGAAACTGGGGTTGAGTTCGCAGAAATTCCAGTGGGTTACCTAGAAGAGACCACCGATAGTTAGCAACCTGCACAAACTGAAACAAAGACTCACATTTAAGTGAATTTAGGCTGTATAATTTTGTGTGTTATGTATGCAGATGCACTGGTTCCACATTCCTTTGCAGTTCAGTGACTGACTATTCCCACATAACAGCTGAGACACTGCTCACCACCAGTGTGATGACTTGCTACATCCCAATATAACAAGTTTTTTCTGATTGCCTGCACGCTATTCACATCAGTAAAACAGTGCATCATTTTCCTGCTACCCACACTGATCGACTGCACTCACTGCTTGGTGTAGACTGTGATGCCGGCTGTGATGGAGGTTGTGTTGTGACTCGAGGTTGTGGTTCCTCTGGAACTTCCGGTTCTGCTGGGATTCCCTAAATAAAGAGTAAAACAATGATGCACTTTTGCTCACAGTCAGCTACACAAACTAAAGACAGCACTTATCAGGCCAAACATTATGAAACAATCTATGCAATGCCATCATCTATGAAACTAGTATACGGTCAAAGTGAAGCAAAAAAAAGAGAGCTCCCAAAATTAATAGAATGTGAATTATAAAACCAGAGCAGCACATTCAGAGCCAGAATAGGTCAGTGCCAAATATGCTTCATTCTTAACCAAGTAACAAGATTCATAATTTTTTCCCCAAATCTTGGAATGGTCACCCGCAATAAAAATATGTTGGAAAAACGTAAGCCTGGTAATCGAGTTAAATGTGAGACTCTAACTGATGCCAGATCTGAGTTTTGCCAGCACTTGGTTTTTAATTTAGATTTCCAGCATCCATGGTATTTTGCTTTTATTTACGAAACAAGCACATTTCCCTTGCCACTCCTGTACAACCTTTGATGAGAAAATGCTGACAGAGTGAGCTCAATCTCAATTGATACCATGTTACAAAGGAGTAAAAACAGAAAATGCTGGATATACTCAGCAGGTCAGGCAGCATCTGCGGAGAGAGTGTTAATAATGACCTTTCATTACAAATGAAGAAAAGTAGAAATACAATAGCTTTTAAGCTAGTACGGCAAGAGGGGAAAGAGAAGGCCTTAGGGTGGAGACAGGTGGAGAAATTAAATGACAAAAAGATTTTGTGATGCAAAAGCCAGCAAGAGTGATATTGGGTATAATAAAGAGATAAAAGATGCATCCAGATGAGGTGTGAATGGCTACAAAGCAGCCATCTGAACTCAAAGTGAAGGGATGAGGGAAGACCGAGCCAGAATAACAGAACAAAATTGACGCAGAGGGTAAAATTTACAGTTGTTGAATTAATGAGTCCAGAAGGCTGTAGGTGCCAAGTTAAAAAATGAGGTGCTGTTCCTTGAGCTTGCATTAAGCTTCAACTGCAAAACTAGCAGACCGAGGACAGAATGATCGGCGTGGGACCAAGGTGCAGAATTAAAATGACAAGCTACAGGAAGCTCAGGGTCATGCCAGCAGCCTGAACAGGGGTAGGGTTCTGCAAAGTGGTCATCCAGTTTGCATTTGGTTTCCCCAGTGTAGAGGAAAACGTTTTTTTAAAGTTTATTTATTAGTCACAAGTAGGCTTACATTCACACTGCAATGAAGTTACTGTGAAAATCCCCCAGTCGCCACACTCCGGCGCCTGTTCGGGTACACTGAGGAAGAATTTATCATGGCCAATGCACCCAACCAGCACGTCTTTCGGATTGTGGGAGGAAACCGGAGCACCCAGAGGAAACCCACGCAGACATGGGGAGAACGTGCAGACTCCACACAGCCAGTTACCCAAGCCAGGAAGCAAACCCAGGTCCTTGGCGCCGTGAGGCCGCAGTGCTAACCACTGTGCCATCGTGTTGCCCCACTTCGTGAGCAGTGAATATCATATACTAAATTAAAACTACAGGTACCATATATATTTGTGTAAGAGTAGAGTTTTCAAGACTAATTCGTTAGCTAAAAAACAGGGGTCGACTTTTACATGACTAAATATTTGAGGGACTAAAATCCACCCTTTCCTATTGTCTCACTTTCAGAGTTGCCAGATCAGAGACTGCTCCCGCCAAACCCTTCCCCAAAAATAGTACAAAAGGAGCCAAATAGTATCACTGAATTTATAATTAAAATGTGAAATCTTCTGTCACAGTACAAAATTGTTTCTTTGCTGGTACACGGATATTGAAATCTACAATGACTATTTTTTTGCTTGTTTCAGGGCAACTATTGGGATGGTTCTGCAAGAAAGAATCAATTTGTGCCAATTTTCATTGACATATCTTACAGGTTCATTTTCTAACTGCGGCCACATGCTAGGTTCTCCCTGTTGCACATTTATTTTTAGGCATCAGCCTAAACAACGTAAAAAATTCTTCCAATTTCTAATGTTCTTCTCTGCCATCTTGAATTATTGAGCCGTTGCATAATTATTTGGTCTGCTCTGCAATCTCAACAACTTCCAAGTTTGAACTGGACTGTGCATTTGCCATTCCTTTTTGATGCCATTTTGTCATGTTAGAGGGCAGGAATGCCACATGCAATAAGATGGTAGTCTTGACAGTACAGATGTGCACAAACACAAGGAACTGAACAGCCATCTTTGATGTGTGCTAGTCTATGATTCTATGAATGAGTAGATTTGCACCAGAGCAAATTTGACCGAGGGAAAGTGGGTGATAAGCAAATTTTTTTCTTTTTGATTTTTTTGGCCAAAGGTCAGAGGTTCACTTTTACACAAGATTGACCATTACTTGTAAATCGCTGTTTCATTTGGAAGGAATGTTTGGGCCTTGTATGGTGAGAAGAGGGTGAAAGAGCAGGTGTTGCATCTCCTGTGCTCGAGTGGAAAGATGCCATGAGAAAAAAGGTGTGAGGGTCAGCAGAGTGGACAAAGGCATCACGGAGTGATAGTTCCTTTGGAAAATTGGATGGGGAGGGCAGGAGATGATGTGTTTAATGGTGACATCATGCTGGAGGGGTGGTGGCGACGTATTCATTGCTCATGATATGGTCTCCTCTACAGTGGAACACACCTCTGTTCAGGCTACAAGCATGACCTGTCATTTGTCGTTTTAGTTTTGCACCTTGCTTCCTCTCTGGCGTTGGTTTGCTAGTGTTCCAATGAAGCTCAATGCAAACTTGAGAAAGAGCAACTTGTATTTCAACTCAGTACTCTGTCGCTTTCTGGACTTAACACCAAATTAAACAGTTTTCCATCATAATCGCTGTTTCCATCACGTTTTATATTAATAGTCATAGAAAACTTGAGTATTGTTGGTAAAAAAAACAAATTGCCAAAGTTTTTCGTCATGTACTCATCAGGACAGATGCAAGAATGACAAATTTCAGATAGAACAACAATTTGCATAACACGAGAAAAGGATGCTGTTTGGTTGGCAGTCAATTGTGTTCACTGGTGCATTCTCCATGGCAACACCTCAATCAGCACCCTTGTCTAGTGCAATTGTTACTCCCCTTGAAATCTGGCATTCTTGCATCTGTCCTGATGAATACAGGATCAAAAGCTTTGACAGCAAGTCTCTTTTTTCATAAATACTTAAGTTTTATATTCTTTTTGCTGGTTCGATCTTCTCGTTTCTTTATCGCTTTTATGCTGCATTCATGTGGCTATGTAGCCATGCCTTATCTGGACACATTTTTTGTTTCTTTGCTATATTCATTACTAGGCTTTCAAATCATGACACCTTTTATCATTTAATCTCTTCTACCCTCCATTCCATCAAAGGCTTTCTCCTTTATCTTCCTGCCCTCTCCCACAACATTTCTATCCAAGTTCAATTCTGATCATCATAGAAATCATAGAAACCCTACAGTACAGAAAGAGGCCATTTGGCCCATCGAGTCTGCACCGACCACAATCCCACCCAGGCCCTACCCCCATATTGCTACATATTTTACCCGCTAATCCCTCTAATCTACGCATCCCAGGACACTATGGGGCAATTTTACCATGGCCAATCAACCTAGCCCGCACATCTTTGGACTGTGGGAGGAAACCGGAGCACCCGGAGGAAACCCACGCAGACACGAGGAGAATGTGCAAACTCCACACAGACAGTGACCCAAGCCGGGAATCGAACCCAGGTCCCTGGAGCTGTGAAGCAGCAGTGCTAACCACTGTGCTACCGTGCCGCCGATGAAAGGTCATTAACCTGAAACATGAACTCTGTTTTGCCCCACAGATGCTGCCTGATGAGTATTCCCAGAACTTTCTGCTTTTATTTCAAATTTCCAGACTGCGCGGTATTTTGTTTAGTTGAAAAGGAGTTACTCCATCAGTATTTAAAAACCTACATCAATTCTGGTATTTTTATGCCATCGAGAGATTAAAAAAAGCAACTGCGGAGACCAGAAGAACTAACTTACTGAGTTGAGTTCTGCAATTTAAGCCTAATAGGAAGAAGCCATTAAGTCCACAGTGCGACAAACAAGGAGAAGTGGCTAGATGGGTGGAGAACTGGCTTGGCCATAGGAGACAGAGGGTAGTGGTCGAAGGGTCTTTTTCCGGCTGGAGGTCTGTGACCAGTGGTGTTCCGCAGGGCTCTGTACTAGGACCTCTGCTATTTGTGATATATATAAATGATTTGGAAGAAGGCGTAACTGGTGTCAGCAAGTTTGCGGATGACACGAAGATGGCTGGACTTGCGGATAGCGAAGAGCATTGTCGGGCAATACAGCAGGATATAGATAGGCTGGAAAATTGGGCAGAGAGGTGGCAGATGGAGTTTAATCCGGATAAATGCGAAGTGATGCATTTTGGAAGAAATAATGTAGGGAGGAGTTAGACAATAAATGGCAGAGTCATCAGGAGTATAGAAACACAGAGGGACCTAGGTGTGCAAGTCCACAAATCCTTGAAGGTGGCAACACAGGTGGAGAAGGTGGTGAAGAAGGCATATGGTATGCTTGCCTTTATAGGACGGGGTATTGAGTATAAAAGCTGGAGTCTGATGATGCAGCTGTATAGAACGCTGGTTAGGCCACATTTGGAGTACTGCGTCCAGTTCTGGTCGCTGCACTACCAGAAGGACGTGGAGGCGTTAGAGAGAGTGCAGAGAAGGTTTACCAGGATGTTGCCTGGTATGGAGGGTCTTAGCTATGAGGAGAGATTGGGTAAACTGGGCTTGTTCTCCTTGGAAAGACGGAGAATGAGGGGAGATCTAATAGAGGTGTACAAGATTATGAAGGGGATAAATAGGGTGAACGGTGGGAAGCTTTTTCCCAGATCAGAAGTGACGTTCACGAGGGGTCACGGGCTCAAGGTGAGAGGGGCGAAGTATAACTCAGATATTAGAGGGATGTTTTTTTACACAGAGGGTGGTGGGGGCCTGGAATGCGCTGCCAAGTAGGGTGGTGGAGGCAGGCACGCTGACATCGTTTAAGACTTACCTGGATAGTCACATGAGCAGCCTGGGAATGGAGGGATACAAACGATTGGTCTAGTTGGACCAAGGAGCGGCACAGGCTTGGAGGGCCTGTACTGTTCTTTGTGTACATTAATTCAACATTTCTGTACAGTAGGGACAAATTTCAAAGACCAAATTATCCTCGTCCTGAACTTGCCATTGAGGAATTAGAGTGGTAAGCAGCATTGAATTGCCTCTCTTCGCACAATTACTTTCAGGATTTTTCTTGCGATTCTAACTTGCCTGAGCTTCTTACTGAGGCCGGGCGAGATCCAGGCATCGCAACTCATCCCCAAGGCCCTGCGTCAAAGTCCAGCTTCAACAAAGTGCAAGAGGACACATCCTCTTTTTTATGGTGGGGCAGTGGTATGGGTCTTCACAACAGTTATCCAGAAGTTAGAAGGAAATTTTAAATCTTTAAACTTTTTCTGAGTAACAATTAGTGCAACTGTGTTGGAGCCATCCAAACATTGCAATTTAATCGCACTTTCAGATGGTTCCTAGCACAGGGCTATTACCCCCTAAAAATATTTGCGCTTCTGAGCAACTGTTGTGCAAACACTTATCTGTGGAGTTCGGAGAGGGGTTCCCCAAAGCATCAATGGCATCCACCCCACTCCACAATCCGATGCTAAGGCCCATTAACTTAGCTTAAACTTGGATTCTAAGAAGCAATGCAATGATACCTCAATATTGCAAGCTAATCTGTCAGATGATCAGACTGTTCAAATACTGATTAAATCCTAGGTGGGCGACTATCAAAACAGCATGGGATCATAAGTACTGACCTGCAGATTACTATGAAGGCGCTGTAATCTGCTGCTCTATTTTAAGTCTAATAATTCACGTATTTTCCAAGTCTTATTTAGGCAGCATAACTTTGTCAGAGGATTATGCCTCGCTCCTCTGACGCACACTTTGGTTTGAGGGACAGTTATTACTACTATAGACTACCTTATTTGATCATTTCCATAATGTTTTTCATTTGAACAGTCTTCCACTGAGGAGTACACTTCAAAATACTCCTTGGTATAGCAAACAAAGGCACTGTGTGGCATGATGCTAAGCCATGAAGATCAGAAGATTCTGGACTCTAGCTGCACTCAGCAAAAGGAGCACTACAGTTACCATCAAGTGAGGGCAAAAAAAAGGTACAGGATCAGCCTTTACTGTGATGCCCTTCAAGAATGAACAACCTGATCAGGTTTACGCATAAAAAATCCAAATGGAAAATAAAGGTGGGATGAAAATCAATGCAAAAACTGTCAATGCCAATTATGCAACTCTTGTTAATGGCAAGAGGTAGGAAAGGTCGTTCAGCTCATTTTGCTCACTCCAATTATATACACAATCTTTCAGGTAATTTCCAGCTCTTCAGTATTTGATTCTAAGTCAGTACCTCCATCTATAGGTAAAAATTAATACTTCGAAATTTTAAAACATTCCAGAGTCCACTTGCAACTCACCGTCAGAAGATATTCCACTGCTCTATCTGGATTATTGAAGCTTGCCCGTAGTGCTGCAAGAACCTGCTCCCGCTCATAACCCATTGACATGATTTCCGCCACCAGGTTTTCATAAGCCTGTCCTGTAACTGGAATAAATGTTCCTAAATAAACCTATTTCACACCAAATAGGAAACTAATCCACAGATAGCATAAAGTTTCAACAGAGATATCTGCAACAAGGTATTTCCCAAATCTTTTCTAACAAACGTACTGAAATTCAAATAGGTCTTTGGCAAGTGAATTTTGCGAACTAGACAGTCAAACTGTTATAAAAAGAGGTAGCAATACACGAAAAATTGCATTTACAATACATCTACATGTCACGCATTCTGTGCAGAGTAAATATGATTGAATAGGTAAAACCAGCACAGAATGCCCTTCAATATATCTGTTCCACAAAGCTAGGATTTCCTGCAGTGACATCAGGATGCCTACAGCACAGGGAGCTGTATTCCAGCATGTCAGGAATTTGAGGAGAATAAACTGGAAAAATGGACAGACCTTCCTCTTCAACAATAGGTTCCAAAATTGGCAGTGTGGTAATGCCTGATAACAGTAACTTGCACTACGAACATTTCCTGCCTGAGTCACTGCATGGAATTTGTTTGGTTCACTGCTGGCTGCTACTGCAACTTGCTGTCTCAACACATTTCCTACAGTTTATCAGCTTTGTTTTATTACTGTATCTAAATGATTTACCCGTGGAATACCCACTGAAATCAGGACAGATAAATGAGGAGACTGAGTGAAACCAATGTAATAGCCAAGTCTTTATTTTAGATTTTAACAGCCAACGATTCAATATTTAGTCTTAAGTATATTTTAAATTATCACGCATATAGTCAGGACTTGGCGGGAAGGTACTAAGTCAGGACCTAAATTGGAGGAGGGCAAATTACGACAATATTAGGCAGGAGCTAGGGAGAGTCAATTGGGAGCAGCTGATGTCGGGTAAGTCCACATTTGATCTGAATTCAGTTGTGAATTTAGTCAAAAGGGAAAAAAGGCATATGTAAGGTTTAGGAAGCTAAAAATCTGATAGTGCCCGAGAGGAATACAAAGAAAGCAGAAAAGAACTCAAGCAGGGAATTAGGAGAGCAAGGAGGGGCCATGAAATGACCTTGGCAAGTTGGGTTAAAGAGTGCCCCAAGGCATTTTATGCATACATTAAAAACATGATAACTAGGCAGAGGGTAGAACCACTCTAGGATAAAGGAGGGAACTTGTGCTTGGAGGCAGAGGACCTGAGTGAAATCCTAAATGAGTACTTTGCATCGGTATTCACCAAGGAGAAGGAAATGGAGGATAGTGAGATTAGTGTGGAGCACGTGAATATGCTAGGACATTATGAGATCAAGAAAGTGGTGTTGGGTCTCTTGAAGAGCATTAAGGTGGATAAGTTAGGGGAATTAGGGGGCATAAGATGGGAACAGAAACTGTCAGGGAAAGGCACGAATGAAAAGTGGAACTTTTTCAAGGAACAAATACTGGGTGTCCTTGATAGGTATGTCCCTGTCAGGCAGGGAGGAAATGGCCGAGTGAGGGAACCATGGTTCACAAAAGAGGTGGAATGTCTTGTAAAAAGGAAGAGGGAAGCTTATGTAGGGGTGAGGAAACAAAGTTCAGATGGCTCGATTGAGGGTTACAAGTTAGCAAGGAATGAGCTGAAAAAGGGGCTTAGGAGAGCTAGGAGGGGACATGAGAAGTCCGTGGCGGGTCAGATCAAGGAAAACCCCAAGGCTTTTTACTCTATTGAGAGGAATAAAAGAATGACCAGGGTGAGGTTAGGGCCGGTCAAGGACAGTAGTGGGAACTTGTGTATTGAGTCAGTAGAGATGGGAGAGGTGATGAACGAATACTTTTTTTCAGTGTTCACCAAGGAGAGGGGCCATGTTTTTGAGGAAGAGAAGGTGTTACAGGCTAATAGGCTGGAGGAAGTAGATGTTCAGAGGGAGGATGTACTGGCAGTTTTGAATAAACGGATAAGTCCCCTGGGCCTGATGAAATATATCCTAGGATTCTTTGGGAGGCAAGGGATGAGATTGCAGAACCATTGAGCTTTGGGTCCTCACTGTCCACGGGGATGGTACCAGAGGACTGGAGAGTGGCGAATGTTGTTCCTGTGTTTAAGAAAGGGAATAGAAATGACCCTGGTAATTATAGGCCGGTTAGTCTTACTTCGGTGGTTGGTAAGTTGATGGAAAAGGTCCTTAGAGATGGGATTTACGACCATTTAGAAAGATGCGGATTAATCCGGGATAGTCAGCACGGATTCATGAAGGGCAAGTCGTGCCTCACAAATTTGATAAAATATTTTGAGGAGGTAACTAAGTGTATTGATGAAGGTAGGGCAGTTGATGTCATATACATGGATTTTAGTTAGGCGTTTGATAAGATCCCCCATGGTCGGCTTATGATGAAAGTAAGGAGGTGTGGGATAGAGGGAAAGTTGGCCGATTGGATAGGTAATTGGCTATCTGATCGAAGACAGAAGGTGGTGGTGGATGGAAAATTTTCGGACTGGAGGCAGATTGCCAGCGGAGTGCCACAGGGATCAGTGCTTGGTCCTCTGCTATTTGTGATTTTTATTAATGACCTAGAGGGGGGGCTGAAGGGTGGATCAGTAAATTTGCTGATGACACCAAGATTGGTGGAGTAGTGGATGAGGTGGAGGGCTGTTGTAGACTGCAAAGAGACATTGATAGAATGCAAAGCTGGGCTGAAAAATAGCAGATGGAGTTTAACCCTGATAAATGTGAGGTGATTCATTTTGGTAGGACTAATTTAAATGTGGATTACAGGGTCAAAGGTAGGGTTCTGAAGACTGTGGAGGAACAGAGAGATCTTGGGGTCCATATTCACAGATCTCTGAAGGTTGCCACTCAAGTGGATAGAGCTGTGAAGAAGGCCTATAGTGTGTTAGCTTTTATTAACAGGGGGTTGGAGTTTAAGAGCCGTGGGGTTATGCTGCAACTGTACAGGACTTTGGTGAGACCACATTTGGAATATTGTGTGCAGTTCTGGCCACCTCACTATAAGAAGGATGTGGAAGCGCTGGAAAGGGTGCAAAGGATATTTACCAGGATGCTGCCTGGTTTGGAGGATAGGTCTTATGAGGAAAGGTTGAGGGAGCTAGGACTGTTCTCTCTGGAGCGGAGGAGGCTGAGGGGAGACTTAATAGAGGTTTATAAAATGATGAAGGGGATAGATAGAGTGAACGTTCAAAGACTTTTTCCTCAGGTGGATGGAGCTATTATAAGGGGGCATAACTATAGGGTTCATGGTGGGAGATATAGGAAGGATGTCCGAGGTAGGTTTTTTACTCAGAGTGGTTCAGTATTCATGGGGGAGGTGCCGGATGATTGGAGGGTGGCTCATGTTGTTCCGTTGTTTAAAAAAGGTTCCAAAAGAAATCCGAGAAATTATAGGCCAGTAAGTTTGACGTCGGTGGTGGGCAAGTTATTGGAAGGTGTGATACGGGATAGGATCTACAAATATGTGGAGAGTCACAAATTAGGGAGAGTCAACATGGCTTTGTGCGTGGTAGGTCATGTTTGACCAATTAGAGTTTTTCGAGGAGGTTACCAGGAAAGTGGATGAAGGGAAGGCGGTGGATGTTGTCTACCTGGATTTCAGCAAGGCCTTTGACAAGGTCCCTCATGGGAGGTTAGTTAAGAAGGTTCAGTCGCTAGGTATACATGGGGAGGTAGTAAATTGGATAAAACACTGGCTCAATGGAAGAAGCCAGAGAGTGGTTGTGGAGGATTGGTTCTCTGAGTGGAGGCCTGTGACTAGTGGTGTGCCGCAGGGATCGGTGTTGGGTCCATTGTTGTTTGTCATCTATATCAATGATCTGGATGATAATGTGGTCAATTGGATCAGCAAGTTTGCTGATGATACAAAGATTGGAGGTGTAGTGGACAGTGAGGAAGGTTTTCAAAGCTTGCAGAGGGATTTGGACCAACTAGAAAAATGGGCTGAAAAATGGCAAATGGAATTTAACGCAGACAAGTGTGAGATATTGCACTTTGGAAGGACAAACCAAAGTAGAACGTACAGGGTAAATGGTAGGACTCTGAAGAGTGCAGTTGAACAGAGAGATCTGGGAATACAGGTACAGAATTCCCTAAAAGTGACGTCACAGGTGGATAGGGTCGTAAAGAGTGCCTTTGGTACATTGGCCTTTATAAATCGGAGTATCGAGTATAAAAGTTGGAGTGTTATGGTAAGGTTATATAAGGCATTGGTGAGGCCGAGTTTGGAGTATTGTGTACAGTTTTGGTCACCTAGTTACAGGAAGGATGTAAATAAGATTGAAAGAGTGCAGAGAAGTTTCACAAGGATGTTGCTGGGACTTGAGAAGCTGAGTTACAGAGAGAGATTGAATAGGTTGGGACTTTATTCCCTGGAGCGTAGAAGATTGAGGGGAGATTTGATAGAGGTGTATAAGATTTTGATGGGTATAGATAGAGTGAATGCAAGCAGGCTTTTTCCGCTGAGGCTAGGGGAGAAAAAAACCAGAGGGCATGGGTTAAGGGTGAAAGGAGAAAAGTTTAAAGGGAATATTAGGGAGGGCTTCTTCACGCAGAGAGTGGTGGGAGTGTGGAATGAGCTGCCAAATACATTTAAGAAAAACTTGGACGGGTTCATGGATGAGAGGGGTGTGGAGGAATATGGTCCAAGTGCAGGTCAGTGGTACTAGGCATAAAATGGTTCAGCACAGACAAGAAGGGCCAAAAGGCCTGTTTCTGAGCTGTAATTTTCTATGGTTCTATGGTTGGGGTGTGGAATGGACTGCCTGAAGTGATAGTGGAGTCAGACACTTTAGGAACATTTAAGCGGTTATTGGATAGGCACATGGAGCCCACCAGGATGATAGGGAATGGGATAGCTTGATCTTGGTTTCAGATAAAACTCAGCACAACATCGTGGGCCGAAAGGCCTGTTCTGTGCTGTACTGTTCTACGTTCTAAGTTCCCAGGGCCCTATGGGATCTACCCCAGATTATTGAAAGAGGCAAAAGAGGTTGCCCTGACAAAGATCTTTGTATCCTCACTACTGGAGAGGTCCTGGAGGACTAGCAAGTAGCTATTGTTGCTCCTCTGTTCAAAGGAAAAAGAGGTAATCCAGGAAATTATAGACCAGTGTGGCTCACATCGGTGGAAGGGAAGCTATTGGAGAGGATTCTTAGGGATAGGATTTACGTGCATTTCGAAAAGCATGGCCTAATTAGGGAAATGATGTGGAAATGCCGGCGTTGGACTGGGGTAAACACAGTAAGAAGTTTAACAACACCAGGTTAAAGTCCAACAGGTTTATTTGGTAGCAAAAGCCACTAGCTTTTGGAACAGGCTGACCCTTCGTCAGGTGGGCGGGAATTCTGATTACAAACAGGGCACAAAGACACAAACTCAATTTACATGAATAATGATTGGAATGTGAGTCTTTACAGCTAATCAAGTCTTAAAGGTACAGACAATGTGAGTGGAGGGAGCATTAAGCACAGGTTAAAGAGATGTGTATTGTCTCCAGACAGGACAGCTAGTGAGATTTTGCACATCCAGGCAGGTTGTGGGGGTTACAGATAGTGTGACATGAACCCAATATCCCGGTTGAGGCCGTCCTCGTGTGCGGAACCTGGCCATCAGTCTCTGCTCAGCGACTCTGCGCTGTTGTGAAGGCTGCCTTGGAGAACGCTTAGCCAGAGATCAGAGGCTGAATGCCCGTGACCGCTGAAGTGCTCCCCAACAGGAAGAGAACGGTCTTCATTTATCCGTTGTCGTAGCGTCTGCATGGTTTCCCCAATGTACCATGCCTCGGGACATCCTTTCCTGCAGCATAACAGGTAGACAACATTGGCCGAGTTGCAAGAGTATGTACCGTGTACCTGGTAGATGGTGTTCTCACGTGAGGTGATGGCATCCGTGGCGATGATCCGGCACGTCTTGCAGGGGTTGCTGTGACAGGGTTGTGTGGTGCCATGGTCACTGTTCTCCTGAAGGCTGGGTAGTTTGCTGCGGACAATGGTCTATTTGAGGTTGCGCGGTTGTTTGAAAGCAAGAAGTGGGGGTGTGGGGATGGCCTTGGCGAGATGTTCATCTTCATCAATGACATGTTGATGGCTCCGGAGGAGATGTCGTAGCTTCTCCGCTCTTGGAAAGTACTGGATGACGAAGGATACTCTGTCCGCCGTGTCCCGTGTTTGTCTTCTGAGGAGGTCGGTGCGGTTTTTTGTTCCGACGCGCAACAGCGAAAAACCGCACCGACCTCCTCAGAAGACAAACACGGGACAGGGTGGACAGAGTACCCTTCGTCGTCCAGTACTTCCCCGAAGCGGAGAAGCTACGACATGTCCTCCGGAGCCATCAACATGTCATTGATGAAGAAGAACATCTCGCCAAGGCCATCCCCACACCCCCACTTCTTGCCTTCAAACAACCGCACAACCTCAAACAGACCATTGTCTGCAGCAAACTACCCAACCTTCAGGAGAACAGTGACCATGGCACCACACAGCCCTGCCACAGCAACCTCTGCAAGATGTGCCGGATCATCGACACAGATGCCATAATCTCACGCAAAAACACCATCCACCAGGTACACACTCTTGCAACTCGGCCAACGTTGTCTACCTGTTACGCTGCAGGAAAGGATGTCCCGAGGCATGGTACATTGGGGAAACCATGCAGACGCTACGACAACGGATGAATGAAGACCGTTCTCTTCCTGTTGGGGAGCACTTCAGCGGTCACGGGCATTCAGCCTCTGATCTCCGGCTAAGCATTCTCCAAGGCAGCCTTCACGACAGCGCAGAGTCGCTGAGCAGAGACTGATAGCCAGGTTCTGCACACATGAGGACGGCCTCAACCGGGATATTGGGTTCATGTCACACTATCTGTAATCCCCACAACCTGCCTGGATGTGCACAATCTCACTAGCTGTCCTGTCTGGAGACAATACACATCTCTAACCTGTGCTTAATGCTCCCTCCACTCACATTGTCTGTACCTTTAAGACTTGATTAGCTGTAAAGACTCACATTTCAATCATTATTCATGTAAATTGAGTTTGTGTCTTTGTGCTCTGTTTGTGATCAGAACTCCCACCCACCTGACGAAGGGACAGCCTGTTCCAAATGCTTGTGGCTTTTGCTACCAAATAAACCTGTTGGACTTTAACCTGGTGTTGTTGGACTTCTTACTAATTAGGGAAAGTCAGCATGGCTTTGTGCAGGGCAGGTCATGTCTTACAAACTTGACTGATTTTTTTCAAAGAGGTGATGAAGGTGATCGATGAGGGCAAAGCAGATGTTAGAATATTACATTACAGAAGGAGGCCATTCAGCCCATCAAGTCTGCACCAACCACAATCCCACCCAGACCCTATTCCTGTTACCCACACATTTCCCCTGCTAATCTCCCACGATGGGGTAATATAGCAAGGCCAATCAGCCTAACCCACATATCTTTGGACTGTGGGAGGAAACTGAAGCACCCAGAGGAAACCCACGCAGACACAGGTAGAACCTGCAAACTCCACACAAACAGTGACCCAAGGCTGGAATTGAACCCAGGTCCCTGGCGATGTGAGGCAACAGTGCTAACTACTGCGCCACCCCCTATGTTGTCTACATAGATTTCAGTAAGACTTTCGACAAAGTTCCTCATGGTAGGCTCATCCCAAAAATTAAGATGCATGGGATCCACGGTGACCTGGCCACCAGTAGTGGTCGAAGGGTGGTTTTCTGGCTGGAGGCCCATGAGTAGTGATCTTTTGCAGGGATCCATACTGGGGCCTCTGCTGTTTGTAATATATATTAATGACTTGGATGAAAACGTAGATGGGTGGGTTAATAAGTTTGCAGATGACACAAAGATAGGTGGAATTGTGGATCGTGTAGAAAGTTGCCAAAGGATACAGTGGGATATAGATCAGTTGCAGATATGGGCGGAGAAACAGCAGACAGTTTAATCCAGGCAGGTGTGAGGTGCTGCACTTTGGGAGATCAAATGTTAAGGGGAATTACACAGTTAATGGCAAGACCATGAACAGCACTGATGTACAGAGGCTCTTGGGATTCAAATCCCTAGCTCCCTGAAAGTGGCCACACAAGTAGATAAGGTGGTAAAAAAGGCATATGGCATGCTTGCCTTTATTGGTCAGGGCATTGGGTACAAGAGCCAGGATGTCATGTTGCAGTTTTATAAAACTTAGGCCATACTATTGGGTTCAGTTCTGGTTGCCACATTACAGGAAAGGTGTGGATCTTTTGGAGAGG
Organism: Mustelus asterias; assembly: GCF_964213995.1. Classification (NCBI taxonomy): domain Eukaryota; kingdom Metazoa; phylum Chordata; class Chondrichthyes; order Carcharhiniformes; family Triakidae; genus Mustelus; species Mustelus asterias. The sequence goes on along the minus strand of NC_135826.1, from coordinate 2,705,273 downwards.
ATGCAGAAGTGGTTTACCAGGATGCTACCTAGATTAGAGGGTATGAGCTATAAGGAGAGGCTGGACATACTAGGGTTGTTTTCTCTGAAGTGGCAGAGGCTGAGGAGAGACCTGATAGAAGTCTATAAAATTATGAGAGGCATAGACAGGGTTAACAGTCAGAATCTTTTTCCCCCAGAGTTAAAATATCTAATACTAGGGGACATGCACTTAAGGTGAGGGGGAGAAGTTCAAAGGAGATGTGAGGGGCAATTTTTTTAAAAACAACAGTGGTAGCTATCTGGAACGCATTGTCAAGGGTGGTGGTGTAAGTAGATGATAGGAGAGCTTAGATAAGCACATTAATATGCAAGGAATAGAGGGATATGGGCCAAAGGCAGGCAAAAGGGATTAGTTTAATTTGGTATTATGTTTGGCAGTACATTGTGGGCCGAAGGGCCTGTTCCTGTGCTATACCGCTCTATGTTCTACCTATTGTGATGATACTGTGCCATTTTGATAGAATTTATGTTTCCGTAGACTGCTTTAAGGGGCAGTGTTTTGTTACAAGAATCAATTTGTCTGGGAAACCATGCAGCTCAAGTGCTGAGAATGCAGGATAACTAATTTTTGCTCGGAACGCGTTACTTTGTAGAGTTAATGGACCTTTTGTTTATTTAGGTTTCCCTGGGATTTTAGACTAGATATGCAGGGTTACGTGAGTTTTGATTAGGTTGATTGACAGGGATAGTCATGTGATTCCTGGGAGGAACAAAGCTTGCAGGAAAGCCGTTTCATTTTAAAATACATGCATTTGCTGCCTGCACCTGCTAAAAGAAAAAGGACTCTCTCTCTAGAGCTTTCTGAAAGCTCCAGGACTGGAGCTAACCTTAACTTAAGTCACAAGCAAGTATGCCTGTGCTTTGCTAACTAATTATAGAGAAGGGTCTGACTCTACGAGGGACATTTTGCTCGATTGGAACTCAGTGATAGGATAGCATTTAAGAATTGTGCCTTATGTTTTAGTATTGCTCAATTGTTAAATGTTAAGCTAATATATTTGTTAAAGTTAAACTTTGTGAAATAAAATTTGTTTTGATTAAAGCTCCATAGTTTGTCAGTAGAATCGCGCCAGGAGTGAAACATCATACCTTCAGACGGATGTCAAAATACACTGGACACCAACAATTTTCTGACTTCATAATATATCTTGGGGTTTCTGATCACTACCCAAACACTACCTTTATCTCACTTCAATTTTATTTTATATCTGCTGTTTATCACTTCCTGAGTTGCAGATATTGTATGTATGATGCTAGAAAGGAAAGGTGTGTAATGCATTCCCAGTATGCGACCTGACATCAGGCTGAGTTCAGAAAAATACATTGTTCCAGCAGCACAAGAATTTTGTGTGTCCCTGTGTATTTGCATCTTCACAATGTCTCGAGGTTGTCAAATAGCTGACCTCCTCCTGAGCTGCTGCCAGGGCCTCGATGACTGGTTAACGGGGAGTGCAGGTGATTGCCTATGCATCAACCATCTCCCCATTTCTACTTTACAATATTTGTACTTCAGTTTCAATACAAGTGAAAATCTGAATGAAATCATTCAAGTTCCATGTGGCGTTTTTGAATCCCTTTCGAAAAGACTCAAAACACTAATCAGAAGATCCATTGTAGTCTGACTTGGTTGTGTCAATAAAACAACTATGATAACATTATGCCAAGCACCCAACAAGATGATTTAATCAGAGTAGAAGCTGTTGTATTTCACCAAAACCCTGACTTATAATATTTATTCACAATCCAATTGAACGCACTGGTTATTGACTAGTCAGAGGCACTGGCAACAGCCCAAGAATAGGTCAGCAGCAGAACAGAATAGTGTGGAAAAGCCCATAAGGAAAGATATACAGCACAAGAAGAAATCTGAATTTTTAACTACAGAAGACCTAGCCCTAGCCAACATAATGCCAAATTATGTAACCTATGTAAGCAACATTTTTTCTTCCTAGGAGTGACTAATATAGATAAGAATTTCAATTTATGCAAATTAATACAGCAAGACATTTTGAATTATGAACTGTGTCAGAGCCTAATATTTCAGAATAACACAAATCCTTCCGATTAAGCTTACCTAATGTAGAGGAGGCTGTTTCCACCAGATTCAAGTCAATTTCTTCAGCCACAGATCTAAAACAACAGATTAGAATTAAACAATGACATTTAATCCATCATACTGGCACTTCAACATAGAAATCAGATCAGAGCATGATCCTAATATTACAATATAGGTTTCACAATGCAGTGATTTTCGATGAACACACTGCATCAGTTCAGATTCTAGCTGGCTGCAGGCTTGCATTCTTTTCAAAAACACAAAATTTGCAACAGTGACCAAGAACTCCCTCAATTTAATGCAGCAGCAAATTAGATATATGCTTGGTGCCAAAGAAGGAGTTTATATTGTTGATTATTTGCTAATTAAGAGGTTGCACCAAGTCTCTAAACTGTGCATAACTCACCACTCAGTAATAATCAATCATGGTCATCTAGTACAGCACAACCCACAAAGAAAGCAATAAAATATAAATCTGCTTGAAAAAAATTAAATTCTTTACCATTTAAACTTCTATTTTACAAATACTTTAAGCTGTTTTTATTTGTTCCTTGCATCATGCACCATTTAAAGCAGGACAGGTAGGTGGCGAATTCCTCAGCATCTGCCAAATCTTGTTCTTGAACCTGACATTCAGGAGGTACATAGGAGCAAGCTGCCCTATAAAAAAGCTCACAACTTCAGTTAAGTACTCCAGTCTGACAGCAGGACCAGGGTTGTGAACATAATAGGATACTGCAGGGAACTAAAATTCTGTGTTACCAAAAAGGTTTTAAAAGCAGTTCCTGCAACACACTCAGTTTGATGAACTACAATTTAAATGCACCTTATTCTCTCAACAGCAGCACATATATTTGCATTGTTAGCTCTACAACCAACAAGATAACAAGACCATTTTCAGGAAATTAACATAAGTGTTTAAAACTTCACAGATGGTGCATGAAATGTTGGGAGTTCCAATGTACTCTCTCATAGAATGCTAAGATATGGACTCGTCCTTACAAAACTGTGCATACTGAGTTCCCAATCTCAGTCATATCATTCTATGCTAATCACAAATGTGGGCTAGAGAGTGGACTAGCTGTTGGCCAGGAATGACATGGGAAGACAAAAGGAGAGAGAAAACACAGGAAGAAGAGCAAGCTGAGAAGCCTCACTAGTAAAGAGAAACTGTTTTGGAGTGCTACACTTACAATAAAAAGACCCTAAAAAAACCAAAACCTGGCAAATTCATATTTTGGAACACAAGTAAATCAATCAAAATAATAAAACTGCTGTGCTTGTGCACATCCTGAAATTTTAATGCAAACCACATTCCATTCCCGTTGCCAGGACTCAAAGTTCACAGCAGCTCGAAATCAAAGATTTTCATGTGCCTGACTGATCTTTTGAAAAAATCAGATGCATCAGGGAGAAATTAAGTCATTTGTTCTTCTTTCTTCCATTCATTTAGTGCATAGAACATAGAACATAGAACATAGAACATTACAGCGCAGAACAGGCCCTTCGGCCCACGATGTTGCACCGACCAGTTAAAAAAAAACTGTGACCCTCCAACCTAAACCAATTTCTTTTCGTCCATGAACCTATCTACGGATCTCTTAAACGCCCCCAAACTAGGCGCATTTACTACTGATGCTGGCAGGGCATTCCAATCCCTCACCACCCTCTGGGTAAAGAACCTACCCCTGACATCGGTTCTATAACTACCCCCCCTCAATTTAAAGCCATGCCCCCTCGTGCTGGATTTCTCCATCAGAGGAAAAAGGCTATCACTATCCACCCTATCTAAACCTCTAATCATCTTATATGTTTCAATAAGATCCCCTCTTAGCCGCCGCCTTTCCAGCGAAAACAATCCCAAATCCCTCAGCCTCTCCTCATAGGATCTCCCCTCCATACCAGGCAACATCCTGGTAAACCTCCTCTGCACCCTCTCCAAAGCCTCCACATCCTTCCTGTAATGTGGGGACCAGAACTGCACACAGTACTCCAAGTGCGGCCGCACCAGAGTTGTGTACAGTTGCAACATAACGCTACGACTCCTAAATTCAATCCCCCTACCAATAAACGCCAAGACACCATATGCCTTCTTAACAACCTTATCTACTTGATTCCCAACTTTCAGGGATCTATGCACACATACACCTAGATCCCTCTGCTCCTCCACACTATTCAAAGTCCTCCCGTTAGCCCTATACTCAACACATCTGTTATTCCTACCAAAGTGAATTACCTCACACTTCTCCGCATTAAACTCCATCCGCCACCTCTCGGCCCAACTTTGCAACCTGTCTAAGTCTTCCTGCAAACTACGACACCCTTCCTCACTGTCTACCACACCACCGACTTTGGTGTCATCAGCAAATTTGCTAATCCACCCAACTATACCCTCATCCAGATCATTAATAAATATTACAAACAGCAGTGGCCCCAAAACAGATCCCTGAGGTACACCACTTGTAACCGCACTCCATGATGAATATTTACTATCAACCACCACCCTCTGTTTCCTATCCGCTAGCCAATTCCTGATCCAATTTCCTAGATCACCCCCAATCCCATACATCTGCATTTTCTGCAGAAGCCTACCATGGTGAACCTGCAGGTGAAACACTACTTAACCTGCAGGTGAAACACTACTTAAGCTCCAGAAATAAAGTTAAATTTAATAGAAAACTGAAAAATGTCCACAAAAGGACTTTCCCACAGGGCACTGTTGCTTTCCTCCCCAACTTCAGCACACAGCCTATGTATTAATGTTCAGTACCTTCCCTACCAAACTTTATTGTACCTTGGGTTAAGTGCTTCAGAAACGGCACTGGTTTCTTCTTTTGTTTCTTCTTCCTTTGGCTTTTCCTCTGTGACTGTACTAGAAGAATCTGATGTCGGAACTATAGCTGGTGGTGAGGCAGGAGCAAGGGAAGTGGCACCTGAGGTTAGAGTAGGATTAGAGATGGAAGTTTGACTTAAAGGTGAAATTGAATCTGCAATTAAACTTGGAACTGCAGTTGAAGCTGGAGTCGCAGTTGAAGATGGAGCTGCAGTTGAGGTGGATGCAGCTGCTGTGGTACTCACTGAAGCAGGCACTGGAGCAGGCTGTGTTGTTGGTTGTGCAGATGCAGGAGCTGCTTTTGGCTGTTTTCAAAGAAGAAAAAGTTAAGTACTAATGCGTGGCGAGGTCAGCTGTACTGAATAAAATTGTAACAAATGCAAGTACTGAACACCACAGCACATCCAACCAAGACACAAACTTAATGCCAATCTCAAAATCATCACTGAGGTTTTCGAGAGTCTATAATTTGAGTTTCTCTTCCTGTACCGTGCAAGGCTTTACACCTTCCAGCAGATCCCACAGAAGATAATAGGCTAGTTCATCCTAATGTGCAGGAGGTAAAGCATCTTTGCCTCATTCGCTCAGGACTATGGCTAGTTTCTGTCAAATAGCATGCGTTTCATATTTGCCTGAACGAAACTTCCACTTTGCTGCCAGATTACGCACCTTGCATATATGACGACAGTCAGATGAATACTCCTGTCACAGCACTTAAGAGAAGGCAGTCTAAACAGTGAAATGCTGGAAAGCTTGTCATGCTACCTCCAAAGTAGCACTGGAAAAACTCAGGAGCATTTAATCTGCCTTCTTGGAAATGAAAGGAGCGAAGATGGAGGTGACAAAAAAAAAAGAAAAATCTATTGCAAAGTTTTGTCAAAAAAACAGTGAGAAAGAAAGAAATACACACACAATGCAGGTTTTAGGATTGATTGCTGTACTTCAGCAAATAGTTAAGATGACACGAATATGGACCAAGGAAAGTTTTATTTTTCTTTAAAAACAATTGTTGAGGTAACAGAAAAATCAGCAACTATCTTGAAAACCTCTATTTAAGGTAACAGGTAACCAGTTGCATTTTCATAAAAATTTCACACAAGAGGCGCACACTCAAAAATACTGCAAATTATCAACTAGAAGCATGCAAAAGTCTAAATATAGGCATTATACAAATTCAATGCCTCGCATACAAACTAGAAAAAGTTTTCACAATGTACTTGATTGACTTATAGGACCATGAAGTTTGTGCCATTTTAGTCCTGGTTTTAAAGGCCTTTTGACTATAATAAAAACACAAATCTACATTTGGCGATTACCACAAATTAGAGATCCCAACTCCCTCAGACAGTGTTTCTTTGAGAGACATGGTTAATATTATACAAGAACTGGCAGAGTTCCCAAAAACAATTTGCATAAAGAATGGGCTAAAGAAAAAGACCCAAGACATTAGTGAAACACTTAACCCAACATAAAAGCATTTTAACTCGGTTGCAACTTTCATTATCAATTTAAGTTGTACTAATTCCTTAATGACGTGTGAATTAAGCCATTTTCGAAGAACTCAAGTGACGTAAGTACACCACGATAAGTGGGGTGGGTGGTTTATGAAGCACAAACCTTTGAGAATGCATGACAGAATAAACCACACAGAATAAGGGGATACTCTCTCACCTCCGCCAATGAAATTGCCTACTCACGTTTGTTAATTAACCAAATTCAGCCAACTCAATACTGTACTACTTCCCTCTGTTTCATCAGACCAAGCATCAACTTTGGGAAGACTGAAGACCTACTGTCAAGTGTAGGCCTATGTTATTCTATACCTGGGTCAGGAAGAGCGTGGCACGGTGGCATAGTGGTTAGCATTGCTGCCTCACAGCGCTAGGGACTTGGGTTTGATTCCGGCCTTGGGTGACTGTCTGTACAGTTTGCACGTTCTCCCCGTGTCTGTGTGGGTTTCCTCCGGGTGCTCTGGTTTCCTCCCAGTCGAAGCATGTACAGGTTAAGTGGATAGGCCATGCGAAATTTCTCAGTGTCCAAAGCTGTATAGGTTAGGTGGATATGCCATGGTAAATGCAGAGGTTATGGGGATAGGGCAGGGGCAGGCAGTGCAGACTCGATGAACCAAATGGCCTGTGGGATTTTATGTATCTAGTCCGTGAACTGATGCAAACTAAAGTTGTAGAAGACTGCTGCATGCAACACCCTCCATCCCGATACTCAGGGGGAGGACTGCTCCTTAGAACCATAGAAAATTACAGCTCAGAAACAGGCCTTTTGGCCCTTCTTGTCTGTGCCGAACCATTTTTTGCCGAGTCCCACTGACCTGCACTTGGACCATATCCCTCCACACCCCTCTCATCCATAAACCCGTCCAAGTTTTTCTTAAATGTTAAAACCACTTTATCCGGCAGTTCATGTTAAAACCACTTTATCCGGCAGCACAAGTTTTTCTTAAATGTTAAAACCACTTTATCCGGCAGCTCATTCAACACTCCCACCACTCTCTGCGTGAAGAAGCCCCCCTAATATTCCCTTTAAACTTTTCCCCCCTCACCTTTAACCCCTGCCCTCTGGTCTTTTTTTCTCCCCTAGCCTCAGTGGAAAAAGCCTGCTTGCATTCACTATCTATACCCATCAAAATCTTATACACCTCTATCAAATCTCCCCTCTATTTCCCCTCCCCTCCTTAGAGGGAGCTCTTCCATCGAGCAGCAACAAGGCGCATCCAGACAATGGATGAGGACAAGAAAGTGAAGTGTGTGCAGCAGCAGCACAAAGGAAAACCTTCTGTGTAATGCAAAAGTGCACGGAGGGCATTTCCACAAGGAGGCTCAAGCTGTGGGCTTCTGGCTCCCGGGGGCATTTGGGGCGGATGTGAAATTCTGCACGATCATGGATGCGTTCAGATGGAAATTCACCACACACCGCCTGGACCACAAGCGCCATCAGATCCAAGCACGACTGTTATGAGATCACGGATGGCACTGGTTGGGAGCTGGATACTCACAAACATGCAATTCACCAACTCTTGAGGTGTCATCCAGCCCACTCCTCCACCACCCAGCACGTTCCTAATCCTGGCCATCCCAGCAGCCACAGCCCCCACCCCTGCCAGCCACCTGAAATGGTATTGATGGAGGTGTGGACGCCTGAGCAGCAGCTGCTTGACGACAGCCACTACACCAGACCGGGGAGAGCTGCATCACAAGGCAGCCATGTTCCAGACTTCGAGTAGGTCCTGGTAAAAGATGAGCAACACCTGCAGGAGTTGACCTGTCAGGTGTGTAAACAGGAATTGCACATCATTGTTTAAGCTGTGCACTTGGTGGAAAAAATACATTGTCAGGGCACACCAACTAGGAGGGGGCTTGACACAGAGGCATTGCTGCAGGGTCTGAAAGTCTATGCTTTCAGGCAAAGGCACACCAGCGCCTGACTGCCCTCCCTAAGCAGCAACCCAGTGCAATCTTTTATTGCAGAAGAACTGTACGAGTGTTCTCTGGATTTCTGTGGCAAAATCAAGGGAAGGATCAAAGTGATCAGCCTGTACCACAATGTGGAGGCAATCAGCTGGTTTACGACCAGAACCCAACCCCTGTAAGACTTGGAGCAGTCCTGCCCAGCGTCTCAAGTGATTGGTGACCTTGGCCTCCAGCCAATTCACCAGCCAGGATTCCTCAGATGAGCAAAGATGGACCCCCAAGCAGAAGAGACTGGATCTGCTCCAGGTGAAAGACCTGAGCTCATCTGGGAGGGGCCTATCTGCCACGGACCAAGAGTCCAGAACCTGCCTAGCTGATCCTGGCAGAGGATGCAGCAGAGTACACAGCCTGGCACTTGTGCATCCTCTGCAGGGTCCATGAACATAAGGAGCACGTCATCAGCATAAGCTAAAAGTACAACCCTGATGCCTGGCTTGCGCCGAACCATTCCCAACTGCGACCTCCACAAGAGGCACAGAAAAGGCTCCATGGAGATGGAATACAGTTGGCCAGATAAGGAGCAGGTTCTCCCCCAATTTCCTTCCCCACTGAAGGGAAAATTGCAGACAGGAAGCCACCACTCAGGACATCTTGCACTCGGTCTTTTTGAGGTTTATTTTTGGGCAGGTTCCTTTTCAATATTAGACAGGCTTCCCAATGCATTCAATTTACTTTTGCCCCACCAACCAGACTAACAGCAACAGAATCATAATATTCTTTAGAACACATTTTAAACCACCGAGGACCTACTGAAATAACAACTATGGCTTGCTGACACTGGAAGGTTCTGAGATTTGTCTTCTTCCCTGCTAAGAAACTCCAAGATTGATGAGGGAATGACAGACGATATTTAATGGTTAGACTTTATGAACATCCTCACTACAAAATAGCAGATGTAATCACATGAATAATGTTTGGAATGCGAATACTTACAGCTAATCAAATTAGCTGTAAGTATTCACATTCCAACCATTATTCATGTAAATTGAGTTTGTGTCTTTATATGCCCTGTTTGTGAACAGAATTCCCACTCACCTGAGGAAGGGGCTTAAGGCTCCAAAAGCTTGTGCGGCTTTTGCTACCAAATAAACCTGTTGGACTTTAACCTGGTGTTGTTAAACTTCTTACTGTGTTTACTCCAGTCCAACACCGGCATCTCCACATCATGACCCCCTCTCAACACATGTTCCAAAGGGAATATTAACAATAGCTGCAATCACCACTGCATGCCAACATCATGCAAGTGGTTTGCAGAGCAGCACTCAGTCCACAGCTCCAAAGAAGCTCCAGAAATTAAACCTTCCAATTATCCAATGATTACCCTAGAGAGCAGGAACTTCAGCAAACTTCTTTGCTATTAATTCTTCTACAGTAACTGCCTCAGCTCAAAACATCAAATACGAATCACTGTCTGTGCGAATTTGCACATTCTCCCCGTGTCTGCGTGAGTTTTCTCCAGGTGCTCCAGTTTCCTCCCACAGTCTGACAGACATGCTGGTTGGGTGCATTGACCTGAACAGGCGCCATCGTGTGGTGACTAGGGGAATTTCACAGTAACTTCACTGCCATGTTAATGTAAGCCTTACTTGTAACTTTACTTTTAAAAAGACCGATCCAGAAGGTGTGATCACAGGGGATTGGGGATAGAGTGCTAGATTGGATTGAGGATTGGCTGACTGACAGAAAGCAGAGGGTCGGGATAAATAGATCCTTCTCTGGTTGGAAAACTGTAACTAGTGGGGTACCACAGGGGTTAGTCACTTGCAATTTATATAAAATGATCTGCAAGCACGGACAGAGTGTAACATAGCAAAATTTGCAGATGATGGGAAGGTGGGAAAGCAGGCAACGAAGGGGAGATAAAGATTTTACAGACATAGACAGGCTAGGAGAATGGGCCAAAATTTGGAAGATGGCTTTTACTGTGGATAAGTGTGAGGTTGTCCATTTTGGCAGAAAAAATAGAAAGGCAAATCATCTAAATGGAAAGCAGATTCCAATGCATCCAGGCAGAGGGATCTGGGTGTCTTTGTTCACGAGTTGCAGAAAGTTGGTATGCATAAAAAAGGCAAATGGAATGTTAGCATTTATTGCAAAAGGACTGGAATATAAAAGTAGAGAAACATTGCAATTGTATAGGGTGCTGGTGAGACCACATCTAGAGTATTTTGTCCAGTTTTGATCTCCTTATTTGAGGAAGGATGTGGTGGCATTGGAGGCAGTTCAGAGGGGGTTCACCAGATTGATTCCAAGGAATGAAAGGGTTGACGTATGAGGTGAGATTAAACCGTTTGAGCTTATACTCACTGGAGTTTAGAAGGATTAGCAGGAATCTGATAGAGCTATATAAAATTCTAAAAGGGATTGATAAAGTAAACGTAGACCAAATGTTTCACCTCATGGTGCAATCTAGAATAAGAGGTCACAGGTATAGGTCAAGAAGTGGTAGATTTAAAACCGAGATGAGGAGGAACTACTTCTCGCAGAGGGTGGTGAATTTGTGGAACTTGCTGCCCCATAGCGTGGAGTCGTCTAAATCATTGAATGTTTTCAAGGAGGAGATAGATATATTACTCATAAAAAATGGGTTAAAGGGATATGGGGAACAAGTAGGGAGATGGATTTGAGACGAGGAAGAGATCAGCCATGAACTGGTTGTATAGCGGAGCACGCTCGAAGGGCTGAATTGTCTACTTCTGCTCTCAATTCCTGTGTTCTTATTTCTCATTTTTCCACTATCCTTAAACTTATATTGCTCAAAGATTCGCATCGGCTTCTTCAACGCCCAAATTCAGCTCCATGAACAGGACAGGGCAGTGGATGTTGTATACATGGACTTTAGTAGAGCCTTCAATAAGGTTCCTCATGGCAGACTAATACAGAAGATGAAGACATAGGGGATCAGAGATGAGCTGATAAGATGGATATAAAACTGGCTTGGGCATAGAAAGCGGAGGGTAGCATTGGAAGGGTATTTCTCTAACTGAAGGTCTCTGATTAGCTGGAGCCTCTGTTGCTTGTAATAGGAAACTGTAGGTGGTCTGATTAGTAAATTTGTAGATGAAACGAAAATTGAGGGAGTAGTAGATAGTGAGGAGGATTGTCAGAGGATACAGCAGGATATAAATCGGCTGAAAACCTGGGTTGAAAGATGGCAAGTGGAATTTAACCCGGACAAATGTGAGGTGATGCAATTTGGAAGGTCTACTGCAGAAGGAATGTATACAGTAAATGGTAGAGCCCTTAGAAATATTAGCATACAGAGGGATCGAGGCGTGCAGATCCACAATTCCCTGAAGGTGACAACTCAGGTGGTCAAGAAGGCGTATGGCATGCTGGCCTTCATCAGTCGGAAAATTGAGTATAGGAATTGGAAAATCATGTTGCGGCTGTATAAGACTTTGGTTAGGCTGCATTTGGAGTATTGTGTACAATTCTGGTCACCACACTACCGGAAGGATGCTGATGCATTGGAAAGGGTGCAGAAGAGATTTACCAGGATGCTGCCTGGTTTGTAGGATATGGACTATGAAGAAAGGTTGAACAAACTTGGATTGTTTTCATTGGAGCGGCGGAGGATGAGTGGGGGGCCTGATAGAAGTTTACAAGATTATGACAGGCTTGGATAGAGTGGATAGTCAGTCTTCTCCCCAGGGCTAAAGTGTCAATTAGTCCGGGGCATCGATTGAAAGTGAGAGGGGGAAAGATTAAAAGTTGTAAGGGGCAAGTTTTTCCACACAGAGGGCGGTGAATGCCCGGAATGCACTGCCAGAGGAGATGGTGGACGCAGATTCTAAACCGTTCAAGACACATCTGAATAGATACATGAATAGGCAGGGAATAGAGGGATATGGACCACATAGAGGCAAGAAAATATTAGATTAGAGAGGCGTGTGTGTCAGCACAGACCTTAACATAGAAGATAGCAGGAGGCAGCCGTTTAGCCCTTCAAGCCTTCTCCGCCATTCATTACGATCACTCAACTCAATAGCCTAATCTTGCTTTCTCCCCATAACCTTTGATCCCATTCGCCCCAAGTGCTATATCCAGCTGCCTCTTGAATACATTCAATGTTTTGGCATCAAATATTTCCTGTGGTAATGAATTCCACAGGCTCACCACTCTTTGGGTGAAGAAATGTCTCCTCACCTCCGTCCTAAATGATATCCCCTGTATCCTCAGACTGTGATCCCTGGTTCTGGACTCTCCCACCATCTGGAACATCCTCCCTGTCTCTATGAGATCCCCCCTCATTCGTCTGAACTCCAGTGAAAACAATCCTAACCTAGTCAATCTCTCCTCATACCTCAGTCCCGCCATCCCCGGAATCAGCCTGGTAAACCTTCACTGCACTCTCTCGAGAGCAAGAGCATCCTTCCTCAGAAAAGGAGACCACAACTGCACACAATATTCCAGGTGTGGCCTCACCAAGGCCCTGTATAATTGCAACACACATCCCTGCTCCTGTACTCAAAACCTCTCACAATGAATGCCAACATACCATTTGCCTTCTTTACCGCCTGCTGCACCTGCATGCTTACCTTCAGCGACTGGTGCACAAGGGCACCCAGGTCCCGCTGCACACTCCCCTCTCCCAATTTACAGCCATTCAGGTAGTAATCTGCCTTCTGTTTTGTTTCCAAGGTGAATAACCTCACATTTATCCAAGTTATACCGCATCTGTCATTGATTTGCCCACTCACCCAACCTGTCCGGGTCATGCTGAAGGATCTCTACATCCTCGTCATAGTTCACCGTCCCACCCAACTTGGTATCATCTGCAAACTTTGAGATGTTACATTTTGTTCCCTCATTCAAATCATTGATATATATTATGAATAGCTGGGGTCCCAGCACTGTTCCCTGTGGCACCCCATTAGTTACTGCCTGGTGGCAGTACCTTGGTGGGCCAAAGGGCCTGTTCCTGTGTTGCACTGTTATGATTAGACAAAGATCTATTCCTCTGCCAAATCTTTCATAATCACAATGCCCTCTTCACAAAACCTACTCCATTTATTTGGACTGCAAAACCCATTTCCGTTCCTTCCTAAACATCATAGTTGTGATGGTCCCCAGTGCCATTATAACCCTCCAACAAAGCTTCTAGGATCTTTCGCTGGGATATCCTCGGTGGCTGTCTACAGCTTGTAGTCCCTCCTTAACCATTCAGTAGGCTTCTCCCTCTCCTTGGCGACCCGGTGTTATCACAATTGTCTTTGCCTATGCTTGGTACTTAATACATCAAAGACACTTTGATGACACTATTGTAAGAAAATTAGGAAGAATTTAAGTCTCATCAGTTGTTGCAAATACATACACAACCCCAACCTAAACTCTAACAACCTTAGTTGTCATCAAGTTAAACCTGGAGATGCAAAACCATGGCATAATGCTACCCAGAGCTCGATTTCATTCCACAGTTACCAGAATGTTTTCCTTGAACCATCAAAGTTATTGTTCATTTCCTTCCCATTTCTTCAACTCAGCTGCCAAACCCTAGCCCATGCCTTTATCACCCAAGGACCTAAAGCTGGACATCTCCATTGCGCTACATTCAAACTATAGTTTAAAGTTTTTTTTAAGTTTATTTATTATTGTCACAAGTAGGCTTACATTAACACTGCAATGAATTTACTGTGAAAATCCCCTCGTCGACACACTCCGGGGCCTGATCAGGTACACTGAAGGAGAATTTAGCATGGTCAATGCACCTAACCAGCACATCTTCCAGACTGTGGGAGGAAACCGGAGCACCCAGAAGAATCCATGCAGAGAGGGGAGAAGGTGCAAACCCCGCACAGTCACCCAAGCCAGGAATCGAATCTGGGTCCCTGGTGCTGTGAGGCAGCAGTGCCAACCACTCTGCCAACGTGCTGTCCCACGAACCATAAAAACTCATTCTGAATTCCATGGTCCACATTCATTCTCTCTGATTCCAAGTGCCTCCAGAGGATTAATTTTAAAACTCTTGGCCACCCCTTTTAAATTCCATTCATGGCTATGCTTCTCCCATTTTACAACAAATCTCCTAGTTCTTACATGTATTTTCCATTTTTCTGACATCGTTCCCTGTTTGTTTCCTCCCACTGATGACTGTTCCTTACCTACTTTTACCTCATTCACTGGAACTCCCTTTCTCTGCCCCATCACCTTAATCCATACTTTCAAAAAACAGTCAGAGCTTCATCAGCTGGTCCTCTTGCTTCTATCCGCCACCCAAAAGAATACTGAACTGGCTCTTTATTGGGGAAGAAACCTATTTACACAAACTATGCAGCACATTGCAATTCATTAATGGATGCAAATTGGACTTTCACATGTGGTCCACCATACATACAAATTACTAATCTAATAATGCTACATGCTTCACTATTCAGATCCACCCCAGCCAAATCACTTACCTTTGTTACCATAACCACTACAAAGTTCTTCTCATCAATTTTGTAATCTTTAAGTTGTGTGTCATCATTGAGGATTTTACCTGTAATAAACAACCAGCAGTTAACTTGGATCTTAATGCATACTCATTATAGAATCAAGGCAGACAATTCTCCTTTGCTGCAAAGTATCTGCAGGATACAACCGACCATCTACAAAGTAGACCATCTACTCAAAACATATGCATCCCACAAGTGCAGATGTGAAGCAAAGGAGAAGAAGTGTGTAATTGTACTGGTGTACTTAAACACAATGGCAAATTAAATATACAAATAAATCAGCTAACTTGTGAACTGAATTCAGACAATGACCATGAAAGCTGCGGAATCACCATAAAATCCCAACTCATTCACCACTGGCCTTCATGGAGAGAAGGTACAGACTTTTCAATAATGTAGTGATCAGGAAGTGGATCAAAGACAGTTGTGTGTGGAGTCAGCTTGGGAAACGTGGAAACACTAAAATCGTTCTGTGTGATCGAGAGAAACTACAAGATAAAGCCGTGCTTGCTGAGGAAAGGACAGATCCCAGGACACCAATACAGGGCAAGGGTTATGGCTTATTTATTTTTAGAATCAGTATTGGTCAATTTCATGTTATCTGCAGCACCCTCTTCTATCAATATTGGGAATCTATTTGTACATTTGAACCATAAGCACAACATGCGTTATCTTGTAAGCGCAAAATTTTAAATGATCAATCCTTGAAATAACATGTTTTTCCATAACAATCAGCTCATCCAGCAGTTTAGACATGAGAATTAATGGCATCTAACTCCTGCAGGTAGTGAAAGGATCCAGACCATACCCAGCTGGACTGAAAGCATTCTCTCCTCAGTTACTTGACAACTTTGTTCAAATTACATGAGTGATAGAACATAGATCTGTGACAATCATTCCTCTGCAATGAGCTCAGTGTTGTTTTGCTATCCATAGAGAAAAAAACAAAAGGAATTAGGTATTTCCTGAGGAGAGTAAAGTCCCTGATAAACCAAGGGAATAAACAACTTGTCCTTAGTCTAGAAACAAAAAGTTCCAATTACAAGCACTATACGCAATAAATCACATCATCAGTTCATTATTTGATGTCTGTATCCATTTAACTTGCGGCTTCTTGAAGTCTATGATATCAAGTTACAACACAAAGTAATGACAGCCTAGGCCCCGAGAATTTGTTTAAATCCTTTTGAAAAGGAAAAATTGCAAGACTACAGGGAAAAGGCGGGGGAATGGCATGAGGTGAATTGCTCTTGTAGAGAACCAGTGCAGACAATGGGCCAAATGGCCGCCTTCTGTGATACCTCAACGCCAATTATACAGCAAAAGAAGATTCTCAGACAAGCCTAGGGCACATCCCAAAGCTGTTTATCAAAACTGCTCAAAAGTGATGGCTTTATTTTGGAAAAGATTGTGCCTTTTAAACAGTCATTTGAAGTAAAAAGGTTAGGCGAGACCATTTCGTGCAAGTAAAAGCAACTGTTCTGACCCAGTCGAAGGACCTAAATCTTCGAATCCCTGTTAATTTGTACAGTTGCTAAACTGGTCTTGCGTTTCTACAAAACCAACTGGCATCTATTATCAATAGAGTTGCATACCCTACATGCATTTCACATTGTTCTACAAGGTGCAAACTGCATAAGGTTTAATGAACTTGTGATGATGTGCCTTTAAAAAGTGTATTTTAGCCATGTTTCTGTAAAGGATGTTTCCAGCCGTCCCTTCCACTTTATCGGCGCTGTTCTGTCTACAACTGGTATCCTGCATCGTTACCACAGCAGCATAATTGCTTAATCTGAACTAATGCTGTTCTTGAAGTTCTCTTGATTTTGCAGAGTGGGGCCTGAATGGGATGATTGACAGGTATGGTCATATGACTGGGTACAGCTAAGCATACACAGAGAATTGCAGCTTAGTGTTTTTTTTAAGATGCTACTCGAGTTGAGAGAGAGCAGTTGGAGACTGGAATCAACCAGGAGAGAAGTTTCTTAGAGATTCTGTTGCACGAGAGTGGATCTTTCTCAGAAAGTTGCTGCTTTGGAAGCTGCAGAGAGAGAGAGAGAGAGGGGCATCCCTTTCTGTCTCTCAAGTCTGCAGACTGGGCGCTGCCAGAAGCTAAGTTTACTTCTCTGAAGGTTTACTGTTTAGAGGATACATCCTTCTCTGGACATCGCTGCCTGGATCTCTGTCCAGAAGTATTAAAAGGCTGAAAATCCCACATCCCACTAATTCCAAAGAAGGGTATATGTCCATAGGGGCTTTAAACTGGAACAACAGAAATAGCTAACTGTTAAGGATTATACTATGTCGTGATTAAGTTATGCTAATTCTCTCTTTATATTTTCTAGCTGTGTTCTTAAATAAAGTTTGTTTTGATAAAAGCTTCCCAGTGGATCACTTGAATCATACCTGAAGTGAATCATCCTCTGCTCACCCTAAAGCCAAACTCAAATGTAAAATTTAGGATCTAGGCTAACTTCATAAAATACCTTGGAGTTTCTTGGCTGGGCCTTAACAAATTGTGCATCAATGGTGATGCGACAACTCATACCAATTGACAACTTGGAATTCAACAATTGGTACTGAGCAAGATGAATTTATTCCAGTAAAATTATAGGGAAACTTATTTGATGAAGGGAAACAAAAGATAAGTACAGTAGGAAAAACTCTAAGGTGGTTTACAGCACAAGGTCATGATTTATACATAACAGTAGCATATAGATGTGTAAATATCTACATGATCCCCGAGTTTAGGACAGCTAGAGCTTTTAAGAAATATAGAAGAGGGAAACCAGGGAATTACTGACCAGTTAACTCAACAGGAAATTACTAGCATCTACGATTAAGGATAAGATGACTAAACATCTTGAAATTTTTTAACTGATCAGAAAGAGCCAACGGGGATAGGTAAGATTGTCTGTCAGTGAGTCAGTGCAGACTTGATGGGCTATATGTATTTGTTCTGCACTGCAAGGTATTCTATGGTTTTGCAAGGATAGATCATGCCTGACAAACCTCATTGAATCTTTTGAAGAGGTGGCCAAAGTAGCGGACAGAGGAATATCTATAACTAAAAGCAAATTACTGCGGATGCTGGAATCTGAAACAAAAAGAGAAAATGCTGGAAAATCTCAGCAGGTCTGGCAGCCCCTGTAAGGAGAGAAAAGAGCTGATGTTTTGACTCCAGACGGCCCTTTGACAAAGCTTTGACAAAAAGTAATCTGGACTCAAAATGTCAGCTCTTTTCTCTCCTTACCAATACTGCCAGGCCTGCTGAGATTTTTAGAATATCTATTAGAATATTTATGGATATTATTTACATGAACTTCCAGAAAGGATTCGATCAGGTCCCTCAGAAAAGGCTGTTAGCTAAAGTTAATGCACATTGAAACAAGGAAAGATTATCACCCTGTTCAGGAAGCTGGCAGGAGACGCACCCAACTGACAGAATATCCCGCAAGGAATCAGTTTTGGAGCCTCAGCTATTCATCAAGTTTATTAACAGTTTAGATAAAGGGGTAGAGAGCCATATTTCCAAATTTGCTGACAATACCACGATGGATGGCATTGTATGAGCAGTGTTGAGAGATAGATTCATAACCTATCAATATCTTTGTTAAACAAACCGGCAAAATTATGGCAAACTGATTTTAATATCTGTAAATATGAGGTTATCCAGTTTGGATTTAAAAGAATAGAATGTAGTACATTATAAGTGGCAAATAGCTAGATACCAGTGAAGATCCATGGAAATTTGGGATCCAGGAAATAAGTTAAAATGTCATTGTGCAAAAAATAAATTTAAAAGATTAACAGAATGCTGGCCTTTACATTTAGAGGACAGGGATGGAAAGGAGTGGAAGCCATCCTTCAACTAAAGGAAAGCCTGAATTGACTACACCTGGAACACCATAAGCAATTCTGGGTACAGTACCCAAGGGACAATATATTGGCCTTGAAGAGAGTGCACAGTAGGTTTACCAGAATGACACCTGGACTCCAAGGGTTAAATTTGAGGAGTGTTTAAAAAAAACTAGGGCTGTATTCCCAGCAATTTAGAAAATTAAGCAGTAATTTGATGGAAGTTTTCAAGATATTAAAGAGAATAGGTAGGGTAGATAGAAATAAACTATTTCTATCTAGGAAATCAAGACAGTCTATAAACTAGAAGTGAAATTTGGAAACACTTCTATGTGAAAAGGTTGGCAGAAATTTGGAACTTTCTTCTGCAAACAACAATTGATACTTGATCAATTGTTAATTTTAAAACCAAGCCTAAGATTTTTTTTAAACTGTAAGTATCAAGGCATTTAAGGAAAATGGAGTTGGGTCACAGATCAGCCATGGTCTCATTGAGTGGGGGAAACAGGGTCACGGGGCTAAATGGTCTACTTCTTTTTCTACATCCCTAACTTCATCTACATGTCATTTCATAATTGTGACCGTGTCAAGAGTTTGAACCTTTATGCACCTTATGAATTAGTAAAGTTGCACCTTACCTGCATATATTAGCTTTTGCCCAGCAGCTGGAAAAGCATCACTTCCCTTCTCTGCTTCAATCTTTTCCTTCAGCGCCTTTACCTGAAGGATAAATAACAGAAGGGAAGAAGTCAGCATTCTCCCTTAACTTTCAAGGCAACTATACAGTCCATTAATGGATTTGCTCATTTTAATTTCAGCAGTCTAGAGACATGGATTTGATTTATTGAAAGCGCATGTGTTAGAGCCAAGGAAGGGATTCACTCACTGCATACTGCTCTAGGCCTTTTGTCAATTATCTACACCACAAGTGATACATTTTTTAATGCCATAGTTGTGTCCTTTGAATGCAAAGTTAATCTGTCACAGTACTGGTGTTCACTGGATAAGAGAGACAGTGGCTATTGTGTTACACAAATGTCTTTTTCAATATAATCATATTACCCATAAAAATATCTTGATGTGAACTAGCCAGTACTATGCAAACCAATATCAATGCTATCATAGCTCCCAAAGACACGAGACCAGTAACTCTGATTACTACACTAACCAAATCCAACAATGAATCTGACAATCATGAGATTTGCTTCAAAAATTACACTTTCCATCAAGATTCAGGTGCTTTATGGTTTGATATTCAAAAAAAGTGACTTGAATGACTTTACTAATGATGCAAATACCATTTATAACTTAACCTCTCTTCCTACTCTCCCATGAGAACGCAGGCTTTCATCAGCTGGCACAATACTACGGTGCATCTCTCTGGTGGTTTTATTGGTACTTCAACACAGTACTCAGGATAGCTGCATATTCACAACAGTTTCAGAGCCTCTGGGTCAGATTTCTCAATTGATCCCAAGTGATAATCAAGTCCAGCCAGTTCTACCCACCACTGTAGACGATCAACGATTGTCAAACATTTAGGCTGCTTGGGACAGTGTGACAACCCGGACAGGGATAAACAGCAGAAAAGGCTAGAATACCTCCCACATTTATTATCCCTTTCACTCTCCCCAATACTTGCTTATCAAAGTGTTCAACACTGAATCATCCAGAAGCCCAAGACAACGGCATTTTTATTTAGTTTCTTCGGAATACTGTTTGCCACTTAATCAAGACTCAGAACATTGAAACTGTTCAATTTATCTTGCTTGCAAGGAACATTTTCCTCACTATTTCAAAGCAATTATACCATGCACCATAAAATCAAATACAGCAACAAACCTGAAACTAAAGTAAGGTACTTTTAATTCCATGTCACACACTGCTCACGATGAACCAAGAACAACAGAAAATATGCCTTGCATTTCTCAGTATTTTATAGGCAAGTCTAAAAATGGCCATTGCCAACTAGCCTGGCATGACCTACTTCCTGATTCTGAAGAGCAGAGAACAAAACAGAGAACAAAACGGGTCAACCAAAAGCTATGAACAGGTGCATATCCTTCATCAGAACTGAGGTCATTACTGATGTATCCACCTAAAGTGTCAAATTCTTGTTTATTCCACAAACGCGGACTGACCTGCCTTCTCTTTCCAGCTTATGTTTTTGTTTCAGATTTCCAGTTTTTTAACAAAGCAATTATTACCGCTCCTTTTTTATTAATGATTTCTCATACATGAATGTTAGCAGAAAAAGCAAAGCAAGTAGATTACTTGGCATCCAAATGAGGGAAAGAGATCAGACCATTATGGCAACGATTGTATGCAGCAGAAACTGGTCAATAATTACAAGTATCTTATTTTAAAATTTATTTTTGGGATGTAGAGATTTCAAACATCACCCACAGTGTGGGGAACTGGAGTTACTGGCAGATCCTGGGCAATGCAAAACAACTTATTTTAGGGTGGCACAGTGGAACTGTGGTTAATACTGATGCCTCACAGCACAGGGACGTGGGTTCAATTCCAGCCTTGGGTGACTGTGTGGTGTCTGTACAACTGCCCCATGTCTCCGTAAGCTTCCTCCAGGTGCTCCGGTTTCCTCCCACACTCCAAAGATGCACAGGTTAGATGGATTAGCCATGCTAAATTGCCCCATAGTGTCAAAGACATGTAGGTTAGATGGGTTAGCCATGGTAAATGCATTGGGGGTGGGGGGTGATGCTCTATTGGAGACTCAATGGGCCGAATGGCCTCCTTCTGCACTGTAGGGATTCAATGGTAAAGATGACAACAGATATGCCATTGCAAGACAAGATTCCCTTACCAGAAGGCATTATTGAATCAGTTCAGTTTTTACAAATACCCTTCAGCTTTCATTACCATTTTTTTGGTGCTCGTTTGCAAATTACCAAGGTTACTGCATTCAATTTCACTTGCCATGGTGGGATTTGAACCCGCAACCTCCAGGTGGCTAGGTCTGTACCATAAACATGCTACCAGACAAATATCAAATGAACCAATTATCTATTCTACCTTCACTGGACCAAACCCTTTTGTTGCTGTTAATCCTTTGTGGCCTGCTCCAGCACCACTGAACAGAACATATTCTTACCCATGTCAGTGCATTTAACGTTTTGTCATTTTCCGCTAATTAAACAGATTTTTTTTTACTCACCAAAACTTTTCTAGCCCAGTGATGACCTTTCAGTGTTTATTCCAGCCCAAATCAGGCATTACAATCAGTGTTTCACGAGACCACCTGAAACTTATCAACTTTGTGGACCTCACTGCTATATAATTGACTTCATTTTAGCCTGAGACCCACCCTGCCTCTGAGAAATCAGGTGCCCACATACAGATAAATGTACTTGCAACCTTAAGTCCTGAATCAGTATAGTGCTATGAAAACTAAGATATTGCACATGAACAGACACCATGTGTGTTCATCCTAGGTGAATTCACATTTGTGGCCAGAAAGTTCCACTGGTTACAATCACAGGATTTTAGATGAAACCTGAAAACAAAAAGGGGGGTTGCTAGTCAGTGAGCTGGAGATTTGTTTTTCAAAAAGTGTTTTGCTCTGGGTTGCAGCACTGAACTTTCACCTCTAGCTTCAGACTGATTGGTGGAAGAATGACATTCTTCAATGGTGGTAATAATTAACACCGACCACAATCCACCCATTCTCCAGAGAGCTACAGTGTCACAGCCAAAAGGATCTTCTGGGTATTAACATTGTATTCATACATTTCACCAGGAAACACTACACCTGCTATGTTCCTTTTCTTCCTTACCCCTCCAAGTGCAGAATTCCTGGCATTAATTTAGGTTTCTCTGTCCTAGCAAAACATCCCAGGGCATTTAATAAGAGCAATACTAATGCAAACAATTTGAGTGTCACAGGAGCAGATATCAGAATAGATGGCCAAAAGCTTTGAAAGAGATAGTGTCTTAAAGTGAGGAGAGAGCTGGCTAAATGGAGAGGGTTAGGGAGGAAATTCTAGAGCTTAGGAACAAGGCAGCTGAAAACATGAAAGGTGATGATGGAGCAGATTATAGATAATATGACACACAAAAAAGAGCTGCCACTTGTGTTGCAGTAGGGAAACAGCTGCAGTGGAATCACCATGTCAGTAGATCAACAATTCTCTCAATATTACGCAGCATTCCTTGCCCAAGAAAGCAGGGGTGAAGAGTTACTTGTTCAATTTACTTTCCACTTTAACAAGGTGTGCGAAAAGTAGCTCTCCAATTTTACACACTTCATGGGGAAGTTCCACGTTTATTTCTAACTCGAGTCCCTCACAATTGTAAATCATGTGTTAATGGAGTAAGATCCATACTTATTAATGCCCAATATCCATTACTCACCAATGAGATTACAATTTCAACATATAGCAAGTACAATAGTTGACCAATAACCAAATTAATAAATAATCAACAACTTGCATTTATAAAGTACCTTTGATATTGAAAAACATTCCAAGGCTCTCCAGAGAAGAAGTGGTGCAAATAACATTTTTTTCCCAGCAGTGTTCAGTGAGGTGACTAAACACTTGGCCTGAAAGATGTGAAATGACCTTTAAAAGGCAATAATGAATCTTAAAAGGGTGAAAGAGTTTCGGGGCAGAATTCAAACAGTTGGGCTGAAGTGGTTGAAAGACCTACCAATGAAGATGAGATGGGGGACAGAATAAACTAGACCATAGTAGGGGCACTCAAGGATACAGGAAGCGAAGTTAAGAAACAATAACCTAACAAAGACCAGTGAAGTAGAAGTAATGTTTAAGCGAGGGCAATTATGGGTAAGGTGTGTATGCACCACAGTTTGAAAGATGGATGGTTATGGAAGTTGAACATAGAAGTCATACAAGGTGAACTTGAGAAATGGCAATAAAGACGAAGGCAGTGATGTTGATATTGAATCTAAGCTTGGTAATGGATAAATCAAACAAAATGGACAGGTTAGATGCTGCCTGTCTTTATCTTGAATGAACAGCAAGGGAGACAAGTGCAAAATCTGACAGGGCCAAATCAATGGTATCAGGCTTTTTTTGTTCAGCTGAAGGAAATTTTGGTTTATTCAAGACAACATTAGGTAGGCACTTCAACAGAACAAGGTAAGCACAGAGCTCAAAGATGTAAGAATTGGATGCTAACATATGCATGTAGATGTTGGTTCAATGTCCACAGATTATATCACCAAAAAACAAAGAAAATAAAGATGACTGAGGATGGATAGTTGGAATAGACCTGGGGTGACTGCTCAAGGAAATGTTTCAGTCCAGTTTTGAACCGGGAAACTTGCGCGTGAGAGACGAACGTGACAACTGCTGCAAGAAACACAACAAGCCTACTGCACCTGGTATTCCCAGGCAGTCTCCCATCCAAGTACTAACCAGGCCTGAGTCTGCTTAGCTTCCGAGATCAGGCGTTCGATCCAGAAAACATCAGATAGCAAATTTACTGCAATTAAGTTTAATGACTGAATGAATTTTGCCTTAACAAAAGAAAAATACTCAGACTCCTAAACACAATTTAAATTTCAAAATCATTAGGGTCCTCACCCAGCACGTTTGTAAACTCACAAACCTCAAGTTATTTCATTCTCAGTTCCCCTGAAAATAACTTCGCCACACATTTGAGCACCTAGCCAATGTCAGACCAACTGAACACAGAAATCAGATCAGCTTGATCTTGTCCACACCTGATGTCCACACTTGCGCTTTTTGTAGGAATAACTGAACAGCTGTTACAAGCAGAAACAATATCCCCATTTACTCCATTTGCAATCCAAAGATGCTGAAGCCAAATCTACCACACAGCTGCTTTCCCAACCAAAAACAGATATCAAATGCCTCTTCTAACCAGAGCTCCTATATTAACATGAGCAGACTGCAAATGTACACACCCAGCCACTTTCAGACTAAAAATAAAAGGGCACTGAATCCTTTATATCCATCTGTTCCTTAAGATTGCAGAGAGAGGCGCCTCAGTGCCTTTTTTATTTTTGCAAGGGGAGATGGAAGCATGTTGAAGCATCTCTATTTAAAATAGAAAAGTTCTCTGCAAAAAGACAAATGTGTAAAATATCCTGAAATAAAATAACAACAAGGAAGAGGTTAAAAGAGTTATTTTTTAAAAATAGAGGATGGTTAAAAGTTGGAATTCCCAACCAGAAACAGAATCAGCTTTTTCAAAGCTTTATAGAATCCAAGTGAATAATTGTTTCAAGCAAAGTTTAGAAGAGCATGAGAAAAATGCAGGGACTAGTTCTTCCAAAAATCTGCACAGGTGCAATGGGTTCAAAGGAATTTAATATGGAATGAAACCAATTATTCTAACAACATACCTACAGCTCGCCAAGATGTGCTGTTCTACAACATGCCTATTTTTAAAAAAATTATTCAACAGCATAAAGATAGCCTCCGAAAAACCAAAACATCACAATGTTACATTCCAGAAACAGGCATTAAGCCCATACCAAATGTCTATACCAAATTGATCTTCAAAATAAGACAAAGTGATTACTTTGCTTACAGTTAAGGACAAATCCATGAAAAAGGATAGAACAACAGTGTGCATGTGTCTACTGCCACTACCCTATATTTCCCCATCCAGTTACTAACTGTCGGTTTTTAGTAACAAAAGGAGTTTTAGACCCCAGAAAGTTCGCTAAGAGTCATTTTCTTCACACGTTGCTGTTACTTCACTTCATACACTACTTTCATAGAATCCCTACAGTGCAGGAGGTCGTCATTCAGCCCATTGAGCCAGCACCGACAACAATCCTACCTACCCTCATAGTCCCTTGTATTTACCCTGCTAATCCCCCTGACACAGCATGGCCAATCCACCTAACCCGCACATCTTTGGACTGTGGGAGGAAACCAGAGCACCTAGAGGAAACCCACAGAGACATGGGGAAAATGTGCAAACTCCACACAGATAGTGACCCAAGGCTGGAATTGAACCTGAATCCCTGACATTGTATGGCAGCAGTGCTAACCATTGTGCCACTGTGCTGCAGAGATGCTGAGCAACCAGCTACCAAATTTCCCACAAACTCGAAACGTTATGGCATCTTTCATACTACTGGGATCAACAGTAAACATTCCATGACACTAAATCAGCACACAGTGTTACTGAAGTTCTTATATAGAATTATTCTAATGATGCAATGTCACCAACAAAATCACTGAATCAAAAGTACTTTGATGGCATGAGCATAACAAACACCCTGTAGCATTCCAACTGATTATGGTACTTTTTTGGAAACACCTTAACAGATATCACTCCAGTCACCTGTAAATAGATATTGGACAGAATTGTAAGAAATTTGCAACAAGGCTATATTTACAATTTTCCGCATCAATATTACAATTTCCTGATAAATCTGTGATAGACACCATAGATTTTCTCATGCAAATTCATCAATTACAAAGAAGAATGACAGCATTTTCAAGAAGCCTCTTCAGCACAAAGTTTGGCCCCCGCTTGAAAACTAAGAATGCAGTTCACATCACTGATAAGCCCTCATATTTGTATTTCAACTCGCTCCTGGTGTCCATTATTATATTAATACAATATCAAAATCGATTAGATTCTAGCCTGCAACACACTCATGGGTACCCATTATTCTCAATATCTAACCCTCACCCAAGATAACAGAACAGATTATCTGGCCAGTATCTCATTGCAGTTTGTGGGAATGTGTTCAAATTGACTGCCGTGTTGGGTACCTTACAACATTGATTATAGCATTTATTCTATACGACACTGTTTATAAAGTGCCCACAATGTAATAAAACATCCCAAAGAACTTCACATGTAAAGCAAAATATGACTGAGTCAGATAAGGAGACATAATGGCAGATGATCAAAAACTTGAATAAAGAGATCGGTTGTAAATAGTCTTACAGGAAGAAAGGAAGCTAGGTAAGCAGAGGTATAAGGGAGGAATACCAGAGCTTAGGGCCCCATGGTCATCAGTGATGGACCAATTAAAATTGGGAGTGCTGGGAAGATCAGAATGAGAAGAGCCTTGACATCTCAGAAGGTTGCTGCAGAGGAGGAGTTTGCAGAAATAGGAAAGGGCTCGGCCGTTGAAGAGTTTGAAAACAAGGATGAGAATAAAAATCAAGGAGTTACTTAACTGGGAATCAATTGGTGCAATTGACAAGGGAAGCATACCCAATGTGTCACAAGATGGATGGATACAGTAGCTAGAAAACAGAGTTTGCACTGGGGATTGAAGTCAGTACCTCCAGTCTTCACAATATTTAATTGAAGAAAGTTTCTAATCATGCAGGATGTTGGGCAAGCAGTCTGACAAAGAGATAGAGGGTTAAGGAGAGATGGCCTTGCTGTGTGTACCATCAGTTTAATGGTGGAAAATGACATTGTTTTTAGATGGTGTCACAGAGGGGAGGCAAGAATAGGTCTTTAAAGGACACAAGAGGTAATACATTGGAGTAAGAGAAGCTATTGAGGTAACCAAAACAGAAAATGCTGGGAAATCTCAGCAGGTCTGGCAGTATATGTGAGGAGAGAAAAGGTAACCCTTTGTCAAACTGGTCATCTGGACTCGAAAGGTCAGCTCTTTTTTCTCCTTAGAGGCTGCCAGACCTGCTGAGATTTCCCAGCATTCTCTCTTTTGGTTTCTAATTCTAGCATCCGCAATAATTTGCTTTTATCCAAGCTATTGAGATAATTTGCTAGCTATAATTAAATAGATAAGAATGGCACATGGAGTGTGCAGACCCAAACAAGCTGGCTGAATATCCTTCCCACAAAGAAAAGCAAGTTGCCTACACCAGTCTTCCAAACTAAACGGTGGGCGACTTCTCATACAAGCAACATAAATGCCCTGTGGGATGTTCCCTTTCTGAAGGCGGGGCACATCTGGCCTCCATATTCATTAGATTGCACCAGAGATCAAATCATCCCCCCTTGGTATTCCTGAACACAACCTGATTGCACAAGCCAACTTGAAATCTGAATGAAGCTGCACTACATCAACTACTCTAGACAGTGAAAAAAAGGAAATATTCTAGATTCCTCTAGGCAAACATGCCAGCTACCCATAAGCTCTTCAGTCTAATTTTTAAAACATCCTATGTGCACACAGTAGTAACAAGACCACATAGATCATAGAATCCCTACAGTGCAAAAGGAGGCCATTTGGCCCATCGAGTCAGCACCGACCGCATTCCCACCCAGGCCTTATTCCCTAACCCCACATATTTACCCCACTAATCCACTGACACTAGGGTCAATTTAGCATGGCCAACCCACCTAACCTGCATCTCTTTGGACCGTGGGAGGGAGCACCCGGAGGAAACCCACGCAGACACGGGGAGAGCATGCAAACTCCATACAGTTTCCAAGAAAAGGAAGTATTCAGTCACCCAAGCTTCACTCCCACACATTACCCGAGTTATGACAACGGTGACATTGTTAAACCTGGGAACATGTTACCTGTGCATCCTCAGGCAGAAGAAATTGTGATGTAGTAGGCAAACTGCTCAAAATAAAAATTCACATTCTTCTACCCCTGCTAAGCCAAGAATCAAGATGCCAGACAGAATAGAACAAATTCAAGTCACAGGAAAAATAAATGTACAAAGTGTCTGGAAAATGTTTTGTTAAAGAAAACTCCACTCCAGACTATTTGCAATCTGAACTGTAGAAGCTGATCAAAGATGGAGAATTTTATTTTAAACAAATGCTTTCACAAAGTGTGCAATCACTATTTACTTGACATCCAGATATTCTATGTACAGGGTAGATGGGCAAAGAGTTACATATGCATAAACAGAATGAATTAGAAGCCAGAACGTATCCCCATTTTTCTGCAAGTGTTCGCTGGAGCTCAGTTTCACAGGTGGCAAGTACCAACTCTAGCTTAGCTATGAATCCATGGGCAACAATACCTCACTGATGTGGCTATTCTTGACCTCAAGAGCCCACATATGCACCAAGCCTAAATCAAAGTAGCACCCAATCCTGTTCTCAGATGCACATTTTCCAGCAGGAGTTACTAAACAGCAATCAAAGGGAACTATGATTCAAGTTTTAGCCTAGGCCCAAGTACCTGAAATCAATGGTAGGGCACCAAATGCTGCCCTGGGTCAGATTAGCTAAAGTGCAGGCCAGGAATAAACCACAGAAGACAGTGTGCTCTGAATGAGTCAACATGGTCTACTTATTAGCTAAGCCACTGGAAAAGCTAAAAACAACTCGGAACATAAGACAACATCAGTAGTCATTAACTTTCATCATTCAAATAATGCAACAGTTCATTTTTGTAACACTCAAAATTCAATACTAATGTAGTTAGAGCTTGCTACAATATCACAGACTGGAAGTTTTCTCCCTCTATAAGGCACTTCTTAAAACCTGCCTCTTTGACCAAGTATTTTGCTTGTCTGAACTATGAGCTTAATGGCTTGGTGTCAAATTTTGTTTGTTAGCAAGCCCTTAGCATGTTTCATTACTTTAAGGGAACTATATAAATAGAAATTACTGTTAGAGGTGATCTTTACTCAAACATCATCAGAAAATAAAGTTCTGGTGCTCAAAAACCTGTTTACCTTGGCTTCAAACACTTTTTTTTAAAATGGTTTTGAACACCCATAATCCCCTAACCCATTCTCATTTCAGACTCCAATGTTTCCTTATCACAGATTCTGAAAGACCTGCTGACTGTTTCTACTGTTTTCTGACATGGCTTGCATTTTTGCTATTTTTCCCCAAAACTAAACTGAAAAATAATCCTGAAGTTTTAAAACTAAGACCAGGGAGACATCTGGCTGCAGTTTGAACCTTTAGTATGCTGTAAACTGATCTATTCACCATGGAACACACTTTACATAGAAGCTAGAAGCAGGAGTAGGCCATTCTGCCCTTCGAGCCTACTTCACCATTCATTTTGATCATGGCTGATCATCAAATTCAATATCCTGATCCCCCTACCCCCATATCCCTTGATCCCTTTAGCCCCAAGAGCTATATCTAATTTCTTCCTGAAATCAATGTCTTGGCCTCAACTACATTCTGTGGTAGTGAATTCCACACATTCACCACTCTCCGGGTGAAGAAATTTCTCCTCACCTCAGTTCTAAAAGGTTTACCCATAGTTCTGGACTCCCCCACCATTGGGAACATTCATTCTGAATCTATCCTGTTAGAATTTTATAAGTTTCACTCTTCTAAGCTCCAGTGAATACAATCCTAACCAAGTTGGTTTCTCCTCATATGACAGACCTGCCATCCCAAAATCCCTATACTCAAATCCTCTCACTATGAAGGCCAACATACCATTTGCCTTCTTTACTGCCTGCTGTACCTGTGCGCTTACTTTCAGCAACTGATGCACAAGGACTCCAAGGTCTCGTTGAGTATCCATCTCTCTCAATTTACACCCATTCAAGTAATAATCTGTCTTCCTATTATTGTTACCAAAGTGGATAATCTCACATTCATCCACATTATACTGCATCTGCCATGCAAATGGCCACACACACAGCCTGCCCAAATCACCCTGAAGCATCTCTGCATCCTTCTCAAAGCTCACCCACCCAACTTTGTATCATCTGAAAATTTGGAGATAATACATTCAGTTCCCTCTTCCAAATCATTAACATATAATGTGAACTCTTGGGGTCCTAACACAGAACCCTGGAACCCCACTAGTCACCGACTGTCAATCAGAAAAAGACCCATTTATGCCAACTCTTTGCTTCCTATCTACTAACCAGCTTTTTTTCTATCCATCTCAAGACTTTATCTACAATCCCATATGATTTAACTTTACACAGTAGTCTGTTATGAGAGACCTTGTCAAAAGCCTTCTGAAAGTCTAAATAAACCACATCCACTTGTTCTCCTCAGTCTACTAGTCACATCTTCAAAATTCCAATAAATTCATCAAGTATGATTTCCCTTTGTAAATCCATGCTGGCTTTGTCTGATTATACCACTGCCTTCCAAATGCCAAGTTATGAAATCCTTGATAATGGACTCTAGCAACTTCCCCAGTACCAATGTTAGGCTCACTGATCTATTGGTCTCATAGAACAGTACAGCACAGAACAGGCCCTTCGGCCCACGATGTTGTGCCGAGCTTTATCTGAAACCAAAATGAAGCTATCCCACTCCCTATCATCCTGGTGTGCTCCATGTGCCTATCCAATAACTGCTTAAATGTTCCTAAAGTGTCTGACTCCACTATCACTGCAGGCAGTCCATTCCACACCCCAACCACTCTCTGCGTAGAGAACCTACCTCTGATATCCTTCCTATATCTCCCACCATGAACCCTATAGTTATGCCCCCTTGTAATAGCTCCATCCACCCGAGGAAATAGTCTTTGAACGTTCACTCTATCTATCCCCTTCATCATTTTATAAACCTCTATCAACTCTCCCCTCAGCCTCCTCCGCTCCAGAGAGAACAGCCCTAGCTCCCTCAATCTTTCCTCATAAGACCTACCCTCCAAACCAGGCAGCATCCTGGTAAATCTTCCAGCGCTTCCACATCCTCCTTATAGTGAGGTGACCAGAACTGCACACAATATTCCAAATGTGGTCTCACCAAGGTCCTGTACAGTTGCAGCATAACCCCATGGCTCTTAAACTCCAACCCCCTGTTAATATAAGCTAACACACTATAGGCCTTCTTCACCGCTCTATCCACTTGAGTGGCAACCTTTAGAGATCTGTGGATATGGACCCCAAGATCTCTCTGTTCCTCCACAGTCTTCAGAACCCTACCTTTGACCCTGTAATCCACATTTAAATTTGTCCGACCAAAATGAATCACCTCACATTTATCAGGGTTAAACTCCATTTGCCATTTTTCAGCCCAGCTTTGCATCCTATCTATGTCTCTTTGCAGCCTACAACAGCCCTCCACCTCATCCACTACTCCACCAATCTTGGTGTCATCAGCAAATTTACTGATCCACCCTTCAGCCCCCTCCTCTAAGTCATTAATAAAAATCACAGAGCAGAGGACCAAGCACTGATCCCTGTGGCACTCCGCTAGCAACCTGCCTCCAGTCCGAAAATTTTCCATCCACCACCACCCTCTGTCTTCGATCAGATAGCCAGTTACCTATCCAATCGGCCAACTTTCCCTCTATCCCACACCTCCTTACATTCATCATAAGCCGACCATGGGGGACCTTATCAAACGCCTTACTAAAATCCATGTATATGACATCAACTGCCCTACCTTCATCAATACACTTAGTTACCTCCTCAAAAAATTCTATCAAATTTGTGAGGCACGACTTGCCCGTCACGAATCCGTGCTGACTATCCCGGATTAATCCGCATCTTTCTAAACGGTCATAAATCCCATCCCTAAGGACCTTTTCCATCAATTTACCAACCACCGAAGTAAGACTAACCGGTCTATAATTACCAGGGTCATTTCTATTCCCTTTCTTAAACAGAGGAACAACATTCGCCACTCTCCGGTCCTCTGGCACCATCCCCGTGGACAGTGAGGACCCAAAGATCAAAGCCAAAGGCTCGGCAATCTCATCCCTTGCCTCCCAAAGAATCCTAGGATACATTTCATCAGGCCCAGGGGACTTATTGACCTTCAGTTTATTCAAAACCGCTAGTACATCCTCCCTCCGAACATCTATTTCCTCCAGCCTATTAGCCTGTAACACCTTCTCTTCCTCAAAAACATGGCCCCTCTCCTTGGTGAACACTGAAGAAAAGTATTCATTCATCACCTCGCCTATCTCTACTGACTCCATACACAAGTTCCCACTACTATCCTTGACCGGCCCTAACCTCACCCTGGTCATTCTTTTATTCCTCACATAAGAGTAAAAAGCCTTGGGGTTTTCCTTGATCCGACCCGCCACAGACTTCTCATGTCCCCTTCTAGCTCTCCTAAGCCCCTTTTTCAGCTCATTCCTTGCTAACTTGTAACCCTCAATCGAGCCATCTGAACCTTGTTTCCTCATCCCTACATAAGCTTCCCTCTTCCTTTTCACAAGACATTCCACCTCTTTCGTGAACCATGGTTCCCTCACTCGGCCATTTTTTCTCTGTTTTCTCTCTACCTACCTTTTTGAATAGTAGGCTTACAATCTGTAGGAACTATTCCAGAGTCCAAAACATTTTGGAAAATAACCACCAATGGACCTACTATTTCCAGGGCCACTTCCTTAAGTACTCTGGGATGAAGATTATCAGGACCTGGAGATTTATCCACCTTCAATCCCATCAATTTCCCCAAAACCATTTCTCTACTAATGCTAATTTCCTTCAGCTCCTCACTAAATCACGTTTCTCTCAGCACTTCTGGTACATTGCTTCACAAAGGAAGACATGAATAAAGTACAAACATTATTTATCAGTCATTTGTTTATTCTGTTATGAATTCTCCCATTTCTGACTAAGGGGCCTACATTTGTTTTTGTCAATCTTTTTCTCTTTACAAGTCTATAGAAACTTTTACAGTCCGTTTTTATGCTCCCCGCTAGCTTACTTCCATACTCTAGTTTTCCCTTCTTAATCTCTTGATCCTCCTTTGCTGAGTTTTAAACTGCTCCCATTCTCAGGTCTATTGCTTTTTCTTGCCAATCTGTATGATTCTTCCTTGAATCTGATATCTCTAATTTCCCTTGTGGGCCATGATTTGGCCACAATTCCCTTACAACTCTTGTGCCAAACAGGAACAAACAACTTTCCTGGAGTTCACTTATTCATTCTTTAGCAGTCTGCCATTGCCTGTCCACTTCTTCCCCTTCAGTAATGTCTCCCAGTCCATCATGGCCAATTCTGGCAATTTATTACTTAAAATTAAATGTTTTCACTTTGTTACTATTACAATGTTACACCACTGCAGTAATGAAACATTTGAGTAGCTTTTAAATTCTACAATTCCACTGACAATTTGCAAAATAAAAGTTCTCCCTGAAGGGCAACTTAATATATTCAGATTCCACCACTAACCCCCCCCCAAAAAAAAACCAAATTGAATATAAAGCAGATTTAAAGTGACAAAAAAAGTTAAATGTTCTCGAAACATGAGGTGGGTTTACAGCAGTGAAGGTTTACACGTGTAAACGTACATGACTTTCTCTTTACAGTGACGATTTAAGCAAAGGTTAAACTCGGTTTTTCAGAAAATTGGGTTGCGGGGGTATTATTTCTTAATGAAGAACATTTCACACAAATATAACATCTGAGCAGCAGGCCCCAGACTGAGTTACTCTTACACAATTCACATTGACAACTGTGCTGCTGTGTCATGGTTGTTTTGGGTTCGATCCCAGTGCAGGTTTAATGTTACTCTTTCTAATTTTGATGCATCATGCCCAGTACTTCTATTCACGACCCGCAGAGATGTAGGCTTATTTCACCGCCTAAACGTGCTCTCTCCCTAACTTCCTTGATGAAAGCGCAGTGTAACCCAGTTGTAGCCGGGTCGCCCAGGGGGGTGAGCCAAGCTTCCACTCTGCTGGTAAGGGTGGGACAACTGGGTAAACAATCCAGAGGCCTCGAAGGCCGTGTGGGATGGTCCCGCGGAGTTACTAACCTCCTGGGGGGGGCAGTGCACATACGGCCCTAACTGACTGGCTAGGGGCGGCCTAATGCCGCCAAGATCCCCGGACTTTCCTAAGACCACATCCCAACCAATGCCATCCGGAGACGGTGGAAAAGGAAGGTCCACTTTCAGCCCAGTGTTGACCAGGCTTCGCCTCCAATCCCGCATCAAGAGACCGGTGCAGCACCTACTCCAGGCCTAGGCCCACACCGCCACTCTCCTGTCCGCTCCCGCGGCCTGCTCCCAACGCGCCGCAGTCTCTCTCCGCTTTGCCCCAGTCCCACTCCACAGTGTGTCGGGGCCGGGCGGCCTGCACACACTCACCGTCTGCTCAGAATCGATGTCTATGCGGAAGGTTTGCTGCTGGAGGGTCTTCAGCGTGATCTGCATCGTCTCCCGCTCTCGGTCCGTCTAAAGCCCTTCCAACCAGTCAGTCAGTCGGAATGTCAGCGTGCGCGCTCCCGCCGCGTGCCCGCGCCCAGACCTTGCGTCATCACGCTGCGTACGCATCAGTGCGCCCACCCGACGTCATTGCGTCACCGCCTCTGGCAAAAACGGAGCGTCGCTCAAGGTGACAGCGCGGAGGAGGCGGAGCACCACACCCACCCGGCCCCTCCCCAGCCCGTCGCGCCCCGCCCCTCCCCAGCCCGACACGCCCCTCCCCAGCCCGACACGCCCCTCCCCAGCCCGTCGCGCCCCTCCCCAGCCCGTCGCGCCCCTCCCCTCCCCTGCCCGTCGCGCCCCTCCCCTCCCCTGCCCGTCGCGCCCCTCCCCTCCCCTGCCCGTCGCGCCCCTCCCCTCCCCTGCCCGTCGCGCCCCTCCCCTCCCCTGCCCGTCGCGCCCCTCCCCTCCCCTGCCCGTCGCGCCCCTCCCCTCCCCTGCCCGTCGCGCCCCTCCCCTGCCCGTCGCGCCCCTCCCCTGCCCGTCGCGCCCCTCCCCTGCCCGTCGCGCCCCTCCCCTCCCCAGCCCGTCACGCCCCACCCCTCCCCAGCCCGTCACGCCCCACCCCTCCCCAGCCCGTCACGCCCCACCCCTCCCCAGCCCGTCACGCCCCACCCCTCCCCAGCCCGTCACGCCCCACCCCTCCCCAGCCCGTCACGCCCCACCCCTCCCCAGCCCGTCACGCCCCGCCCCTCCCCAGCCCGTCACGCCCCGCCCCTCCCCAGCCCGTCACGCCCCGCCCCAGCCCGTCACGCCCAGCCCGTCACGCCCCTCCCCAGCCCGTCACGCCCCTCCCCAGCCCGTCACGCCCCTCCCCTCCCCAGCCCGTCACGCCCCTCCCCTCCCCAGCCCGTCACGCCCCTCCCCTCCCCAGCCCGTCACGCCCCTCCCCTCCCCAGCCCGTCACGCCCCTCCCCTCCCCAGCCCGTCACGCCCCTCCCCTCCCCTCCCCAGCCCGTCACGCCCCTCCCCTCCCCTCCCCAGCCCGTCACGCCCCTCCCCTCCCCAGCCCGTCACGCCCCTCCCCTCCCCTCCCCAGCCCGTCACGCCCCTCCCCTCCCCTCCCCAGCCCGGCACGCCCCTCCCCTCCCCTCCCCAGCCCGGCCCGATACGCCTCTCCTCTGCCCATCACGGCCTGCCCCTCCCCCACCGTCCCGCCCCACCCCACCTTGCCCAATCCCGCCCCTCTCCAACAGTCTCGCCCCTTCCCCACCAGCCCGCCCCTGGCCCAGCTCGCCCAGTCCCGCCCCGCTCGGCCTCACGTGATATCCGCGCCAGCGCCATGTTGGTGATGGAGCCGGTCAGTGGTCACGGTAAGCCTGCTCGAGTGTCCACCCGCGGGAATTCAACGCGGCGTCTTTAAACCGTCCCCGCGTGAAGTTGAGGGACTCAGCAGCGGCTCTTCTTGCCCTCAAGCCGCTCACAGACTCGGCCATTTTACCCGAACCGGCTGTGCGCGAGCAGTGGCTATGACGTCAGCGGGTCGCGATGGTGGTGATGTCACTGGGCTCAGTGTGTGGCGGCAGGCGGTCCTCACTCAGCCCATTCACATCTGTCACAGCATTGTCCCTGCATGGCAGAGGACTAGGACAACATTCTTAATCTGTACCTACACTATTCCTAATTTAACATCTAATTGATTCCTAAATTAACAATAGTGATGTTCAACTTCAACTCTCTGCACTCATGCTGCCAGACCTGCTGAATTTCTAGCACTTTTATGTCTTTTTTCAAACCTTAAGTGTTATGTATTCAAAATAAAAGGTGGTAGGAATATCTTTTGATGGTAAAAGGTGTAGGGACACCAGTCGGATTCATTTTTTAAAAGCCAGCAAATCATGCAAAGCTGAATCGTGGCTTTCTTTCCTGGAATCCCTACAGTGCAGAAGGAGGCCATCCGGCCCATCACGTCTGCACCGACTCTCTGATAGAGTGTCTCACCCAGGCCCACCTCCTGCACTATCCCATAACCACATGCATTTACCCTATTAATCCCTAATCTACACATTGTGGGTCACTAAAGGGCAATTTAGCATGACCAATCCACCTAACCTGCACATCTTTGGACTGTGGGAGTAAACCAGTGCACCCAGAGGAAACTCACACAGATGCAGGGAGAAAACTGCAAACAATCACCCAAGGCTAGAATCAAACCCAGGTCCTGGCGCTTTGAGGCAGCAGTGCTAACCAGATCTTTGTGGTAACAGTTTTCGTAAAGGTAAGGCAGTTATTGTCGAGGATATGGACTTGCAAAAGGTGCTTGATAAAGTGCCACATGAAAGGCATACCAACAAGGTTGGAATCATAAAATAAAGTAATTGTCAAAAGAAGCAAGAGGAGAAAATACTTTTTCATGCAGTGGGTGGTTAAA
This sequence comes from Mustelus asterias, assembly GCF_964213995.1. Classification (NCBI taxonomy): domain Eukaryota; kingdom Metazoa; phylum Chordata; class Chondrichthyes; order Carcharhiniformes; family Triakidae; genus Mustelus; species Mustelus asterias. The sequence goes on along the minus strand of NC_135826.1, from coordinate 2,668,169 downwards.
TTCTGGAATGCACTACCGGAGAATGTTAGACGCAGGTTCAACCAAAGTATTCAAAGAGATTGGATTGTTATCCGAAAAGGAAGAACGTGCAGAGTTTCGGGCAGATGGCTGGAGCACTAATTTAATTGCTCATTTGGAGAGTTGAATGGTGGCCTCCTGTCCTACACAATGCTGTGATCCTGAGAATTATCTTAAATCTGTGTCCTCTGGTTCTCAACCAATCACCAATGGGAATACTTTCTCTCTATTTACTCTGTCCAGTCCATAAGATATAGGAGCAGAAGTAGGCCATTCAGCCCACTGAGTCTACTCAGCCATTCAAAGGGAAAATACCTAATCTGATGTAATCCTCAACTTCACGTTTCCACCTTATCCCCATAACCCTTGATTCCCTTAATGATTAAAAATCTGTCTCTCAGCTTTGAACATACTTAAAGACCCAGCCTTTACAACCCTCTGCAGTAAAGAATTCCACAGAATCATTACCCTGAGATCTCTCCTCATCACTTATTTAAATGGGGAAACAACCTCTCAGCATTTACTCTGTCAAGCTACCTGAGAATCCTATATGTCTTAATAAAGTCACCTCTCATTCTTCTAACCTGCAGAGTACAGGCCCAACCTACTTAACCTGTCATAAGAAAATCTCTCCATGCCTGGGATCAACCGAGTGAACCTTCTCTGATCTGCCTGCAATGTCAGTATATCTTTCTTTAGATAAGGAGACCAAAACTGTTCACAGTATTCTGGTGTGGTCTAACTAGTGCCTTGTATAGTTTTGATAAGACTTTACTTTTTTATACTCCATTCCCTTTGAAATAAAGGCCAACATTCCATTTGCATTCTCTATTACCTACAGAACTTGCATGTTAACTTTTTGTGATTTATGCACGAGGATCCCCACACCCCCTCTGTGCTGCAGTTTTTGGAAGCCTTTCTCAATTTAGGTCATATTCAGCTCCTTTATTCTTTCTACCAAAGTGCATAACTTCACATTTTCCTACATTGTATTCTTTGCCCACTCACTTAACCTACCTATTTCCCTCCATAGCCTCTCATCCTCACCACTTGCCTTCCCACCTATTTTTGTGTAATCCGCAAACTTCACTTCCCTTGTACAAGTTATTAATATATATTGTAAATAATTGTGGCCCCAGCACTGATCCCTGTGACATTAGCTATAGGTTGCCATCCTGAAAATGGCCTCTCATCCCAACTCTCTGTCTTCCATTCTCTATTCATACTAATTAGTTAACCAAACCTCTATCCATGCTAATATACTATCTCCAACACCATGGCTCTTATCTTATTAAGTAGCCTTTTGTGCTTATCAAATGCTTTTTGGAAGTCCGGGTACATTATATCTGACTTCACCTGACCAAGGAACAGTGCTCTTAAAGCCTGTGATTTCAAATATACCTGTTGGACTATAACCTGGTGTCATGTGACCTCTCATAGAATCCCTACAGTGCAGAAGGAGGCCATTCAGCCCATTGATAGCACCCGGAAGAAACCCACACGGGGAGAACGTGCAAACTCCACACAGTCACCTGAGGCCAAAATTGAACCTGGGCCCCTGATGCTGTGAGGCAGCGGTGCTAACCACTGAGCCACCGTGCCGCCTATGTAGTGATCGATTTCAAGGGGAGGTGGTGGTATATTGAGAATGCCACCAGACTAGTAATCCAGAGGCCCAGGCTAATGTTCTGGGGACACTGGTTTGAATCCCATCACAGCAGCTGGTGGAATTTAAATGCAGCTGATGAATCTGGAATTAAAAAGTTAGCCTTGGAATTGTGGCCATTTTAAATGCGTACCAGTTAGTGCCAGAGGCGCACTGTCAGAAATTCCGTACCCTGAACAAATGGCCTGACCAGACTTACCCTCCGTCAAATAATTTTTCTTGAAGAGTTTAAAATCTCCATACCTTTCCCAATAAGAACTCAGAGGAGCAGAGGATAACAGGCAGCCGCACTAGCTGATAATGATAACACTAGTCTAGATGACTAGAGCAGGATAAGAAAATAACTTACATTTATGTAGTACCTTTCATGACATTTCAAAACACTTTGTTGTCACTGAAATACTTACATGAAGTATTTATTGTTATCATGTAATGAATTAGGAGCAGCCAGTTTGCACACAACAAGACCCCATGAACAAGATAACCTGTCTGAGGCATAAATCTTCGTAAGAAGTCTCACAATACCAGGTTAAAGTCCAACAGATATGCGCGATCTTCTTGGAGATCCTCTCCACTTGGAGCCGGCAGTTTGCGGTGTCGATGGTAGCCATGATGTGGAGATGCCGGCGTTGGACTGGGGTAAGCACAGTAAGAAGTCTCACAACACCAGGTTAAAGCCCAACAGATGGACTTTATCAACTGTTGGACTTCAACCTGGTGTTGTGAGACTTCTTACTGTGCTTACCCCAGTCCAACGCCGGCATCTCCACATCGTGGCATAAATCTTCACTAGGAAAGCTCCTCTTCTCATTTCCAAATACAGGTGAATTTTCTTTTATATCATCATGGTTTAATACCTTGTTTGAAAGATAATTCACGCTGCCAGTGTAATATTCTCTCAGTATTGTACCGGTTTAAACTTTTAACCCCCTTGATACACAAAATGTATAATTAATAATACACAAAAAACATGTGTTTTAATTATACTACTTGTCATTGATGTGATAGATGAAGTTGTTCAATTAAATATAAACACATAATGTTTTTAGTGATGGGTGATAATTTGAATTGTAAATTGTTCAGTAAATTTGATTTTAATCATTCTGACGCCAGATGGTGAAGAAGGAAACCATTTGCAAGTCTTTTAATTTAATACCAGATTTATTTACAGTGAGCAACATTACATATGTTTGCCTCCTCTCGAACCAACATTAAGTATCCCAGAAGTCTCTCTATATAAGTTCATTTTGAAAAACAAATAGAAACAGATATAAACTGATTAACACAAATTAAAAGGGCACAATAACAAAAAACAACACTTTCAAAAAATACTTTATAAATTAAACTAAAACATTATTTCCAGGGCTATTAATGCATTCCAGCTCTTGCAGTGCCCACTGGCCATGGAAGGCCTCAGGCATTGCAGTGGACATCACATGCTCCTTCTCATGATGCACTCCAGCCCCCGAAGAGGGCATTGGCAACCATCAACTTCCATTGGATTGAGTCATGATCATGCTCGACAAGGTACTACAGTGAGTTACTAATGCCTTTGGCAGTATGGCTGACCAGGAATCTCTCCTGCTCCTACTACCTGGCAACAAGAGTATTCGAAGAATTTCCAGGCTGATGATCAACCTCCTTGGCCACATTATGAATTCCCTTCTATGGCCACCGAGCCCTAAAGCATGACTTGAACTGGAAGTTCTAGCCCAGAAGTAGGAACACTACTAGCGTGCCATAAAACGTCCAACAGGGTTGTTAAACATTATTTCTAGTTGTTGTCAATGGTTTGACTAGAACTACTCTCATTGTCTGCTAGCATGGTACACCATGCTGTGGTGATAAAGATGAAAGTGGCAACTATGGTATTTGCTAATTTACTGCCCTTTCCTCCCTGCTGCTGTGGTTGAGAGACTCAGGCTGGACATTTCCAGCCATTCACGCCGGCGGAATCTTCCAGTCCTGCTGATGGTGCTCCCCAGTGGTGTGAGGTGCATTCAACGGGAAACCCCGTTAACAACGGCAGAGCTGGCTAACGGCAGGGTGCATCTGGCACTGCAAAACATGTGGTGGGATCCGCAGAAAATCCCACCCTCAGTCTCCTGCTGAGCTTATGACTGGCCACTGGTTCTACTTGTTTTCTGGCTTCTGTCTGTGCCTGGCCAGTATATTAGAAGAACAAACCTGTGCTGTTTTTGGATTACATTCAACTTGACCATCGTTAATTTTAAAAATTCTTTCATGAGATTTGAGTGTCGCTGGCATAGCCAGCGTTTGTTTCCCATCCTTAATTGCCCTTCAGACGGTGATGGTGAGCCTCCTTGAACCACTGCAATCTATCTGATTTAGCTACACACGTGATACTGTTAGGAGGCAAGTTCTAGGTTTTCAATCCAGCGGCAATGAAGGATTGATATAGTTCCAAGTCAGGTTGGTGTGTGCCTTGGAGGGAAACTTGCAAATGGTGTTCCCATGCATTTGTTGCCCTTGCCTTCTAGGTGGTAAGATGGTAGTGGTCATAAGAACTAGGATCAGGAGTAGGCAATTCAGCCACTTGAGCCTGCTTCGCCATTCAATACGATCAGGGCCGATCTTGTCTTGGCCTCAATTCCATTTTCCATAACCCTTCAACCCATTACTAATTAAAACTCTGTCTATCTCCTCAAATTTACTCCATGTCTCAGCATCCACCACATTTTGGAGTAGCGAATTCCACAGACCCACGACCCTTTAAGAGAAGTAGTTTCTCCTCAGTTCTGTTTTCAATCTGCTACCCCTTATCCTAAACTATGACCTCTTATTCTAGATAGCTCCACAAGAGGAAGCATCTGCTCTACATCTACTTTGTCAATACCTTTTATCATCTTACATACCTCAATTAGATCTCCTGTTAGTTTTCTAAACTCAAGAGAGTATAGGCCTAAACTGCTCAATCTCTCTTCATAAGACAAATCCCTCATCTCTGAAATCAATCTAATGTACCTCCTCTAATGCCACTACATCCTTCCTCAAATAAGGGGACCAAAACTGTACACAATACTCCAGGTGCAGTCTCACCAATGCCTTGTATAGTTGCAGCAACACTTCCTTACTCTTATACACTATCTCTTTAGCTATAAATGCTAAAATTCCATTTGCTTTCCTTATTACTTGCTGTACCTACATACCAGTATTCTGCGACTTATGCACGAGGACACCCAGATCCCTCGGCACCAAAGCACCCCTGACACTCTCCATTTAGATAATAAGTTGCCTTTCCATTTTTCCGATCAAAGTCTCACACTTATCCACGTTTAACTCCATCTGCCACATTTTGGCCCATTCACTAACCTAATAATATCCATTTGTAAACTTCATATTTCTTCATTGCAACTTACTATCCACAGAATTTTAGTCTCAACCGCAAATTTGACTATGGTACCTTATATCCCTGTATCCAAGTCATTAATATAGATTGTAAATAGTTGGGACCTGATGACCGAACCCTGTGGCAGCCCACTAGTTACATCTTGCCAACCAGAAAATGACGCATTTATCCCAACTCTTTGCCTTCTGTCAGTTACAGTAAGAAGTCTCACAATACTCACATCTCCACCTTCTGTCAGTTAGCCAGTTGTCTATCCAAGCTAATAAATTACCCCAACCACATGTGATCTTACTTTGTGTATTAACCTTCTGTGCTGCACCTTATTGTTGCGAAGTTAGTGTTTGTAAAATTCTAAAACAATTGTAAAAATGCTAAGAGCAAAAAGCATTGTATTGTCTGTTTCTTAAAAAAAGGTAGGTTTTTTTTGCAATGCTTAGAGTTAAAAGAGATGCAGGTGTGCAGTACACAGGCAGCATAAAGTAAAATATTGTATCACGAGGCTAGGCAATAATGCTGCCAAGACGACAGGTTGTTCTTGAATTTTAACCAATTAATTTCAAATAGACTTTTGAATGGCAGCAGCCTATCAGATTTTAATTTGATGTTTTGATGACCTGTAAACCAATCCTGTTGTGGGGCTTTTTGGTATATCATCAGGGGTATAAAAGCCACAGCTCCCAGCTCTGACAGCTCTAAACTGCCTGACAACCACTGTCTCTGCCAGCAACTGCATCTGCCACAGTTCAGAGCTTGAGAGAAAGACACAGCTAGCAACTGTCTGCCAATGTAACAGCCACATTTATGTCTTAAAAGAAAGCCTCATCTCAATCATAAAGGTACCAACAGAAGATAGTGAAGACAGAAGAAAATCAGCAAAGACAGAAGGTCCCGGAAGATGATGAACCTGATTGCGTTTTGAGTGTGACTAAAAATTTTATTTTGTTTTTGTTAGTAAGTGGAAATTGGATTTACCTAAACAGTATTCCATTAGAATGGTGTTTTATTTGGTTTGTTAATGATTTAGTTAACGTGTTTACTGTTAGTTAAATAAAATAAAGTGTTACTTGTTGCTTTACAGAGAGTCTCCGGTAGTTATTTTGATTTGACCACTAAAAGTTGCTGAGGTGCAGATATTATCCCTTCTCACAGTCACTTTAACAGATTATGAAGGGAGGTACTTCTCTTTGAGTGGTTGAGTGTTAGTTCTCAGAGAGGAGAGATCAACTTCCCCTTCATAACATTATCAAACACCTCCCTGAAATTCAGATATACCACATCTACAGGTTTCCCATTATCCACTTAGCTTATTACAACTTTGAAGAACTCTTAGCAAATTAGTCAAACATGATTAACCCTTCATAAAACCATGCTGACTCTAACCGATTGTGTTTTGACTTTCTACATGATTCGAACAATTTCTCAACTCAGACGTTAAACTAACTGGTCTATAGTTTCCTATTTTCTGTATCGCTCCCTTTTTGAATAAGGTTATTCATTAGCATTTTTCCAATCCACTGGGACTTTTCCCACATCCAGTGAACTTTGGAATATTATAACCAATGAATCCACTATCTCCGCTGCCACTTCCTTTAATACCCCAGGGTATAGGCCATCAGACCCTGGAGACTTGTCTGCCTTCAATCCCAATAGTTTGTTGAGTACTATATCCCTATTGATGATTGTTCTAAGTTCCTCCCTGTCTATTTCCTCTGCATTACCTGTTACCATCGGGATGGTACTAGTGACCTCCACCATGAAAACTGAGGCAAAATATTTATTTAGCATCTCCGCCATTTCTGTGTTCCCCCTCTTACCTCCCTGGTCTCATCCTCTAAGGGAACCCTTCCTTAACTAGCAAAGCTCTTCCATCTTTTTTCCTTTTCTGCCTATCCTTCTGAAGTACTAAATATGCGGAATATTCAATTCCCAGATCTGGTTTCCTTGTAACCATGTCTCAGTAATTGCCACCAAATCATACCCATGCATTTCTAAGGTCGTGCATTTCTAAAGTGAGGTCAAAGTAAGCTTGGCGAGTTACTACAGTGCATCTTGTAGATGGTACACACTGCTGCCACTGTGTACCAGTAGTGGGTAGAGTGCGTGTCTATGGCAGTGCATTGTGTGCTGATCAAACAGGCTGCTTTGTCCTGGATGGTATTGAGTTTCTTGTATTTTGTGGGAGCTGTGCTCATTCAAGCAAGAGGAGAATATTCTATTGTACACCTGACTTGGGCCCTTATAAATGATTGACAGGCTTTTGGGAGTCAGGAGGTGATTCATTATGTCTGACTCTGGCCCTGTGGACTCTGCCAGCTGATCAGCTCTCACCACTCCTCTATGCATCTCCTACCAGAATGCTCATTCAGTTGTGAACAAAGCTGCTACTATCCATATTGTGGATTTGCATCAACATCGTGGCCTTAATAGGAAACTGGCTGAGGAGTAATAACTCGACCCCTAATGCAGCCTCCCCATCTTCCATCCCTTACCCAGACAAGCCCATTGCACTGACATTGTAGTGCTTATCTTCAGATCAGTGGGCTGGAAAGGGCTAATCCTCTACCAATCTGGCACTTTCTCCTCTGAGAATCTCACCTTGTTCCAATGCATTCACCTGTTGTGGGAAAATCACCACTCGGAGTCAGATTTAAAGTCTCAACATGCAGTTTATTGGACAAAGCTTTGGGAGAAGCGCTGGGCTCTCCGCAGTGCACGCAGTCACCTTCTCAACTTTAAAATGGCAGCTGAACTTCTTTTATATATTTTTCAAATAGTGGACAAGTACGGACATTAGCAGTTATCACATCGTTATACATTTCGGAGAGTAGACAAGTACGGACATTAGCAGTTGTCACATCGTTATACATTTATGCCCCCCCATCAATGACTGATCTCATTACCAAAACTCATTGTTTTGGTTCTGCTTTATCTCAAGCTAAGGTGATCATCTGGGCCTCAAGGTCTGATTTATTTCCTGTAGTAATTAGACACTATGTGGAGATGCCGGCGTTGGACTGGGGTAAGCACAGTAAGAAGTCTCACAACACCAGGTTAAAGTCCAACAGGTTTATTTGGTAGCAAATACCATAAGCTTTCGGAGCAATGCTCCTTCGTCAGATGGAGACTCCATCTGACGAAGGAGCATTGCTCCGAAAGCTTATGGTATTTGCTACCAAATAAACCTGTTGGACTTTAACCTGGTGTTGTGAGACTTCTTACTGTAATTAGACACTAACAGGATTTAACTTGTTGTGCAATGTCTGTGCCTAAATCAGCACATCTTAATGTCTTTTCACAGAGTCCATTTTGTGCCAGGTAACTATCTTGTATCTTTTAATTTCGAGTTTACTCTTCCAAAATCATTCTTCTGTACTATCATCCCAAGTGCAATTAACGTATTTTATCACTGAGATTCACTGCTCTCTTCTCTCAGCCCCTACACTGAAGGACTTCTAATCCTCAGTGATTTCATCCTTCATCTCAACTGATTATGTTCTTTCTTCTTTGAGTTCATTGTCCGCTTACCCTCCCGAAATAGATACTGTTCTCTGCAGTCCAGATGGCTCTGTTGCCTGCCCACTGCCAGGGTTCAGGATATCTACTCAGGCTGAAGAGGAACTTGTAGTGGGAGGGTGAGAATCTAGTGGTTGTGACCCATGTAGATCCCAGTGACATTGCTAAGACTAGAAAGTAGATTCTGTATAAAGGCACTGAATTAAAAAGCAAAATCTCAAAGGTAACCGTTTCTGGATCATTACATGAGCCACGTGCAAATTGGTGTAAGGTTAATAAAATTAGAGAGGTGAATGTGTAGCTCAGAGACTGGCGTGGGAGAAATGGGCTTTGATTCATGGGGCACTGCACCAGTGCAGGAGAAAGTGGGACCTGTGAAATTGACACAGTATATACTTGAACCATGCTGGGACCAATGTTCTAGTGAGTCATATAACCAGGGAAGTAGAGAGGGCTTTAAACTAATTAGAGAGGGGAAGGCAATATGTAGGGAAGATTTCCCTTTAATTTACTCAATCTTCCCTACGTGAATATGAGAGTAAACTACCAAGAAACATAAAAATAGACCGCAAAAGGTTTTATAGGTATGTAAAAAGGAAAAAATTAGCAAAAACAAATGTAGGTCCATTACTAGCGAAGTCAAGAGAATGTATAATGGGGAATAAGGAACTGACACAGAAAACAAACAAATACTTTGTGCCTGTCTTCATGGAGCAAAATAAACCTCAAAAAACTCCAAAGAAGTAATGGAGAATCAAAGGACTAGTGTAAATGAGAAACTACAAGATGTTAATATTAGCATAAATTAATGCTAAAGAACTAAATGGGACTTAAAGTCGATGGGCGGTATTTTCAAGCCTCGCTCGAGCAAGATTGGAATTTCCCACCCGAGGTCGATGGACATTCCCGTTGTCTGTCCCTTGCCCACTCTGATTCCGTGGCGGACGGGGCGTTGAATTCAGGTGGTTAAGTTCCGTGAACCTGGTGATCGATATTAGACATGGTATTGTGTAATGAGACAGGATTAATTAATGACCTCAGAGTAAAGGCACACTTAGGTAGCAGTGAGCATAATAGGATTGAATGTTTCATCTAGTTTGAAAGGGAGAAGAGTGGGTCTAAGCAGATAACTGCACAAAGACGAGAAGTAGAACAGATGTTTGGTCAGAACATAAAGAACGGCAGAGAATGACTAAAAGGTTAATCAGGAGAAATAAATTATAGAGTATGAGAGGAAGAGAGCTAGAAATGTAAAAATGGATAGCAAGAATTTTTATAAGTATTTAAAAGGGAAAAGCTAAGTAAAGTGAGTGCTGGTCCTCTAGAAAGAGAAAGTTGTTGTCGAGCAGAGGTGAGGTGCAAGGGCTAAGGGGGTGCCAGCGGTCATCGAGGGGAGCAATGGGGCAACTCAGCCAGGCAAGCAGGGCTGAGGAGGGCTGGGCAATGAGCCAAAGGTGAGGTGAGGAGGCCAGATAGCCAGGCAGCAGGCGAGGCAGCCAATGAGTGAGCGCAACAGCAAGGACATCGAATAAGCAGGGGCAACTTGAACCCCAGGGCTGGAGCGAGCAAAAAAAAGTCGCCTGCTCTTTTAGAAAATTAATCTGTTAATATCAAGAAAGATCAGTTAATGTGAATCGACACTATCAGCCTGGTTGTCAAAAGCACAGAAAATTGAAGGTGAGATGAATTTGACGGGCTTCCCAAAGAACATTTGAAAAGCTATCAATATTGTGGCTCGGAGAAGACCAACTTTCTAATGCATAGAACCAACAAAGACTTCACCATAATTGCAGAGCGGCTCAGAAACCAATTCACTAAGGATGTTAAAGATGCCAAATGCTATTCCATAATAAATGATTCAACACCAGCTGTGAGTCATGTGAACCAATTAATATTAATTTTAAGGTATGTGGCCAGCGATGGTGATGTAGAGTAATTTCTCTGTTTTGTCCAGTTACAATCCCACACTTCTGAGCACCTGGAGACAAAAGCTTTGGAAATCATTGCAAATTTAGGTTTGGACATCAAAAATTGTCATGGGCAGAGCTTTGATAATGCCACAAGTTTGGCAGGAAAATATTCAGCTCCACAAGCAAGACTGAACAATGCAAGCCCCTGTGCATTATTCTTCTCGTGTTCCAGTCACTCCTTGAATTTAATCTTCTATGCAGCAGCTGAATCATGTGAAGCTGCCAAACATTTTTTTGACTTTGTTCAAAACTTGTATGTTTTTTCATGCAACAGTGGAATATGCTACAATCACACTTGGTGCAGGCACATGGAAAACATTTGACAGTCAGAAGCATTTGTGACACCAGGGGGTCTACTCATGCAGATATTATTTCGGCTTTGAAACTGAACTTTGTTGATATAAGGGAATGTTTATCAGACGTAGCCACGTCAAATTCAGAGAAACCATGTGTGGAAATTGAAATAAAACTCCTTAGCAGAGAAAATTGCAAGGCAAGATATTGTAGTTTTTATTGTTTTGTGGAACCATTTCAAAATCAATGCCATCAGCAAATCGCTGCAAAATGCCACTTTATTGAATACCTCACAATTGTTAGCCTCAGTTAGAAGTTTTGTCGTGGAAATAGAGGCACAAACATTAGGAAGCGTACAATAGAGTCACAGAGGTTTATAGCAGGGAAGCAGGCCCTTCAGCCCAACTTGTTCATGCTGCCCTTTTTTTAAACCACTAAGCTAATCCCAATTGCCTGCATTTGGCCCATATCCCTCTCTACCCATTTTACCCATGTAACTGTCTAAATGCTTTTTAAAAGACAAAATTGTACCCGCCTCTACTACTGCCTCTGACAGCTCGTTCCAGACACTCACCACCCTCTGTGTGAAAAAATTGCCCCTCTGGGCCCTTTTGTATCTCTCCCCTCTCACCTTAAACCTATGCCCTCTAGTTTTCGACTCCCCTACCTTTGGGAAAAGGTGTTGACTATCTAGCTGATCCATGACCCTCATTATTTTATAGACTTCTATAAGATCACCCCCATGTCTCCTACGCTGCAGGGAAAAAAGTCCCAGTCTATCCAGCCTCTCCTTATAACTCAAACCATCAAGTCCCAGTAGCATCCTAGTAAATCTTTTCTGCACTCTTTCTAGTTTAATAATATCCTTTCTATAATAGGGTGACCAGAACTGTACATAGTATTCCAAGTGTGGCCATAGCAATGTCTTGTACAACTTCAACAAGACATCCCAGCTCCGGTATTCAATGTTCTAACCAATGAAACCAAGCATGCTGAATGCTTTCTTCACCATCCTGTCCACCTGTGACTCCATTTTCAAGGAGCTATGAACCTGTACCACTAGATCTTGTTGTTCTATAACTCACCCCAACACCCTACCATTAACTGAGTAAGTCCTGTCCTGGTTCGATCTACCAAAATGCACCACCTCACATTTATCTAAATTAAACTCCATCTGCCATTCATCAGCCACTGGCCCAATTGATCAAGATCCCGTTGCAATCCTAGATAACCTTCTTCGCTGTCCACTATGCCACCAATCTTGTTGTCATCTGCAAACTTACTAACCGTGCCTCCTAAATTCTCATCCAAATGATTAATACAAATGACAAATAACAGTGGACCCAGCACTGATCCCTGAGGCACACCGCTGGTCACAAGTCTCCAGTTTGAAAAACAACCCTCTACAATCACCCTCTGTCTCTGTCATCAAGCCAATTTTGTAACCATTTGGCCACCTCACCCTAGATCCCGTGAGATTTAACCTTATGCAACAACCTACCGTTGGTACCTTGTCAAAGGCCTTGCTAAAGTCCATTTAGACATCAACTGCACTGCCCTCATCTATCTTTTTAGTTACCCCTTCAAAAAATTCAATCAAATTTGTGAGACGTGATTTTGCACTCACAAAGCCATGCTGACTGTCCCTAATCAGTTCTTGACTCTCTAAATGCTGGAGATCCTGTCTCTCAGAATACCTTCTAACAACTTATCCATTACATATGTAGTTCCCAGGCTTTTCCCTGCAGCCCTTCTTAAACAAAGGCACAACATTTGCCACCCTCCAATCTTCAGGCACCTCACCTGTGGCTGTTGATAATTCAAATATCTCTGCTAGGGGACCCACAATTTCTTCCCTAGCCTCCCACAATGTCCTGGGATAAACTTCATCAGGTCCCATGGATTTATCTACCTTGATGCACTCTTAAGTCTTCCTGCATCTCCTTCTCTGTAATATGTACATTGCTCAAGACATCACTATTTATTTCCCCAAGTTCCCTAACATCCATGCCTTTCTCAACAGTAAATACTGATGAGAAATATTAGTTTAGGATTGCACCCATCTCTTGTGGATCCGCACATAGATTACCTTGTTGATCCTTAAGAGGCCCTACTCTCTAAATGGTTACTCTTTTTGCCCTTTATGTATTTGAAGAAGCTCTTTGAATTCTCCTTTGCCTTATCTGCCATAGAATCTCGTGTCCCCTTTTTGCCCTCCTGATATCTCTCTCAACTCTACTCCATACCCTCTATACTCTTCAAGAGATCCACTTCATCCCAGCTGCCTATGCATGTCATGTGCCTCCTTCTTCTTGACCGGGGCCTCAATATCCCGAGTCATCCAGGGTCCCTTACTTCTACCAGCCTTGCCCTTCACTCTAAAAGGAATGTGCTTACCTTGAACCCTGGTTAACACAATTTTGAAAGCTTTCCACTTACCAGACGACCCTTTGCCTGCCAACAGACTCCACCAATCAACTTTTGAAAGTTCCTGAATAATATCATCAAAATTGTTCTTGCCCCAATTTAGAATTTTAACTTTTGGGCCAGACCTATCATTCTCCATAGCTATCTTAAAACTAATGGAATTATGGTCACTGATCCCAAAGTGATCCCTCACTAACACTTCTGTCACCTGCCCTTCCTTATTTCCCAAGAGCAGGTCCAGTTTCACCCCCTCTCTAGTTGGGCCATCCACATACTGAATGAGAAATTCCTCCTGAATACACTCAACAAATTTCTCTCCATCCAACCCTCTAATACTAAGATGTCCCAGTCAATGTTGGGAAAGTTAAAGTCCCTGACTATTACCACCCTATTTTCTTTGGAGCTATCTATAATCTCCTGACATATTTGCTGCTCAATTTCCGCTGACTCTTAGGGGGCCTATAGTACAGTCCTATCAAAGTGATTTCCCCTTATTTCTCAGTTCTACCCATATAGACTCAGGAGGCGAACCATCAGAAATATCCCCTCTCAGTACTGCCGTGATGTTTTCCCGAATAAAAAACGCAACTCCCCCTCCTCTCTTACCTTCTGTTCTATCTTTCCTACAGCATCTGTACCCAGGAACATTGAGCTGCCAATCCTGTCCCTCTCTTAGCCATGTTTCAGTAATGGCTATAATATCCCAGTCCCATGTACCCATTCATGCCCTGAGTTCATCTGCCTTGCCCGTCAGGCCTCTTGCATTGAAATAAATGCAGTTTAATCTCGACTTCCCTTGCTCTCTGCCCTGCTTTTGCCTGATCTGCCTGGTACTAGGATTATTGACACTGTCTTTACTACTTAATGTGCTCTCTTTAACTTCTGCGCTCTCTTTAACTTCTCTTCTGTCTCCCTATTGCTCTGGGTCCCACCCCCCTGCCAAAATAGTTTAAACCCTCCCATTAGCTCCAGCAAATCTCCCCGCCAGGTTATTAATCCCCCTCCAGTTCAGTTGTAACCTATCCCTCTTGAACAGGTCACTCCTTCTCCTGAAAAGATCCCAGTGATCCACAAATCTAAATCCCTGCCCCCTGCACCAGCCCTGCATTCATCTGCCTAATCTTCCTATGCCTACTCTCACTAGCACATGGCACCGGCAGTAGTCCAGAAATTACTACCTTCAAGGTCCTGCACTTTAGCCTTCTGCCTCTCTATATTCACACTTCCTGACCTCATCCCTTTTTCTACCTATGTCGTTGGTACCAATGTGATCAACAGCCTATGGCTGCTCACCCTCCCCCTTAAGAATGTCCTGCAACCGCTAAGAGATGTCCTTGATCCTGGTACCAGGGAGGCAACACACCATCCTGGAGTTTTGATCATGGCCACAGAAACACTTGTCTGTGCCTCTAACTAGCGAGTCCCCTATTACTGCTGCTCGCTTGTTCTGCTTTCCAGCAGAACAAAGTGTGGTGCCATAGGCCTGGCTGCTGCTGATATTTTCCCCTGAGAGACTATCCGACCTCAACAGTATCCAAAACGGTAAACCTGTTTGAAAGGGGAATAGCCACAGGAGTCCTGCACTACCTTCCTGCCTCTCTTGGTAGTCACCCATTTACCTCACTGAACCTGTGGTGTGACAACCTCCCTGTGACTCGTATCTATTACACACTCTGCAAGACACAGGAAGTTATTTTTTGGATGAAACTAATGACAATGAAATCACTTTAAAAGGGAAAGAGGTCATCGTTGATTCTGTCAGTGCTATTTGTGACACAATAATGGTGCAATTGCAGAGTAGAAATGAATCTCTGAAGAAAACTGTTGAATTATTTTCCATGCTTTTCGACAGAAGTTTGGATGAGAATGCTAAGAGCCGATGTAGTAAGAAATTAACTGAATTCGACTGGGAGGACATAGAGACAAATCGTTTTGAAGATGAAGTGAAACAATTCATTCATTTCGTCGATAATGATAAGCTCTGTACTTGGAGATCACCAGCTGATTGGTACAGACCTGTAGATGATGGTTTGCAGGCAACCTTTCCAAATGTGGAAACTATCAGAAAATATTTTTTTACAATATGTCACAAATCGAAAATAGTTTTAAAATTATCTGAAATGTATGCTGCATTTGGAACATTAGACAAGTTCAGTAATACTGACAATTGAAAATGCATCCTTGCAGGATTTTACCTATGATGATATTGATGATTTTGTGAAGAAAATCTAAATTGCCATGGATTGCAAACAAACTAATGAAAAACTGATGAAACAAGAAAATCTTTTAAAATATGTCCCTTCTCCTTATTCTCTTGTTTAAATTCTGTTTTCCAAATGGGATCATCATTTGCTGATTTGATATCATGGCTGTCACATGCGGGCAGTTTCAACTAGTGAGTAACCTCCATCCCCCATCGCTCTCAGTACTGGTCTTCAGAAAGTCTCTTCTGGACAAAAAATGAAATCCTGCCAGCCAGCTGCCAGCAAATCCTGATATTGGACTTGGACTCACTGGACTCCACTTGATTGGATCTCCTGCACTGTACTTTTTCTGCCTCATTCTGTCCGACACTGGCCGGTGTTGTGCCAGAGTGATATCATCAGCTGATTTCTCAATCTCGTTGCTCATCAGCCAGTCCCATGTTTGCTCACCCCAAGACACATGGATTGCAATATTGGCCATCTCTACTGTCATGTTGACACCAGGCAGGCTTGGATTTCAATGAATCAATTATAGGCTTGTTTTCATAAGTCAAAAAGCACTGAAGAGTTAAGTAGTGATTTATTAAGTGTTTTTTGTATTTTTGTGGCTTGCATTAAGGATTTGAATTAATCAATTACAGGCTTGTTTCCATAAATTACAAAGCATTGAAGCAGTGAGCAGTGATTTGTGTACTAGTACTTTTATGGGTTTATGTGGCTTGCATTAAGGATTTGACTTCATCAATTGCAGGTGTGTTTTCATCAGTTCAAAGGCAGTGATTTGTGTACTTTTTAATATTTTTGTAGTTTGCATCGTGTGAGTTGAGGGTGGGCCGGGTCAAAAGGGCAATGATGTCATTTGAGGGCAGGGCTTGAAGTCATTCAGGACGGTTCTTGATATAATTTGGGGTGAGGCTTCACATCGGTGATGTGCAGGGCTTGACATCACCGAGGGCAGAGCACGATGTCACAGGTGCCCCATCATGGAGGCAGAATGTAGGGCCCCCAAAGTGTAAGTCTGCCTTTGGTTGAAAGTTAACTTTGGCAATGTCAGTAACTTACTGCAAATGCGTCCATTTTTTAAACCACACACACATTTGTTCCACAACACTCTCACTTGAAAATCTCCAAATTTACAATGGACAGCATTTTCAAAGCCACAATAAAGTCTGTGATGTCCTCACTGGGCAACTGCTTCCTTGGTTTCAAAGCAATAACTTTCTGCAATCTCCAATAGCTTATACAAAATGTCTGACAGTGTTGTTCCTTTTGGTTTAGCAGGGATGAGCAAATTCTTGAGCAAATTCCTGAGCCTGCTTCCTTCAAAAATATAGCCCTTTTTCTTTCCCCAGTCTGATTAACAGCTGAATCACTAGGATTTTTGAGATATTATTGGCAATGAAAAACATCTGAAGCCACTCCACTCTAACCTCCTAATTGCCCAAAAATAGCTGTTGAAGCCGCCATCTTCGCCAGTCAGTCCATCCACGTATCCCAACAGATATTTCTCAAAGACCGGATTCTTAGGTTTTTTGCTGAGAAATAAGCTTAACGGTTCCTCTGCTTGTTCACTGGTAGCTTCACCAACTCGGCTCGGAAAATCAACAATCCCACGCTCATCACCAGAGATACCTCGGCAGGACAAAAACACTGGTGTACACACACATACACAGTTTCTCTCCACAGATGCTGCCTGACCTGCCAAGTATTTCCAGCATTTTTTGTTATCAATATCTGGTAAAAGTGAATATTTAATCAAAAACCAAAACCATCTCTTCTTGTCTACTACCAATGCAACTTTTTAACACAACTCCTTCAAACTCCTGGCTGCCACATCCCATTGAACTTTGGTGTACTTCTCAATCTGGAGTTCAGTCTGCTCATTTCTATTCAGTCTTCCTTCTTTTATGTCTTCATCAACTTGAGGCTCTGACCATCTTCCAGCTGCTTTCAGTCAAAGGTGCTGAGTTTCTATCTCCACAAACTTGCAACTCAACAGTTCCTCACGTGACTTTTTCTTTCTGTAACCTCTACAATATGTGCACTTAGCTAGGTTCTGGGAAACAAAGTGTGCCAAGGTTCAGTAGGTTCATGCTCCTATGGCAGAAGTTTGTGGGTCCAAGTCCAACTTGAGATTTGTGCACAAAATCTAGGCCAACACTTCAACGCATAACTTAGGGAATGCTGCACTGTCAGAGATGCAGTTTCTCAGCTTAAATTTAAACCGACACCCATGTGCCCCTTTTGTGTATCAAAAGTCCTGATGCATTATCCTGTGCGTCCTAGCCAATATTTATATCTCAATAAAGATCTTAACAATTAATCATTTATTTTATTGCTGTAAATTGGCTGCCACATTTTCGATATCACAACACTAATTGTATTTCAAGAATACTTCCCTCACCTTGGGACATCCCGAGGTCATGAAAAGGTGAGATATGGGGAAGATGTGGAATTGAAAATAAACGTGTCTCGAGTTATTTTAAAGGATAGAAGAGATATGGAAACCATTGCTCACTCTGCAAACCCACCCACCTCAAAGACAGGACTTTGTGTGAATTGGCAGCCCTCCTAACAAAGTTCCAAAAAAAATGTAATTACTGTTCTCAATGGCCTACATTAAAAGTGCAAATGCATGTTACTGCTTTGATTTGTATTTTCCTGCAATATACTGCTGCATGCGTATAGGCTCATTGTGCAACTTCAGAACAGTGATTTCAAGGATCAGCTGCATTGATTTTTGAAGTGGTGGAGGAACATTTCTTTGATCTCAAACCTGTTGATTAAACAGGGAACAGCATTTCTTCATCTGGCCTGGAAGATCACGTGAAAGGATTTTTAGTCATCTGAGTTCCTACCCTTCACTGTGATTGAAAGAAAATTAATACGCTATAATCTCTGACAGATTTTTGTACAGGTTTATTTAAAACAAATGTTTGGTCTCTGGAAATACATTCAGATCCTACAAAATCAGTTAAAGACAAACTTTTTTTAAAGGTACCAAAAATAATCAAAACCTCGGCTGAAAAGTGGGACATTGCCTCAGATTGCAATTATTTACACCAAGATCAGCCAATGGTTTGGGATGGAATTTTCCATCAGGTACTGATGTGAATGTAGTTTCAATGCGATGGTTAATCTATTCATCAGCTTCTTATGCATTTGAAGAAAAGCTCCCAATGCAGAGCTACAAAGCTGTGCAATAATTGTGATAAATACCAAATAGGTTTTTAAGGATACTTTCATTGCTCTCTGATCCTTCCAATTCCTCCATTTCACTCATGTAATAAATGTATCGCATTTATATCAATGATGCCAATTTACATACATTACAGGCTCATTGTGACAAAACTAATATTGCCAATCGTATGTGAAAACATGCAGCCACTGTTCTATCCTCAATCTCTTGTTAAATTTAGGAGATATTACACTCTTCATTAATGCTGGGTCAGGAATGGGATCCACATCCAGTACAGTTCATGGTAGTACATTCACCATGTCAGGCAGAGACATTCAGCAGCAGCAGAGAAACTAAAATAATAAAGAATGTTTCAGGAGCTACCTTCGGGAACAAATTAGTATCTCTAGGTCCACGTCAAGAAATTCCCATCTACCAAGGGGATTTTTCTCAACAGTGGAAATGACCAGACACAGGTTCAGACGTTCTGCTTTCCTGACAAATAAACAAAACAGAGCTGCCAACAGCTTTTTGTTTTTGGAGGTGGTTGAGGGGAAAAAAGATAACAAATAAGTAACAGACTCCCAATGAGCCAGATTTCACCCTAGTACTGTGTGAAGCAATAGGTTCTGGTGAATCACCTGCAACCACTGATAGGCTCTGTTAAGATACCAGTGGCACAATAAATTGATTCAATAAATTAGTTCCCAGTAGGGAGAGCCCAGACCAAGTTTGACTGATTCTCCCAGGACAGCAACATGTGACATTGTACATCTCAAAAAGAAAACTAGTATGAAATCTGATAGTCCCAAGTTTGTAACAATAGCATTTGCTATGCAGGAGACATTTCAATTAGGAACTCCAAGAGAAGACACTGGTGAAAGGATTAAATCGCAGAAAAACATTGATGATTGGGCATGATTGAAAATATACAGATTTCACAATTCATCTTTTGTTGCAGTTTTATCATCTGATGCATCCTCCTCCTCCTCCTCTTCATCTTTCTTTTCCTCTTCCTCCTCCTTCTCTTCATCTTCATCATCCTCATCATCATCCTCATCTTTCTTTTTCGCTTCCTCAGCTATACGTTTGCTTTCTTCCTCATCCAGTTTTTCCTTCATCTTCTTCTCAGGTTCCTAAACAAAAGCAGTAAAGGGATATTGGGTAACATACGAGTAGCACTCATCCCATCTCCACATCACTCCTACACACTAAACTGTCTCCCTACAAACATAAAATTACTTAATTGAAGCAAGAATTTCAGACTGATATGCTTTGAAAGGAGTAAAATTCAGTACCACCGATTGCAAAGTCAGCAGAATATTCAAATAATACGGATTTGTTTTTCAAATGTGTGTCAGTGAAAGAAGCAGAGGGTAATTATGCAGTTTAAAGCTTGGCCAAGGTTTTGGTGTGGGGATCAGGGTTCCAGTTCCTCAAACAATGGAACATACAAACCAGCTGGACTTAACCCCCACCTCCTCCATCTTTGTTTAGGTTAAGATGTTTGCATGCACAATTTTTGGAAGGTAGGAATATGTTTAAAATTCGATGCAGGGGTGATTGAGATGGGTGCAAGAGATCATCCAGACGAATTGGAGCAAATCGGAAGCTTTACTAACGAAAAAAACACAGGTTTAATATGTTCAATTTTAACTCTGGGTGAAAAAACAAAAAATAACAATTTAGCAAATGGGAAAGGTTAAAGAGCTGTGGTTACACTAATGCAAAAATAACAAATAAAATGTGACCTGGAAGGCCCTTCAGGGGTAATGGCTTTGACATTAGTATCAGAGACAGAGTGGAATGGTTTCAGTCATTGGCAAACATACCTGAAAGGAGATACATTTTTAGAAGAAACCATATCAGAAGAACATGGTGTGATAATGTATATATAAACTCCAATATCAAGGCACAAATGCGAACATATAGAAAAGAGCAGTAACACTTTGGGCAGAATTAATAGGTGCTGACAGAGGTAAGTTACCGCTGGCGGTATGTTATAGGCCCTTAGGCCAGAGCGAAAGCCTCGATCTGAAACTATGGAATGAGCTACGGTGACAGAATAGACCAACCACAGGGTATAGTATTCAGAGATTTTAAACTGTCCAGAAGTTGACAGACAATAATGTCTTTACGACGAAAGCAGGGAAAGCATTTTTAAGAGTGAATGGAAGACTTGTTTTATGACTGTTTGTAAAAAAAAAAATCAACAAGGGAATAAAACATCTTGAATTTGATTATTTAAACCTCTAGCTCAAAGGTGGATGAGACTACATCTTGTGAGATACTCTTTTGTCTGCTTGAAATTTGATGGACTTCCAATGCAAAGAACGGTCCACCAGTTGCAGACTGGTTTCAGATAAAGCTCGGCACAACATCGTGGGCCGAAGGGACTGTTCTGTGCTGTACTGTTCTATGTTCTATTATACCAAGAACAAAGAACAATACAGCACAGGAACAGGCCCTTCGGCCCTCCAAGCCCGCGCCGCTCCTTGGTCCAAACTAGACCATTCTTTTGTATCCCTCCATTCCCACTCCGTTCATGTGGCTATCTAGATAAGTCTTAAACGTTCCCAGTGTGTCCGCCTCCACCACCTTGCCCGGCAGCGCATTCCAGGCCCCCACCACCCTGTGTAAAATACGTCCTTCTGATATCCGTGTTAAACCTCCCCCCCCCCACCTTGAACCTATGACCCCTCATGAACGTCACCACCGACCTGGGAAAAAGCTTCCCACCGTTCACCCTATCTATGCCTTTCATAATTTTATACACCTCTATCAGGTCACCCCTCATCCTCCGTCTTTCCAGTGAGAACAACCCCAGTTTACCCAATCTCTCCTCATAACTAAGCCCTTCCATACCAGGCAACATCCTGGTAAACCTCCTCTGCACTCTCTCTAAAGCCTCCGTCCTTCTGGTAGTGCGGCGACCAGAACTGGGCGCAGTATTCCAAATGCGGCCGAACCAACGTTCTATACAACCGCAACATCAGACCCCAACTTTTATACTCTATGCCCCGTCCTATAAAGGCAATCTTGCCATATGCCTTCTTCACTACCTTCTCCACCTGTGACGTCACCTTCAAGGATCTGTGGACTTGCACACCCAGGTCCCTCTGTGTATCTACACCCTTTATGGTTCTGCCATTTATCGTATAGCTCCCCCCTACGTTAGTTCTACCAAAATGCATCACTTCGCATTTATCTGGATTGAACTCCATCTGCCATTTCTTTGCCCAAATTTCCAGCCTATCTATATCCTTCTGTAGCCTCTGACAATGTTCCTCACTATCTGCAAGTCCAGCCATTTTCGCGTCGTCCGCAAACTTACTGATCACCCCAGTTACACCTTCCAGATCGTTTATATAAATCACAAACAGCAGAGGTCCCAATACAGAGCCCTGCGGAACACCACTAGTCACAGGCATCCAGCCGGAAAAAGACCCTTCCACTACCACCCTCTGTCTTCTGTGACCAAGCCAGTTCTCCACCCATCTAGCCACCTCCCCCTTTATCCCATGAGATCCAACCTTTTGCACCAACCTACCATGAGGGACTTTGTCAAACGCTTTACTAAAGTCCATATAGACGACATCCACGGCCCTTCCCTCATCAACCATTCTAGTCTCTTCTTCAAAAAACTCCACCAGGTTAGTGAGGCATGACCTCCCTCTCACAAAACCATGCTGACTATCGTTAATGAGTTTATTCCTTTCTAAATGCGCATACATCCTATCTCTAAGAATCCCCTCCAACAACTTCCTGACCACGGACGTCAAGTTCACCGGCCTATAATTTCCCGGGTTATCCTTCCTACTCTTCTTAAATAACGGGACCACATTAGCTATCCTCCAATCCTCTGGGACCTCACCTGTGTCCAGTGACGAGACAAAGATTTGCGTCAGAGGCCCAGCGATTTCATCTCTCGTCTCCCTGAGCAGCCTGGGATAGATTCCATCAGGCCCTGGGGATTT
The DNA here is from genome assembly GCF_964213995.1 of Mustelus asterias. Lineage (NCBI taxonomy): Eukaryota > Metazoa > Chordata > Chondrichthyes > Carcharhiniformes > Triakidae > Mustelus > Mustelus asterias. The sequence goes on along the minus strand of NC_135826.1, from coordinate 2,645,552 downwards.
GTCAGTCTTTATATTCCCTAAAAAACCTAACACTTCCTCCCTTCTAATGGAGATTTTCTCTAACGGGTCAACACTCCTCTCCGAGACACTCTCAGTCAACACATCCCTCTCCTTTGTGAATACCAATGCAAAGTATTCATTTAGGATCTCCCCTACTTCTTTGGGCTCTCAGCATAATTCCCCACTTTTGTCCCTGAGAGGTCTGATTTTTTCCCTGACAACCCTTTTGCTCTTAACGTATGAATAAAATGCCTTGGGATTCTCCTTAATCCTGTCTGCCAAGGAAATTTCGTGACCCCTTTTTGCCCTTCTAATTCCCCGTTTGAGTTCTTTCCTACTTTCTTTGTACTCCTCCAGAGCTCCCTCCGTTTTTAGCTGCCTGGACCTAACGTACACCACTCTTTTCTTTCTGACCAATCCCTCAATTTCCCTGGTTATCCACGGTTCTCGAATCCTACCCTTCCTATCCTTTTTTACAGGCACATGCCTATTCTGCAGCCCTAACAACTGTTCCTTAAAAGACTCCCACATGCCAGATGTGGATTTACCCTCAAACAGCCTCTCCCAATCAACAGCTGCCAAATTCTGCCTAATCCCACTAAAGTTAGCCTTCCCCCAATCCAACACCTTACCCTTGGGACAACACTCATCCTTTTCCATCACTATCCTAAAGCTAACAGAATTGTGGTCATTATTTGCCACATGTTCCCCTACCAAAACTTTGAAGACCTGACCGAGCTCATTCCCCAGTACCAGGTCCAGTATAGCCCCCTCTCTAGTCGGGCTATCTACATATTGTTCCAAAGAACCTTCCTGTACGCATTTTACAAATGCCTCCCCATTCAGACTCCCAGCCCTATGCGATTTCCAGTCTATACCAGGGAAATTGAAGTCTCCCACTACAACAACCCTATTTTTCCTGCACCTATCCATTATCTCCTGACATATCCGTTCTTCCACTTCCCTTGGGCTGTTGGGAGGCCTGTAGTATACCCCCAACATAGTGACTGCGCCCTTCCTGTTTCTGAGCTCCACCCACAGTGACTCGTTACACGACCCCTCTGAATTGTCCTCCCTCTGCACCGCTGTAATATGCTCTCTAATTAATACTGCTACTCCCCCACCTCTTTTGGCCCCTCCTCTGTCTCGCCGAAAACACTTGTACCCCGGAATATTCAGCTGCCAGTCCTGTCCCTCTTTCAACCAAGTCTCTGTCACTGCAACCACATCCAAATTCCTCGTAAGCATTAAGGCCCTATGTTCGTCTGTCTTACCTGCTACGCTCCTTGCATTGAAGTAGATGCACTCCAGACCTCCAGGCCCAGTGAGGTCATCCTCCCTCAGAGTCCTCTTCTTCTTTGCCAGCCTTGTCCTGGCCCCAAGCTCGTCCCTAGCCTCTACACTTGTAGACCTAATTTTTTGATCCCCACCCCCTGCCATATTAGTTTAAACCCACCCGAACTGCACTGGCAAAACTCCCAGCCAGGATATTCATGCCCTTCCAATTTAGTTGTGACCCGTCCTTGTACAGGTGCCCTCCTCTCTTGAAAACTTCCCAGTGATCCAGGAATATGAATCCCTCCCTCCTGGACCAGTCCTTTAGCCAAGCGTTCAATTGTACTATCTCCCTATTCCTAGCCCCACTGGCCCTAGGCATTGGGAGCAGCCCAGAGATTGCCATCCTGGAGGCCCGACTTTTTAGCCTACTTCCCAACTCCCTGAATTGCTCTCGTAGGATCCCCCTGCTCTTCCTATGTACGTCATTTGCACCAATGTGTACAATGACATCCGTTTCTTTATCCTCCCCTTTTAATATGCCTCCTATCCGCTCGGAGACATCCAGTACCCCAGCCCCAGGTAGGCAGACTACCATCCTGGAGTCCCGTTCGCACCCACAGAATCGCCTGTCCGTGCCTCTAACCGACGCGTCCCCCACCACTATTGCTCTCCTAATCCCTCTCTTTCCTTTCCAGACCACAGAGCCTGACTGTGTGCCAGTGACCTGGTCACTGTGGCTTACCCGCGGAGAGTCATCCTCCTCCACACTATCCAAAACAATATACCTGTTTTGGAGGGGGACAACCACAGGTGACCCCACCACTAATTGCTCACACCCCTCCCCTCTCACACCTGTCGCCGAGCCCTGGACAACCGCTGGAGTACTCTCTGGTACGTTACCCTTATGACCTTTACTCCTCCTAACTGTAACCCACGTGTCTTCCCCCTGAGGCCCCGGTGTAACTACTTCCCTATAACTCATGTCTATTTGTCTCTCATTCTCCCTGACTAGACTAAGGTCATCAAGCCGCTGCTCCAGTTCCCTGACGCGGTCCCTCAGGAGCTGCAGTTCCACGCACCTGGCGCAAATGTGAACCTCCGGGCGGCTAGGTGTTTCCGGGAACTCCCACATCCCACACCGAAAGCAACAAACTGGCCTATCACTCATAGCTACCCTTTTCCTTTATAGGAATGGAGAAGAAAAAAAACGTACCCCGCTTCGCCCTTTCCCCCGAAGCCCTGTGAGCCAAAGCCCTTACAACTCACACTCTACTCCCTGCTCACGCTGCTGCCCAAGGTCCAGGATTACTAAGGGATGCACTAAAGCTGGGAGCAGCAACCACAGGGGCTTAATGGAGAAGGCCACTGTCTAAGGCTGTGCTGCCATGGTGTACAGAGCTATTGGAACCAGTGTTAAACCCCTCAGGCTGTATGTTTGGCATGTAATTAATATTGTAATGAAAGAAATTGATCTGTATTGCACTTTATGTAATGTCCAATTTGAACTGTTTTTCGTATTACACTAATTTTATGAATAACACATACTTTTGGGAAAAAAGTAGCAAATATAGATTCATGAAGGGGAATTCTTGCCAATCTAATTTTACTGGTTTTCTTTGAGGGTGTGACAAAGCTACTTGACAGAGGCAAAGCAGTGAATGCGGTATACTCAGATTTTAGTAAGTTCTTTAATACAGCTCATCTAGAAATGCTTGGTGGCTGAACAAAGCAAATCAAATATTGGGATGTATGAAAAATATCAATATTGACAATAGTGAGGCAAGACTTCCATTTTATGAAATGATTGGTGTGACCACACTGCTTATTTGTGCTCTCTGCCAAACAAACAGAAAATTGCAGCTGCTAACAGAATATAGGAGGAGAGCAATCAGAAGGATTGAGGGAATGGAGGGATTTGATTGTCTGAGATTATATAAATTGACATATTCTCATTAGAAAAGAGCTGACACATTGTATGATTTCGGTTCTTAGGATTCTGAAAGAGACTAGATAATGTAGACCACTACAAGCTGTTTCACTTCAGTATCAGAGGACACGGCCCCCATTTCAAGGGGAAAAGTGCTAAACTAATCTGCACAAACATTAGAAATTTTAATATGGTGCTTGAGGAGGCCCTAAACGTGCAAAAGTTTGAAGAGCTTCAGGAACACAGCTCTAATGCGCCAACTTCTGGATTTTACTTAAACAGGACAACGAGGCAGGTTGACATTTTAATTTAATGAACAGGCCTGTTTAGAGCTATGATTCCCAAAGCTTTCCACCACTGGGAGATTTCCTCACCTTGTGTCTGGATTTGTAGTAGCCCAGCTGATACAGGTTGATTGCCATGACTAAATCAACAACAATTTTCAAAATAAACATCCCAGATGCTTCATAGGAGCATTTTGAAACAAAATTTGATACTGAGCCATATAAGGAGATTACAGGATAGGTGACAAAGCTTTTTAAAAAATATATATTCTTTCACAAGGTACGGGCATCACTGTCCAGGCCAGCATTTATTGCCCATTCCTAATTGCCCTCAAGAAGGTGATGGTGAGCTGCCTACTTGAACCACTGCAGTCCATGTGTTATAGGCACACCCGCCTTAGGGTGTTCCAGGATTATGACCCAGTGATGGTGTTCTCATGCATCTGCTGCCTTTGTCCTTCTAGGTAATAAAGGTCATATTTGAAAGGTATTGTGGAAAGTATCTAGGTGATTTGCTGCAGTGCATCTTGTATTTGGTACACACTAGTATAAGTGTTGAGCTTCTTGAGTGTGGTTGGAGCTACACTCATTCAGGCAAGAGCATTCCCTTGTAGATGATGGACAGGCCTCAGGAGTCGAATTACTCGCCGCAGAATTACCAGTCTCTGACCTGCTCTGGTCCATAGAAATATTGTGGTTCCAAGTTCAGTTTCTGATTAATGGTAACTGCCAGGTGTTGATTGTTTGGGGATTCAGCAATGGTAATGCCATTGAATGTCAAGGGGAGATGGTAAAATTTTCTCATTGGAGTTCATTATTGCCTGGCACTAATATGGAGTGAATGTTACTTGCTACTTCTCAGCCCAAGCCTGAATGTTGTCCAGATCTTGCTGCATATGGGCACAGACTGCTTCAGTATCTGAGTCATGAATGGTGCTGAACATTATGCAGTCATCAACGAACATCCTTACTTCTGACCTTATGATGGAAAGAAGGTCAACGATAAAGTGGCTACTCTGAGGAACCCCTACTGTTATGTCCTTGGACTGAGATGACTTACCTCCAACAACCATCTTCCTTTGTTTTCAAACCAGTGGAGAGCTTCTCTCCTGATTCCTATGGACTACAGTTTTGCTAGGGCTCCTTGATGCTACACTCGATTAAATGCTGCTTTGACATCAAGGGCAGTCACTCTAACCCCCGCCTCCTTTTTGCTGTAATGAGCAGAATGGCTCTGGCAGAACCAAAACTAAGCATCAGTGAGCAGCTTATATCTGAGTAAGCACCGCTTGATATATCTGTCACTGACTTATTCCATTACTTTGCTAATGATCGAGCGTTGACTGATGGGGCAGTAATTGTCAGGGTTGCATTTGTCCTTTTTGTGGCATTTCCACATTGTTTGGTCGATGCCAGAACTGTATTCATATTGGAAGAGCTTGGCTAGGGGCTCTGGAGCACAAGCCTTCAGTAATATTTCTGCAATGTTGTCCAGGGCCCATAGCCTTTGCATTATCCAGTGTCTTCAGCCATTTTTTGATTTTACACAGAATGAACTGAATTGTTTGAAGACTGGCATCTGTGATGCTAGGGATTTAAGGAGAAAGCCAAGATGGATCAGCACTTCTGGCTGAAGCAGGTTGTAAGTGTTTCTGTCTTCTCTTTTCAGTAATGTGTCGGGCTCCCCGTCATTGAGAATAGAGATATTTGGGCTCCCCCATGCAGATGTTTGTGAACTTGATTTTACAGAACTGCAGATCTAAATCTGATTCATTGGTTGTGAAATCACTTAGCGCTGTCTATCACAAGCTGCTTCCACTGCTGTAGAAATCATAGAAATCCTACAGTGCAGAAGGAGGCCAGTCAGACCATCGATCTTACACTGACAACAATCCCACCCAGGCCCTAGTCCCATAACCCCAGGTATTTATCCCACTAGTCCCCCTGACACTAAGGGGCAATTAAACCTGGCCAATCAACCTAAACATGGCCAATCTCCCGTGGGAGAAAATTGGAGCACCCAGAGGAAACCCATGTAGACAGTGACCCAAGGCCAGAATTGAACCCAGGTCCCTGGTGCTGTGAGGCAGCAGTGCTTACCTCTGTGCCACCCCAGCTTGGCTAACTGAGTCAGTGGTGGTGCTACCAAGCTACTTTCACTGACAGATATTGAACTTCCAGAGAACATTGTGTTTGTGGCACAGTAAATGCTTCAGGTAGTGTTCAACATGGAGGAGTACCATTCATCAGCTGAAGGAGGGCAATAGGTGGTAATCAGCACAAGGTTTCCTTGCCCATGTTTGACCTGGTGCCATGAGACTCCTAGGGCCATAATCTCACAACTGCGCCACCATCTTGAGTGAGTTTCTCCTGATGGTGGAACAGGACATCACCATTCCTGGGTATGTCTGGAACATTGTCTGTAAGGTATGATTCAGTGAGTATAACTACATCAAGCTGTTGCTTGAATAGTCTGTGGGACAGATCTCTTAATTTTGGCATCAATCCCCAGATGTTAGTTAGGAGGACTTTTCAGGGTCGACAGGTTTGCAGGAATGCCATTGTAGTTTCCAGTGCCTAGGTCGATACTGGGTGGTTCTTCCAGTTTCATTCCTATCAACTTTTCCGGAGCGGTTTGATACAACCAAGTGGTTTGCTTGGCCATTTAAGAATCAACGACATTGCTGTGAGTCTGGAGTCACATGTAGGCCAGATTAGGTAAGGACTGATTTAGAGTCATAGAGGTTTACAGCATGGAAACAGGCCCTTCGGCCCAACTTGTCCATGCCGCCCTTTTGTTTTTTAAAACCCCTAAGCTAATCCCAGTTGCCCACATTTGGCCCATATCCCTCTATACCCATGGAACTATCTAAATGCTTTTTAAAAGACAATTGTACCAGCCTCTACTACTACCTCTGGCAGCTTGTTCCAGACACTCACCACCCTCTCTGAAAAAATTGCTCTTCTGGACACTTTTGTATCTCTCCCCTTGAACCTATGCCCTCTAGTTTTAGACTCCCCTACCTTTGGGAAAAGGTGTTGACTATCTAGCTGATCTGTGCCCCTCATTATTTTATAGACCTCTATAAGATCACCCCTCAGCCTCCTACGCTCCAGAGAAAAAAGTCCCAGTCTATCCAGCTTCTCCTGATAACTCAATCCATCAAGTCCTGGTAGCATCCTAGTAAATCTTTTCTGCATTCTTTCTAGTTTAATAATATCCTTTCTATAATAGGGTGACCAGAATTGCACACAGTATTCCAAGTGTGGCCTTACCAATGTCTTGTACAACTTCAACAAGACATTCCAACTCCTGTATTCAATGTTCTGACCGATGAAACCAAGCATGCCGAATGCCTTCTTCATCACTCTGTCCACCTGTGACTCCACTTTCAAGGAGCTATGAACATGTACCCCTAGATCTCTTTGTTCTGTCAATCTCCCCAACACCCTACCATTAACTGAGTAAGTCCTGCCCTGGTTCAATCTGCCAAAATGCATCACCTCGCATTTGTCTAAATTAAACTCCATCTGCCATTCGTCAGCCCATTGGCCCAATTGATCAAGATCCCGTTGCAATTGGAGATAACTTTCTTCACTGTCCACTATGCCACCAATCTTAGTGTCATCTGCAGACTTACTAACCATGCCTCCTATATTCTCATCCAAATCATTAATATAAACGACAAATAACAGTGGACACAGCACTGATCCCTGAGGCACACCGCTGGTCACAGGCCTCCAGTTTGAAAAACAATTCTCTACACTTTGTATCCATTTAGATACCTCACCCTGGATCCCGTGAGATTTAATCTTATGCAACAACCTACCATGCGATACCTTGTCAAAGGCCTTGCTAAAGTCCATGTAGACAACATCAACTGCACTGCCCTCATCTACCTTCTTGGTTGCCCCTTCAAAAAACGCAATCAAATTTTCTTAGTTAGTGAACCAAATGGGTTTTAAGTTTGGTCCAAGAGTAATATTTTAAGGCACCTAAACGAGGTAGAGGCAGGTTTAAAAGGGAATTGTTTGTTTGATTGGGTGACCAGTCTAATTTCATCTAACAATTCCTATGTTCCTACATCCCAGGCTTAATTCAGAAGTGACATGCAATGAGTAGCTAGGATTTGCAATGTGTTGCCTGGTAAGGTGATGGATATAGATTCAACAGTAGCCTTCCAAAGAGAGTTGGATAAATACCAAGGAGAAACAAATTGAAATGACTTGTGAAAAAAGCAGAGAAGGAGGACTAACCAAATTTGTCTATGATTGCAACAGCAACATTGAAATTGGGCTCAGCATTCCCTGGGGAGGCGCGGAAGGGGTGGGGGTAAGAATAACAGTGTTTTAAATCATTCCATATTGTCTCCAGTTGGAAAGAAGGCATGTGAGAATCCGTTAAGAACGGGACCAAGCTCAGCTGACACGCTTCAGTCCTATTGACTTTTGAATTTACACCATTGTTAGATAAAGGTACCAGACAGACAACCCAACAAAAGAAAGGAGAAAAGATCCAGAGTAAACAAAAGTCATTGCTTATAGTAATTAATACACTTGATAGTGTCAAGGCCTGTATTACATTTTATCTTCCTTTCTTCCACCCCTATGATACAATCCGATTTATAAAGCAACTCGGGATACATTACTGGGTCTCTATCAATATTATTTAGCATGTTAAATATCGTAAGCACAAAATCGGTGTGCTTCACTTTAAGACAAAGTACTGCAGAACCAAAATATTAGTACAATTAATTAGCTGATTGTCTTTTCCCCATTCCACCCCAAATTCACAGTCACCTCACCTTGGTCTTTCCCCATGTCTTACTGCCAAACTCTTCTGCATATTTTTCATCATCGGTGATGAGAAAGTTGTCAAAAACAGTCCCAGATTTCACCTGTAAAACAATTAGGATAAAGTCCTTCAACTGGATGCTTATTACCCTACACAACGTGCGTGCTATTTTCCTACAAAGCCATTTCAATAAATGTGTGGTAACAATGTCACAAAGTGCTATGCTGTGTCATTTTTCAAGGAGACATTGAAACCATTTCAAACCAGGAAACCTAGAATTCAGCACAGTAATAACATACTCGCAGCAACTATGGATATAAAATAACAATAAACCAGACAATGGATATCTGGCCTTCAAATCTATTAAAGCAACTGCAATTGGAAGCAACTCATCCAAAAGACAGCATCTCAGACACTGCAGCACCTCAGTACTTAAGTGTCAGTTTAGATTATATGGTCAAGTCTCTGGATTGTGACTCAGGTGTTGGTGCCAGCACTGAGCCAAGGCTGACATCTTTAAGGGGAAAGATCAACAAGGCAGTGCCATCCTCACTGCTCTTGGCCACTGGAGTAAGCCCCATTTGCTGAAAATACAGGTCAGTTTAGGAATAGCACAGCCCAAAATTAATCCCAACTTCAGCTCAGGATCATCAAGTGCACCAGTGAGAGTTTTGCTACCTCCTACACCAATTCTTACCACCTGTGTAAAATTGTCAAAGATTTGACCGTGTTGTGCCATAGGTTCACATCCATCAGGAGTTGGGCTGAGTCGGAGGACTCTTACATTTCATCTGGTGAGTTTTCTATAAGCCAGTGCTAAAATATACTGCACCATTTAACACTGAAGCAGACACAGGCAAACTCAATTTTCCCCTCACACAATACTCACACATGGCTGAGGTCACTGAAAGAAATAAAAACTTAAATTTATACAGCAGCTTTCATGATCTCAGGGTCTCCAAACACCAATGAACTACTTTTGTTTTGAAGCATGGTTGCTTTTATAATATAGATAACATGGCAGCCAATTGAAGTGAAGCCTGGCCTCGCATACACAGCAATGAATGACCACATAATTAATTAAATAAAAGGTTTTGTTGAGTGATAGATGTTGGCCAGGAGACTTCTCCAGCCCTCTTAAAATAGTGCCAAGAGATCTTTTACATCTACCTGAAAGGGCAGACAGGACCGCAGTTTAACATTTCATCCAAAACAGTGCAGCACTCCCTTGGCACTACACTGAAATGAGAGACAGGAACATTCCTTCCCAACCCCCCCATGTGTTAAAAAGTTTCTGCAGTGAAATTTAAACTCTCAATCTTGAGAATCAAGAGGCAACAGTGTTACTAGGTCCATAGCTGAAATCTTAAACAGCTTTATCCCTCTTCCTTACTGGAGAGGATAAACGTAACTGTAGAAACCCAAATTACAATACCAGCTGCCGTAGCACAATCCTGGGATTTTTAGTTTGTTTGGCTTACATTGCAGCTACCCAGATATCAGGAGTGGTGGATTTGAAAGTAAACATCAGTAAAGACATCATCCTGAACCAGGAGAATTATAGAACCTGTATAAAATTTACATTCTGCTGAAAACTCCATTATAGCATCTCACTCAGTATCTTCTCCAAAGCCAGTTACTGAGATTGTCAGCACTCAATATTCAAACTGGAATGAAGGAGCGAGGAAGCTAATGAGAGTTCTCTGTAACCTTTTGTCAGACAGCCAAGGTACTGAGATTGTGTGTTCCACACTTCTGTAGATTTACTGCCAGAACAAAGGCCAGACCTGTTTTTTGAGGAGGTTTGCTATCTCAAGTACTCCCAATGTAAAAATTGCCACAAACCGTACTAAAGCTGGTCAGTATCACTGCCCATTACTGACCTGCCACAGGTCCAGTCCAATCACGCCAATATTCGGAAATCTGTAGATGTTAGTGTCAGGAGCATATTCAGGATTGTCAATCTCTGGATGCACCCAGGCGCCTTTGTAGCTGGGATTCTTTATTTGTTTTGGTTTCCATTCACCCTAGGTTTAAAAGAGAACATCCAATCTGCCAATGTTTAGTCTAACGTACAACATCCCAGGTCTGTAAAAGTAAGGTGTCAATACATGTGTGAAACTGATTAAAAGGGGGTAATTGCCCATTTTAATTAATCAAAGTACTCTCAGATTCTAACAGTTTCTGTTAGGTGCTATTCTACTTCCTAAGGCTGTGAAAAACAAAGATCCTTAACAAAAGTAGTGAAGCCTTTAAACTGCTATATCTATCTTACTTGAACCAACTAAAATATTAAAGATTCGGTTACAGGGATGAAGGGGGCGGGGCAGTAAAACAGGAAAATAGGAGTTACCTGTTTTTCCCTTCTACTTAACAACCCCAAAGAAACTGCATTCAACATGATTCAGACTTAAATATTTTATTCATAGCCAACAAAAATGGACATCTTATTTCTGTTACAATCTTTCGGTTTTAGAGTTATGCTCTATATAGTTAGAGTTAACAGCAGGATAAGACCTAGTCATTATACAGGCTTATACTGTTACTGTATACAACTACACAATAGGGAAAGCGTTTAAAGCCCTAATGTGTACCATTGTATTTGGGACGAATGGACATTAACCTCTGCTGCCTACTTACAGCCAAAGTGCAGGCAGCTGTGAACAGTTCTGGTCTCATTACAAAAAGGATATAAAGGTGACGTCACAGGTGGATAGGGTCGTAAAGAGTGCCTTTGGCACATTGGCCTTTATAAATCGGAGTATCGAGTATAAAAGTTGGAGTGTTATGGTAAGGTTATATAAGGCATTGGTGAGGCCGAATTTGGAGTATTGTGTACAGTTTTGGTCACCTAGTTACAGGAAGGATGTAAATAAGATTGAAAGAGTGCAGAGAAGGTTCACAAGGATGTTGCCGGGACTTGAGAAGCTGAGTTACAGAGAGAGATTGAATAGGTTGGGACTTTATTCCCTGGAGCGTAGAAGATTGAGGGGAGATTTGATAGAGGTGTATAAGATTTTGATGGGTATAGATAGAGTGAATGCAAGCAGGCTTTTTCCGCTGAGGCTCGGGGAGAAAAAAACCAGAGGGCATGGGTTAAGGGTGAAAGGAGAAAGGTTTAAAGGGAATATTAGGGGGGGCTTCTTCACGCAGAGAGTGGTGGGAGTGTGGAATGAACTGCCGGATAAAGTGGTAAATGCGGGGTCACTTTTAACATTTAAGAAAAACTTGGACGGGTTCATGGATGAGAGGGGTGTGGAGGGATATGGTCCAAGTGCAGGTCAGTGGGACTAGGCATAAAATGGTTTGGCACAGACAAGAAGGGCCAAAAGGCCTGTTTCTGAGCTGTAATTTTCTATGGTTCTATGGTTCTAAGGCAGTGGAGACGGAAGATAGCAGAACTGTGGTATTAGGCAAGACCAAACTGGCTAGGGCTCTTTTATCGAGAAAGAGGTTTTAAAATTATGGAGGGGTTTGACAAGGTAGATGTAGAGAAGACATTTCCATTGGTTGGGAGACCAATACTAGGGGCCATAAATAGAAGATCTTCATTAATAAATCCCTTCCCCATTTCCCTTCTTTTGCTGACAGTAATTAAGACATACACAAGAAACTTCTTTACCCAGAAAGTGGTTAGAAACATGGAATAGTACAGCACAAGAGATCATTCAGTCCATCAAGTATGCCATGTCTCTTTCAAAGGGAAATTCAATTATTCCCACTGCTCCACTCTTTCTCCATATTCCTGACATTTTTTTCTCCAAGTATCTATCCAATTTGTTTCTGATTCTGTATCAGTCACCCTATCAGACAGTGCAGTCAATATCCTAACCACTCATTACATAAAAACAAGTTTTTCCCCTCATGTTACATCTGGTTCTTTTGCCAATTACCTTTAGCCTGTGTCCACTAGTTATTCCCCTTTAACCATTGGAAAGCCATTAAACTTGCTTTGTCTAAACCCTGTGATTTTAAGTAACTCTATCAAATCTCCCTGAAACTTCTTTTTCAGAAGCTTAAAAACCCCAGATTCTACCCTCACCCCTGAATCATACTCTTCTGTAACCTCCCCAAAGCCTGGTGCCCAGAATTGGACACAATATTCAAGCGATTATCAAACTAACTTATTAATATAGGTTTATAAGAGGTTCTTGGCTTTTCTATCTTGTGCTTCTATTTATAGGCAGTGGCAGTGGTGTTAATGGATTATTATTCAAGAGACCCAGGGCAAGATCTGGGGACTTGGGTTCAAAACCGACTAAGGCAGATGGTGAAATTTGCATTCAATAAAAATCTGCAATTAAAAGTCGAATGATGACCATGAAACCAGTCAATTATCATAAAACCCATCTTGTTCACTAATGTCCTTTCCTTCAGAGAAGGGAATCTGCCCACTTACCCAGTCTGACCTACATGTCACTACAGATCCACAGCAATGTGGATGATTCTCAAATCAGGGAAAGGCAATAAATGCTGGCCCAGCTACCAACGCCCACATCCCATAAAAGTGAATTTAAAAAATATATAGCTCAGGATTCAATATGTTGAACTTGCTAACATCAAGTTGTTGAGGCAAAGATGCATTTAAGGGAAAGCTAAATAATTACATCAAAAAGATGCTAATAGGGTTAAATAAGGATGGGAAAAGGCGCCTGTGGCGCATAGACCAGTTGTTCTGTAAATTCTATGTAATACCAACAATTTGACTTCCATACCTTGTACTCTGGGTTTGGGATCATTGGAGGCTCCCACTCCCCATCCATTTCTTCATCCCAATCCTCCGGTTTTTTGGCATCTGGGTCTGGAATGTTCTCAGATTTATCCCAATCCTGCATTTGTTAGTAGAGATGAAGAATGTTGTCATCATAGAGTCATAGAGGTTTACAGCATGGAAACAGGCCCTTTGGCCCAACTTGTCCATGCCGCCCTTTCTTTTTTAAAACCCCTTAAGCTAATCCCAATTGCCTGCATTTGGCCCATACGCCTCTATACCCATGTAACTATCTAAATGCTTTTTAAAAGACAACATTGTACCCGCCTCTACTACCACCTCTGGCAGCTTGTTCCAGATACTCACCACCTTCTGTGTGAAAAAATTGCCCCTCTGGACACTTTTGTATCTCTCCCCTCTCACCTTAAACCTATGCCCTCTGGTTTTAGGTTCCCCTACCTTTGGGAAAAGATATTGACTATCTAGCTGATCTGTACCCCTCATTATTTTATAGACCTCTATAAGATCACCCCTCAGCCTCCTACGCTCCAGAGAAAAAAGTCCCAGTCTATCCAGCCTCTCCTTATAACTCAAACCATCAAGTCCCGGTAGCATCCTAGTAACTCTTTTCTGCACTCTTTCTAGTTTAATAATATCCTTTATATAATAGGGTGACCAGAATTGCACATAGTATTCCAAGTGTGGCCTTACCAATGTCTTGTACAACTTCAACAAGACATCAGATAATTATCACCCATACTAGAATAGTTAACAGGCCCCTCAATTTGATCACTGTCCTTCATTAACTTGTTCATCAGCTCTCTCACCAACACACAGACATGGTTATGTCAATTTATTCCTAGCTAAAGGCTTTTTAAATTGGATTATTGTTTAAATTGGATTAATCACTGCTGATAAGTTTGATGAAAAGTTAACAGTTCATTAACACCAAGTGATCATCTATGTTGCTCTTAGTTCTGCCAGAAGGAGATGCAACATCAGCCGGAGATTCTCAAGCTTTCATCTCTCCTCTTAATGGCTTTGTCAGTATGTATAATAGCGGCAGCTTGCTCTGGCCGATTATGGTACTATAGAAAATTTTCCGGCAATAATTTTGAAAGGCTACTTGCCATAACGATACTTGACCAATGGAGGGTCAACAATCACAAGGAGACCAAGGCAACAGCTGGTCATAGTTCTTTGGTCTCACCTCTGGTTTTTTGTCGTCATCATCATCAATTGTCTCTCTGTCATCCCAGTCCTCTGGCTTCGTCACCTCAGGATCCTTGATCTTCTTCACTGGCAGGAGATCCCAATCATCTTCCAGATTACCCGACTCCACTTTTGCATTGTCAATCTTAACTACGTATGTCTGATCAGGTTTGATGATCAGTGTGTACAGGTGGGTCAATTCATCGTCCTGCAAAGAACAGAAAATATGGTGCTTACAACATTATCAACCCACTTATACGGGATCAAGCAAACCAATTTGATCACAAAGTATTGCTGTACCAAAGTGTGTGCTTTGTAACTTCTCTCCCACAGGGGTGAGTCATTCTACATTCTAGTAAGAATAGGGAAAAATGCAAAGAATTTTATGTAAAATTGCCATAGGAAGACTGCAGAGATAAAGGGAAAAGACACAGGATTTTAAAATGAAGGTATGGGATCATCCAGGCACAGCATTCTTTTAGTTTGTCTTTCTCAATGCGTCAAGATATTTCTTCCATTTGGTATCTGTCTGTTTAATGCGGATTAGAGATAAAACTGGAATCCATTCCCATTCCATGGTATTTGCTGCCCATCTGAAACCTTCTGAACATTTCCCATGCTCTGGTTTCCCAGTTCATATATTGTTCCTTGGTCAAGGTCCTAGGTGGAAAACTTCCTTTTTTGCCTCCATTGGTATTGCTCTCCAGCATGTGAACAAACGTGAAGGAAACTTACTCTTTTGCCATTGAATATTTGTAATCCTACAAACTCTCCATTTGTCAGAGTCCAACCTCTGCCCATTTCACCCCTTTCGTTTGCACCCCCACCTTCAGTCTCCTAGCACAAACTTTCTGGAATTCCCTGCCTCAAACTCTTCCACTGGAATTCTACTACCCCAGTTGCCATGGAATCGGAGCAGGCGAGGGGCGAACAACGGAAATGTCCGTTGACCATGGGCAGGAATTTCCGGTCTCACTCGAGCGAGGTCATAAAATCCCGCCCTTCATCTCGCACACTTTTTAGGCTCACCCAAAAAACAACCTCCTCATCCAATCATTTGGCCAGCCCTCCTAATCTCCTTTGGCTCCGTTTTTATTTTCCTTATTCCACATCACTTTTTTATTTTCCTTATTCCACATCACTTCACACGTGCATGTTTTCCTATGTTACAGGTACCATATAAATTATTAATACACACCTTGCACTTAATGTCTTTCTTGATTAGATGGTTTTTGCCTTTGTAGTTGATAATTACATGTACTTTCTTTGTTGAGTATCCACAAATATCGGGACCTTGGATGCAATGAAAACAGACATTTTTCAACTCTGGCTCAGTTTGATTCTTGATAATAAAAAAGGAAGAAGACAGCAGCAGATCTGTCAGCATTTGTAAAGAGAAAGAGCAAGTTGTTGCTTGCAGCATCTTCATAGAATCATAGATCATAGAAACCCTACAGTGCAGAAGGAGGCCATTCGGCCCATCGAGTCTGCACCGACCACAATCCCACCCAGCCCTACCCCCACATATTTACCCGCTAATCCACGCATTTTAGTATTCTAAGGGGCAATTTTTAACCTGGCCAATCAACCTAACCAGCACATCTTTGGACTTGCTGTGTATAAATATGCCTTCACTAATTATGACTACACTTCTAACAATTTATTAATACAAAGGACAAGGGCTTTCCTGACAGTGTGATTAAGCACCAGGTACAAATGTACGTTTCTTCTTTTTGGAGAATCTTTTTGGATGTATTGAGCCACAGTATACAGGACATGGGACCCCGTGTACCCAGTTCACTTAATAATACACATGGAATGTGTGCATAGTGAATGCTAGTGTGATACAGATTGCTTTGCCTTTACATTGTACAGTATTGCATGACATAGTACGCTATATGGGCCTAGTCAGTTCCTCACGCAGATCACTTGAAGTATTAAATCACTTGTAGACTTCTCATGGGCACTGAAGTGGAAATCACAGCGAATTCATTGAATTTTTGGTTTCCAAATGAACTGTGGTAAAAAGCAGCAATAGCCAGCTAACTCTGAGACCACACTTAAACCAGATGTCCGAAACTCATGGGAGAACTTACTTGACAGTTAGGTGGCTACCAGCCACCCAATTCGATTATAATCTAGAGGCTGCTTTCTTTTCTAATCTGTGATGTGTCACCTGAGTCCGCTTATAATCTGACATAACCTCCCATGAAGTGCTTTGACATTGACCACCTCGGCTCAGTGAACTCACCAAACATGAGATAATATTCAGATTCTCCATGAATGGCTTCCTGATCCACATCAGCTGGGAAGACTTTAATGTAACCACCGCCGCAGTCAATCTTCTGCTCGTGTTTCACAGTGAACTGAATCACCAGGCTTTTATCCTCATTGCTGAATGGCTCAAATCTTGCTGATAGGGCATAAAATCTAGCATCCTGGCTGGTCTGGATACCTGGAAAATATTGTAATCTCTTACAAATTTGACAGAATAGCTAATTGTATAATGTTGTGCACCCAGTACAAGCAATAACAAGATGATTATCATAGGGTGGGCACTAGTACAAGTGATATTACACAAAGAACAGGCAGATACAATGCTGTGCAGTCAGTTTAAATTATCTTGATGAGACATATACAAGTGAACAGAAAAGCTCAACTCACATTCGTGTATATATCGGCTCCGTAGCCAAGTACTTCTGTCCACAATCAACCAACCCATTCACAAAGGACTTTTAAGACTCTGCTCCAATGTTTATCAGCAGAAACCCACATCAGGTGTGTTAATGCCAAATACGCAAACATAACAGCACTGGATACAGGTCTAACCTAACAGCAGCATTAATTCAGGCACAGAAAAACAGACAACTGACATGCTACAGTTGCACAGAGTTTTGGACCCACATCTGGAATACTATGTGCAGTTTTGGTCTCCATATTCAAGAAAGGATATACTTGCGTTGGGGACGACACTGCAAAAGTTCACTAAATTGGTCCCTGGGATGAGGGGGTGGTTCAATGATGAGAGGCAGAGTAAACTGAATACATATTCTCTGGAGTTTAGAAGAATGAGAGATTCTCTCATTGAAACGTACAAAATTCAGAGGGGACTTGATAACGTAGGTAGAGAGTGGGTGGGGTTTTCCAGCTGAGCTTGCCCCAAAATTCTGCCCAAGGTCAACGAACCATGGACCACAGCCCGCCCATTATGATTCCCATGGCAGGCGGAATGGGAAAACTCCCCCCATTGTTTCCACTGATCGGGGAATCTAAAACATGAGGGCACAGTCTCAGGATAAGGGGCCAATCTTTTAGGACTGAAATGAGGAGAAATTACTGCAAGGAAAGGGTTGTGAATATTTAGAATTCTCTACCTCAGAAGGTTGCAAATGTTCCTTTGTTGAATATATCTTTTTTTTTATTTTATTAGTGTCACAAGTAGGCTTACATTAACACTGTAATGAAGTTACTGTGAAAATCCCCTAGTCATCAAACTCCAGCACCTGTTCGGGAACATTGAGGGAGAATTTAGCATGGCCAATGCACCTAACCAGCACGTCTTTTGGACTGTGGGAGGAAACCGGAGCACCTGGAGGAAACCCATGCAGAATTGGGGAGAATGTGTAGACTCCACACAGAGTGACCCGAGGCCGGAATTGAACCCGGGTCCCTGACACTGTGAGGCAGCAGTGTTAACCACTGTGCCATCATGCCGCCCTAAGGCTGGAATAGATAGATTTTTGGTCTCAGGGATATGGAGAGTGGGCAGGAAAATATAGTTGAAGCCCAAGATCAGCCACAATTATCTTGAGTGGCAGAGGCAGCTCAACAGGTCACATGGTCTTCTTCTGTTCCTATTTCTTGTGTTGTCATGTTCCTGACAGACATTAGCCCTGAAGATGAAAGCAACTTGGTAGAGAGGGTGAAAGAGCCTTTGACTCATTTCTACTCCATCCATACATCACAGTGAGCAAGTTATTGTACCACCGAGTTACACTACTGTGCTTCCATTCCCACAGTATTGATGTTCAATCTGGAGTTACTGAATCCAAGTCCAGTGACCCTAAGGAGTCTGCATAGTCATCAATTTTATATCTTATCTTATTTTTGATTTTTCTCCTCTATATTTTCGGATTTACTAGCTTGTTACTGGCAGTACTGGAACTTGCTGCTTCGGATATGTAATAAGGCCTTTGGTTATGAGGATACTGTATAGGGTTCCTTGGAATTTATGTACCAGTATTTGCAGGTTAGACCTATAGAAAAGCTTGTATACTACTGCATAACGTGAATGAAGTTGAAGATCAATAGATTTCTGCAAGGGTATCAAGGGATGTCCAACTAAGGCATGTAATGAAGTCGAGATCCAGATCAACCACAACATAATTGAATGCTGGAGCAGACTCAAAATGTGGAACTGTCTCCTCCTGTCCCTTTATTCTGATTTTACAGATACCTTGTTCCCTCCCTTCCCCAAATGAATAACAAAGATGAATATTCAAGGTAAATGGCAAAAGAAGCAAAGGCAACAGGAAGAATGCAACAAATACTAAAGAGCTGGAATACATTTTCCTGAGAGAGTTTTTTTATTAATTTACAGGATGTGAACTTTGCTGGCTGGGCCAGCATTTATTGTCCATTCCTAACTGTCCTCCATTTTCACTGGGCATTTGAGTGTCACGTGTAGGCCAGACCAGATAAGGATGGCAGATTTCTTTCGCTGAAGAACATGAGTGAACCACATGGGATTTTATGACAATCGACAATGGTTTCATGGCTTTTAATTCCAGATTTTCTTTTTGATTGAATTCGAATTTCACATCTGCCATGTTGGGATTTGAACCTGCCCCACCACAGATCTTGCCCTGGGTCTCTGGATTATTAGTCCAGTGACAATATCACTATGTCATTGCCTGCTGGAAGCAGATTCAATTGTGGCATTCAAAATGGAATTAGATAATTATCTGAAGAGAAAACAAATGAGGGCTACAGGGAAAGAGCAGGGCATAGTTATGATGGGCCATAGAAACATAGAAAATAGGAGTAGGCCATTCAGCCCTTCAAGCCTACCCCACCATTCAATATGATCATGCCTGATCCTCTATCTCAACATCATACTAAAACCTTGACATCTTACAAGTCTAGAAATCTATTTCCTTCCTAAATATATTCAGTGACTTGGCCTCCACAGCTTTCTGTGCTAGAAAGGTTTCTCCTCATCTCATTGCTAATTGGCCTACCCTGTATTCCAAGATTGTGACCCCCTTGTTCTAGAGTCTAGAACCCCCAGCCAGAGGAAACAACACCCCTGCATCCAATAAGGCTAGCCGTGTCAGAATTTTATACAATGGCTTCCTGTGCTGTAACCATTCTATAAATCCATATTCCCTCTGTTGTCATTCATTCACCCTTTGCTTCCATATTGGTTGGAAACTGCCCGTAAACAGATACATTGTACAGAATCCCCTGTCGATGACATGAACGGGTCGGGCTGCTTTAGCCTATTTATGGAGTTGCCAAGTGGTAAAAAATTCAAATCGATAACACATGCCAATTTGCATTTTAGTGATTCTTCAACTAGCAAAATGACAAATGTAAAAAGAGCACACGACTCAGTTTTTAATAATTAGGCTATGCAGTAGTTTAATTCTCTCAAACAAGCTGAATCATAAGGATGTTTATAGCAGTGCTGCAAACTCCAATGACATGGTAAGGTGCTCTGCTGTGACATCACACACAAGGGAAACTAGACCAAATGTAGTCCATAGATAAAGGGTTTGGAATAATTTGGAATGCGTGGCACACTCAACCCAATAATTTTTTAAGACATAAATTCTGTCTTTTTCCTAAATATTTCCTCAATAGTTTGGATAGTGCAGCCCCCCCACTGGCAGAAAGGTGTAATTACTGTGTCACAAGTTCACATAAGCAGTTGCCATTATAAACACAGACCTAAGAATTTTTCATGCAAAAAGATGAGGGTAAGAGCATGAACAAAAGATGTTTAGCATACAATACAGATATCCACATTTTTATGCTTTTGCACTATATTGGCACAGTGGACAGAAAAGGCTCATGCTATAGCCACATATGGGATACAGCCAGCAAACAGCTATTACTACAAACAAAACGGCATGTTTAAATTTAAACTTTAAATTTCAAAGCTCACAAATAACAAGGACAAGACAGTTGGAGCCACCTGTTTAAGAACATGAAACTATATTTCTGGTGTTCAGCCCATTTATAGGAATTAAAAATGCAAATATACACTCGTTACTTCCCAGTTCCTCTAAAAACTTCCTGTTCTGGAGTTGCACGTGTGGCTGACTGACAAGGCCCTACTTTTATGACATTCAATGATCAGGAGGTATGCAGGCAAGAATCAAAGTATTGCCTCAAGAGTCTGCACAGAAGTGCAAGAATCAAATCTGTATGCAAAACAGAACTTCAGTAAGAAATAATGCAAATGAAACAAGAAATCTGAATCTTAAGTGATCTTCCATATGAACCAAAGCCATTACAAGTAACTGGTTGGGCGTACACACAATCCCTCACCCAACCCATTTCTCAACAAGGGTATCAGGGAGATACGCAGAGCACAAGAAAATCCCATCCTTGATATTGCAGATAGCTGTTCTACGAAGCGACTGAAATCCCATCTCCAGAAGGGAGGAGGAGAATAAAGACAATATGCCGTCATTTATTGAGTAATTGCTATTTACAAAACAGCACCGACAGAGGCCTGAGACTAAAGAACCAACCTGTTGTTCCCATCCATTACACTTTCAGGTCCTAAAATTTGTCCTAAAGCTCCAACACTGACCTAATTATAGAAACTACACTAGCCGAAAAGTTCACACACACATACCAGCACCCACCCCCTCACCACACTGTAACCACCCCCCCTCCCCCCAAGACCACACTGCAACTCCACTGCCTCCCCTCCCCTCACCCCCCAGCCCGCACCAGCACTTCTGTTTCTGGTTATTAAGTGATCCTTGCTACAAAGTGCATCAATGTGGATGCTGGCAAGAAGTGGAACAGACTTGGCTGCAATTCTCCAGCCCCCCCCAGCTCAATATGAAATAGATGATCGATTTCCTCTCACTAGCATCAAACAAATATCACCAAAGGACAGCAGGACTCAGCTGAAACTGTATCTCAGTTGCCAATTACTTTAGAAAGAAAAACAGAAAATTGAGGGGACAAAAAAAAAGTCACCGCTAACAAGAAAGAAAATTATAACTTTAAAGTTATAGTTGCATAAATAAGGGAAGCTAGGAGTCGTCTTTGAAGGGCTATTGCCAGGATACTAGTTACATACATACGAGTTACAGTATTATTACTGAGGATCTAGGTGTACTTATATGAAATAAAATTGAGACCAAATCAAATCAGCCCAGAGATTAGCAATGAAGTTCAACAGATCTGCAGAAAGCATCTAACATCTTCAAACAAACGTTATACAAGGGACAACCTACCTTTGTCTTTCTCCGCATCTCCATAAAATTTTCCAGCTGATAGTTTGAACCTGCCATAGTCTGATTTATGCTTGGATTCAATCCATCGGCTCTCCCAGGCATCTGAAATCAGAAATGATGGGGGGGGGGGGGGGGGGGGGGGGAAGGTGGTGGGGAAATCCATTAGTCCGAGTATAGTACTTATTTTTCTGCTATAGTAAATTCAATATCAGTTGAGCAGTAAATTCAGCTGAAGGAAGGATTGATGTGCCATTCACCCTCCCAGGATATGGCAAAGCTCTTTATAGCCAAAGTATTTCTAAAGTGTGGTCATTTTTGGCATGTAGAAAATCTGTGCGTAACTTCTGACAGACATCAAAGAACAAAGAAATCAATGAGATAATCCCAGATGCTCTGCTTTCAATGATGTTGGACAACAGATAAATATTGACCAGGGTTGATGGGCAAACTGACCATGGCATTCAAAAGGAATCTGGTACCAGTAAGGGATGGTATAGTCAGGGAAATAGATACTGTTCCCTGCATCCATGACTACGACTTCCAAAGGGTGTGTTGCCCACCAGGTGCCAGAGTTAAAAACATCTCACAGCTGGAAATGAACTTGAAGTGGAGGGCAGCGGGGGAGGATCCAGTTGCAATGGTCCACATAGGAACCAATGACATACGTGGAGGTTTATTGTGCTGTATTGTTCTTTGTTCTTTGTGGAACTAGAAAAAGTGTTCTGCTGAGAGAGAGTTTGAACAGATAGGGTCCAAATTAAATTGAAGAACCTCAAAAAGGTAATCTCTTGATTATGTGACCCACGCGTCAGATTAGAGAATTAAAACACTTGGCTCAAAAAACTGTGAGGGACAAAGGGATTTTGATTCAAGGGACACTGGCACCAGTACTGGGGAAAGAGAAGTTGTTCCACTGAGATGGGCTCCACTTAAACTGGCTTGGGATCATTGTCCTGGTGAAACATATAACTAGGGCTGTGGATCGGGCTTTAAACTAAAAAGAGGAGTGGGGGAAAAGAGGTCAGATGAAAGGAGATTTAGAAATATAAATTGAAAAGTCAAGGCAAAAAGCTGTGTGGAGATTGGGGTTAAAAACAAGCAGATTGAGATAGGAGGAGTTTGACAGTAATAGAGCATTAAAGAAGAAACTCCATGCAAAGAAAAGTAGTAACGAAGGAAAATTAAAGGTTTATCTGCTCAAAGCATTCGTAATAAGATAGATTAACCAGTGGCACAAATGGAGGTAAATGTTTCAGATCTAATCATCATTGCATAGACATGGTTACAAAGTGACCTTTCCTTTATTTCGACTTCTCATATGACACTGGGGTCACCACAATGCTGCTTCATCACTTTCATATCAACTATCAATTTCTTTGGATTTAACAGGTGGTTTTACAGCTGGACACACTTCCTGCCGCTGGAACCAGCACCAATAATTGCTGGCTTGCCTGCACCAAGAGCTGGGTCCTGGATACAAAGCAACTCTTATTCAGAAACAGATATTCCGTGGCACACAACATTTTGAAAACACGTATTGGAAGAGGGGCAACCCTGGTAGTAAAGAATGACGCTAGGACAGTGCTAAGAAAGAATCTTGGCTCAGATCAGGAAATAGGATCAGCATGGGTAAAGATTAGGAATGAAAAAAAGAGTAAAAAAGGAAGTGAATGTTTGTGGATGGGATGCCAAGCAAGAGTGCTGCTTTGTCCTGGATGGTGTCAAGCTCGAGTGTTGTTGGAGTGGCACTCATCCAGGCAAGTGGAGCGTGTTCCATCTCATTCCTGACTTGTGCCTTGTAGGTGGCGGACAGGCATTGGGGAGAAATGGAGTGGAGTCATTCACTGCAGATCTTAGCTTCTGACCTGCTCTTGTAACCACAGTATTTATATGGCTAGTCCAGTTCAGTTTCTGGTGAATGGTAACCGCCCCTTCCCCCCCCCCCCCCCCCCCAGAATGTTGGGAGTGGGGGATTCAGTAATGATAATGCCATTGAATGTGAAAGGATGGTAGTTAGTTTCACTCTTGTTGGAGATGCTCCTTTCCTAGCACAAAATGTAACTTGCCAATCAGCCCAAGCCCTGTCTTGCTTCGTGTGGAAACAGATTGCTTCATAGTCTGAGGAGTCACAAATTGTGCTGAACATTTGTGCAATCATCTGCAAACATCCCAATTTCCTAACAGTGGGTGTACCTACACCACATGAATTGCAGTGGTTCAAGAAGGCAACTCACCAGAACCTTCTCGATGGGCATTAAATGCTGGCCTAGCCAGCAATACCCACATCCCCTGAAAGAATGAAAAGAATTTCTGACTTTATGATGGAAGGAAGATAATTGATGAAGCAGCTGAAGATGGCTGGGACCAGAATACTAGTCTGAGAAACTCTTGTATTCATATGCTGGGACGAAGATGATTGGCCTCAAGTAACCACTGACACTGCTAATCCCCCCATGTCCCTCAGTGAGTTTACATTGCACATCGCCTCACAAAAAACTGCATTCGTATAGTTTAACTTCCTTAGTGCGAGTTGCGACTCCAACTAGTGGAAATTTGCCCCCTAATTCCCATTGATTCTAAATTTTGCTGGGGCTCATTGATGACATACTAAAATCAAATCAAAAAAAGCACTGATGTCAAGGACAGTCACTCTCATCTTACCTAAAGTTCAGTACGATTATCCATGTTTGGACTAATGCTGTATTCAGTAACCCTGGTGGAATCCAAATTAAGCATCAGTGAGCGGGTTATTTCTAACCAAGTACTGCTTGGTAGCACTGTGGACCACACCTTCCATCACTTAACTGATGGGACGATAATTGGCCACATTGGATTTGTCCTACATTTTTCTGGGAAGAACATACCTGGGCAATTTACCACATTGCCAGATAGATGCCAGTGTTGTAGCTATGCTGGAACAGCTTGGCGAGGTGACATGGCAAATTCTGCAGCGCAAGTCACCAGAACTAATTCCAGAATATCCTCAGGGTCCACAGCCTCCGCAGTATCCAGTGCCTTCTGCCATTTCTTAATATACCTGGAGTGAATCAAATTGGCTGAAGACTGGCAGCTGTGAGACCTTGGAAGGAGGCCAAGATGGATCATCCACTCTACACTTCTATCTGAAGATAGCTACAAATGGGTCAACCTTTTCTTTTGTATGGATGTGCTGGACTCCCCCATCATTGAGGATGGGGATATTTATGGAACCTCCTCCTCCAGTTGTTTGTGTAATTGTCCACCACCATTCACAACTGGATGTGGCAGGACTACAGAGCTTGATCTGATCTGTTGGTTGCGGGATCGCTTACTGCTTCTATTGTTTGGCACACAAGCAGTCTGGTGTTGTAGTTTCACCAGACTGACACTTCATTCTTAGGTTTGATGGATGCTGTTCCTATTGTGCACCCCCCCCGCCCCCGCATTCCCCCGGATTCCCCCGGCATGATGGTAATGATAGAGTGGGGGTATGCCGGACCATTAAATTACAGGTTTGGTAGAATACAGTTCTGCTGCTGCCCATGGTGCCTTATGGACGCCTGGTTTAGAGTTGCTAGATCTGTTCTAAATCTATCCTGTTTAGCATGGTGGCAGTGCCACATAAGACGGAAGGTATACTCAGTGTGAAAATGGGAAGTCGAGGACAAGGTTAAGTGGGTTTTTTTCCCCCTTGTTGGTTTCCTCAGCAATACCATAGACCCAGTCTAGCAACCACATCCTTTAGGATTACCAGTCAGTGCCGGTGCTACCGATCCATTCTGGCTGATGGGCATTGAAGACCCCAGCTAGAGTACATTCTGTGGCCTTGTCACACCGAGTGCTTCTTCCAAATGATATTCAACATGGAGAGCCAACTGATTCATCAACTAAGAGTGGAGAGTTGGTACATGGTCGTCAGCAAGCCCATGTTTCACCTGGTGCCATGAGACTTCATGGAGTTTAGAGTCGATACCTTGGGCAACTCCCAGCCGACTGTATACCACCGTGCCCCCACCTTTGGTGGCTTGGTCTTGCTGGTAGGACAGGACATACCCAGGGATGGTGATGGTGGGTGTCTGGGGCATTGCCTGTAAGAGCAGTTTGGTAGCCATATTTAAGGAAGATATATTTGTTCTGATGAACAAGCCTCATTAGCTAATATCCGAGAGAAGAGGGTTGCACAGATTAAACAATTCAGTCCAGCGTGGGCTACAGTCTGTAGGCATCTCCACATCATGCTCTATGATGACAGGCTGAGTAAATTAGGCCCATTGTCTCTGGAGTTTGAGTGGTGATCTAATTGAAACATTCAAGATTATGAAGGGGTTTGACAGGATAGTCACAGAGATTGTTTCCCCTGGCTGGGGAATCTGGAACTTGGGGCCACAAGTGTCTAGATAAGTGGATGCCTCTGTATGGCTTAAACACCAGTCTCTAATGTTATCCAATACTGACAAAAGGACGTCAACCTGAAATGATAACTCTGTTTCTCTGTCCACCAGTGCTGCCCTATATGCTGACTATTTCCAATATTTTCTGTTTGTATTTCTACCAAGCATATATTTGCTGTTCACTACACATTACTTCAGTTCTAACAAGAGTGTGTTAATTAATCCGATGTCTCTGTTTAATACAGAGCCCCTGCCATCATTTCTGACTGGGGTTTCAAATACAGAATAGTCACAAATATGGGAAACTGCTGACTGGTTTGATGACCCCTTATCTATTAGGCACACAACTAGGTTTGAGAAGTTGTATTGCAAGCCAACAATTCCAGTTGGAAGTGCATAGATGAGTGTCTTTTGTCAGTGAACTACTTATCTCGTAATAGAAGGCAGCCAAGATACTCACAACAATGTACTGTTAATATCAGCTAGGCTGTTCCAGGAAAGCTGCCAGGCACTCATTGTTTCAAAATATTTTAATCATCCCCCTCCACGGTCACGCTGCTGTGCTCACCTCCCAAACCCGGAACTTACTAGAAGTAAACTCTGTCTCAGCCAAGAGAAGGCAATTTTATTTAATTCTGCACCTGTTGTTGGCCGATCACAGGTGGCGTGCCAGTGAAGCATCAAAAATATATCAGTCAGGCTTCCCACGCTGGACTGAATTGTCTAACCTGTGCAACATCTGACCTGGGAGTGTTTACACAGTATAGAGGAAGCTACACAGACCATCCTAATCTATACACACATTTTCTCAACAAGCCATTGACACATTATTGACAGTCCAGCGTATGTCAAGCTAATCTGGAAGAACTTCAAGATGGAGGGCCAACAGGGAGTGATTGCTTCACTGCTCCACTCACTCATACGTGGATGAGGGATGGCGTTATGGGAATGATCAGAAGTCTTGGAATTCTTCACAAGGTGAACAGATGGATCTAGGACTTTTTGTTCTCACTGACCTCTTGGCCATACCCAAAATGAGAAAGCTCTGAAAATACCCCTGAAAAGTAAGTTAGCAACTTCACAGCCTGCTTAGGTTTTTCTTCTTGTATTGTGGTTTTATTTTTTCACATTAAACAACACAGTTAAATTGCAATCTTTAATTTGCTCCTTCCGATCTATTAAGATGAACTGATCTGACCAAGATTATTATTTTAATATTGTGGTCAAAAAGACCGGTTCCTGTCCATTGGTTTTATTTCCGTCTGACTGTCACTGAGTGTGATTTGTTCTATGCCACTGTGTCTATTTTT
The DNA here is from genome assembly GCF_964213995.1 of Mustelus asterias. Taxonomy (NCBI): domain Eukaryota; kingdom Metazoa; phylum Chordata; class Chondrichthyes; order Carcharhiniformes; family Triakidae; genus Mustelus; species Mustelus asterias. Next base: position 2,618,184 of record NC_135826.1, on the reverse strand, counting down.
TAAATGCATGTTGTTTGTTTAAATTTGGGGGACAATTGATCGAGATAACGAAATTCAAAAGGGCACCCACATCCCATAAATTTAAAAAAAACAAATTCCCCAAACTCCTCATGTTTAAACATCAATTGTCAGTTCACAAACTCCTGGATTTTGAAATTTCCTGACAATGAGACATGTGGGTGCCCATTAGAAGTGGATCCCAGTCTGTATAGCTTTATACTATATTACATTGTATTCTTGATGAAGTAGCAACATTTTTAGTAGAGGACAAATGGAAATGCCTTAAATTAGGAAATGATGCATGATATACATATTCAAGATCAGCAAGCTCAGATGAAACAAGAAAGACGCTAAATGCAAAAGCAACCAACAGGGAAACGTAGTTCAGTAGAACAATTGTAGAACATGCAGGAAGATATTGAAAGGTAATTAGAAGTTAAAAGTTAAAAGAGACACTTGAAAGTTAGCAGTATGGAGGTGAAGTAGAAGATGAACATGAATTGGTAAATGTTCTGCCCCAAAGTATTCACAACTGAAGATACAAGCAACATCTCCAAAAAGGAAGCCAAGGCTGAAATTGAGATTAGAAACCAAAACTTCTGGAGAGTTTGTGACTTGGTTGAAACTATATTAAAAAATGACACAGAGCCAGAGCTCAAATGATGATTCCAGTGGTGTAACACAGACAGGCTCAAGATTACAGAGGCTAGATCCAGAAGCAAATATTCTGTTGCTGCAGCTGCATCCACTTCTTGAAGATAACACTGGTGAATCTATACCATCCAGCAGTTGTAAGCAGAACTCGGGTGGTTCTGGAGACATGTGCTGTTTTGGTACGGACTGTGACCATGCACTCAGGTTGGTTGTGCACTGCTGTTGGCTGGGAATCAGGCTAAATCCGGAAGATGTACTGAAATTCATTGTGAAGCAGGCAAAGTTTTGAAGAAATTTATGACTGTGATTGATGACATTTTCATGGCACGTGGGCGTCACTGGCTGGGCCCAGCATTTATTGCCCATCCCTAAATGCCCCCCATTTCCGAGGGCATTTAAGAGTCATCCACATTGCTGTGGATCTGGAGTCACATGTAGGCCAGACTAGGCAAGGATGGCAGGTTTCCTTCCCTAAAGGACATTACAAGTTGAATGAACTGTCAAGCCAATTCAGAATCTGACTCAATTGTATCTGCTATTTAAGTGTAATTTATACTTAATAATCAATTTGCTGTTAACTATTACAGGTTTTAGAGTATAGATAGTTGCCTAGTATAAAATACACCATTCGCTTTGACTCTTGTTTATTAAAATATTTTGTTTAAACCATGGAATCTTGTGGCTTCATAATTTCAGTAAATAACTGGGATTTTGGATTTCTTCCTCTTTAAAAAAATTACTTGGCTGATATCATAACAGTGCAGATTTAAAGATAGGTTAGGGAGGTAGAGTGGAGTGTTGGCAACATACAAATAGAATCTGACCCCATGACTTCCAATGACAATGCCATTGAATAACATGTAGATCAGGAAGGGGAGGGAGGGGTCAAGGAGGGGGAATTCCAGAGACAGCATTAGATGTAGCTGTACCTTGGATCTCCCAATCTCTGTAATCCCCTCAAGCCCTACAAACCTCCAAGATGTCTCAAACTCTGGCCTCTTTCACATCTCCGAAATAATCACTCAACATTGGTTGTTGTGCCTTCAAGCAGCCCGGATTTCATCTCTTAAACCTCTACTTCTTTCTCCACTTTTAAAACATCCCATAAAAATTGAAATATTTGACCAAGCTTTTGCTTATCCTAATATTTTTGTGTCAAATTTTGTTTAATAGTGCGAATGAAGCACCCTGGGACATGTTGCAATGTTAAAGAAAGTATTTCATTTGGCTCCTTTCATAACCTCAGGAAATGCCATGGCACTTTTGGAGGCAAAGTACTTTTGAAGTGTAGTCACTGTTGTAGGATGCAATATATAAATGCAGGTTACAGGGAAGAGAAATGGGTTCTAGGTGAAAGAATCAAGAATGACCAAATAGTTCTCCTCATATAGAATTACCATGCAATCTTTGTGAATATAACAGCCAGTGCGATTTGTTCATCATCACAATGTCAGTGGAGCTTTACTGTGTACAAGTCACAGCAGTCACAATTCCAAAGCACTTTGGAACACCCTGAGGTTGTGAAATTCAATTAGACAAATTCCAGTCTTTTCCTTTTGGTGTACAGAGTTTGAAGTTCTGTTGTGTTAGGAGAGAATGCAAGGTCAGGTGTTAGCAACGACAACAGAATTAAACCAAAACGCCAAAGATCCGACTTCCAAAGAAAGTAGTCTTCATGGAGCTCCTCCCCAAGATTCACAACTCATCGCAGTACTTCCCCTGGACTCAGCAGGATAACAGGCAGCAAGCTCGCCATATTTTGCCAAGCCCAAGTGGATAACATGGGCTCTCAGATCTGCATTACTGATCAGATAAATTCTTGGGACGAAAAAACTCGACATCTCCCCACCCCTGCTACCATGAAACATAGTTTCAGTGGAAAGGTTAAATGGTCCAGAAAATCATGCACAATGAGATTAAGGAAACCACGCTATTTAGAAAAGAGAGCACAACAACAAGACAAGGTCTCCATCCTCAGAATTAATGAATAATGACTGGCGAGTTATGAGTTACCAGGATGAAAAGAGCTGGTTAAGGAGATTTCAGTACAGGGAGCCGGTTATGTTAGTCAAGGAGAAGGAATTTAGTTGCAGAAGAGTAATTGCAGGCAAGTCACTGTTTTGCAAACCCAGCAGGTTTATCAATCTCACCTCCGTCTGCGAATTGCTCGGTGAAATGGACGGTGGGCTGGACATTGGCGGCCGCAGAGCAGAGCAGCAGAAGCGGGAGCAGCATCTCTGTGAGTCCCGGGCTGGGGAATAGAGCTGTGTGAGCGGCGAGGCAAGCCCAGAGCAGCAGCGGCAACAAGAGCGCTGACTCCCGGCTTGAACAGTCTAGCTCAACCCTTTCTCTCCACACGGCTTCAAACCATTGGCCACAGACAGCAGCAAATCAGCTCCAAACACGTTCTTCCGTCTTCCGAGTTCCTGGATAGTTCCAGGCAGCACCTTCTGATCCAGTCTAACTGGACTTTGTGTACATGGCGCTTCTTTTTTTGTAACATACCAGAATGGCTAAAGCAGACATTTGAGAATGAATTATTAGAAAGTCCAGGCCAGCTCAATATAAATTAAGTTTAAATTAGTAAAGAGAGTATAATTATCCGGGTGGCAGAATTATAATGGAGATTCTAAATATCAGAACAGATGTAGTGCCAACATTTGTATTCGGATTATTTGATTGGGCAATTATCAAGCAGGAAATTTAGTTACAAACCATTTGATACAGTATAGTTCACAGAACAATGGAATGCAGGCTCGAAACTATTGATACTCCACGATGTTCCTGATCTCCACTTTATACAGACACCCGATTCTGATGGACATAAATAGCCACATTTGACTAATCTCTTTTTTTGGGGGGGGAGGTCACCATCTTGCTGCTATTCCCTAATTTTTATTAATGATCTGGGCAGTTGTGTTGGGGAATAGAATAGAATCCCTGCAGTGCAGAAGAAGGCCGTTCAGCCCATCGAGCCCGCACCTACAACAATCTCACCAAGGCCTTATCCCCATAATCCTACATATTTACCCTGCTAATCCCCCTGACTGTGAGGGACAATTTAACATGGCCAATCACCTAACCCGAACATCTTTGGACTGTGGAAGGAAACCGGAGCACCCAGAAGAAACCCAAGCAGACACTAGGAGAATGTGCAAACTCCACACAGATGGTTGCCCAAGGCTGGAATCACACCTGGGTCCCTGGCACTGTGAGGCAGCGGTGCTAACCACTGTGCCGCCCTTCCTGGGAGGTCTTACTTTGTTAAAGGTGCTATATAAACACAAGTTGTTGTCGGGTAAGACAGCACAATCAAATGCAAAACGGTTTTGATGTGTTAGAGGAATGCTAGACCAGAATGGCACATATTTAGATATCAGTATATTGATTTGCATGAATTGCAGTGTTCAATATAGAATACATGTATCAGGAATAACACAGACAGGTTGAGAAAGAAGAGAGTCACTGATGGGTCATGGCCAATGTAGAGAAACAGTATTGCTGATGGGATATTCAGTTGCATTAATAGCTAATTAATTAATAGTTGCATTAATTCAATATTGATCAAAAGGCCCCATTTTGACATCATGGAATGGTGCATGGAAGAAAGGAAGTCATGATGCTCCAGTTAATTCGATAGTTTGTCAAAACACAGGCACTGTGGGCTGAATGGTTGCCTTCTGTGTTGTAGGATTTAACTTTGTATCTTCAACCACTTATTCTTGACAGTGCTTGACCCAACTACGGGATCAGTTAGCTTTCATCCACCCTGGCCCATTCTTTTCATAATGTAAACACCTTTTTCATACTGTCTGATAATTTATGTTTTAACCAAGTCATAGAAATCATAGAAACCATAGAAACCCTACAGTGCAGAAGGAGGCCATTCGGCCCATCGAGTCTGCACCGACCACAATCCCACCCAGGCCCTACCCCCACATATTTTACCCGCTAATCCCTCTAACCTACGCATCCCAGGACTCTAAGGGGCAATTTTTTTTAACCTGGCCAATCAACCTAACCCGCACATCTTTGGACAAGTATTTCTTAATCATTAGGCCTGTCTCCAGCCTATTTTATGGTTATGATAGAATTATTCATATAAATCTTTTTGCACCCAAGCCATCACACCCTGCCTAAAACGTCCCACCAGGAATTGAAAACATTATTCCCACTGAGGCTGAACCTTTTTTAAAACAAATATTCCCAGGAGGAAAAACAGTTCAGACCAATATTATTACTTCCCCCTTTTATTGATGTTCCATTTTAAAGTATACAAGTATTCAGACAAGTATTCTTATTTTCCCATTTTACTGTATTGTCCTTCAGGTTTTAGTGGGGATGCAGAAAAGATTTACAGGAACGATTCCGGGGATGTGGGACTTCTGTTATGTGGATAGATTGGAGAAGCTGTGTTTGTTCTCCTTAGAGAAATTTGAGAGCAGACTTGATAGAGGTGTTCAAAATCATGAGGGATCTAGATAGAGAGAAACTGTTCCTATTGGTGGAAAGATTGAGAACCACAGGACACTGATCTTAGGTGAATGACAAAAGAACCAATGATATCATGAAAAACCATTTTACACAGTGAATCTGGAAGGCACTGCCTCAGAGTGGTGGAGGCAAATTCAGTTGTGAGTTGTAAAATGGAAGTGGACCACCTGAAGAGAAAAATAATTGCAGGGCTGTGGGGAAAGGGTGGAGGACAGGGTGAGTTGCTCTTGCATAGAGTCTGCACTGACACCATGGGCCAAATAGCCTACTTCTGTGCTGTAACCATTCGATATTCTAACCCACATTCATCTGTTATTCACATGGCAAAACAATCAATCATTGTTCAAAATAATTGCAGGTGAGGAAAATCATAAATAGAAACGGAAAATGTTGGAAAATCTCAGCAGGTCATGCAACATCCGTAGACGAGTTCGACCCTTGATCAGATCTTCATAATTGACAATGAATACTACCATAGACTCAAGAACAGTTTCTTCCCTGCTGTCATCAAACTTTTGAATGGTCCCACCATATATTAAGCTCATTTTTCTCTTCACCCTACCTCTAACTGCAACACTATATTCTGCACTCTATCCATTTCCTTTTCCTCTATGTACATAAATTATATGTTTTGACTGTATAGCACGCAAGAAACAATACTTTTCATTGCATCCCAGTATAAGATGTTGAGAGGTATTGATAGAGTGGATTCTCAGAGGCTTTTACCCAAGGCTGAAATGGTTGCCACAAGAGGTCACAGGTTTAGGGTGCTGGGGTGTAGGTACAGAGGAGATGTTAGGGGTAAGTTTTTCACTCAGAGGGTGGTGGGTGCGTGGAATCGGCTGCCGGTAGTGGTGGTAGAGGCGGATTCGATAGGGTCTTTTAAGAGACTTTTGGATAAGTTCATGGAAGTTAGTAAGATAGAGGGTTATAGGTAAGCCTAGTAGGTAGGGACATGTTCGGCGCAACTTATGGGCCGAAGGGCCTGTTTGTGTTGTAGCTTTTCTATGTTCTATGTGACAATAAATAAAATAAAATCCAGGCATCCACCAATACAGAACACCTGTTGAAAAGAAAATTTCCTGAGTTTATCCAATCTACTCACATAACTTTGGCAGATTCCTAGGGAAGAAGTGGCAATTTTTAGCCATTACCCTAGAGAAGAGGGACCATCTTTCACAGTTGCAACATGAGATGGAGAGAACCTCTGGTGAAGTTCCGGGCATAAGGATTCTTGCGCTGTTGCTTTGGGAGACACTGTAACAATTAGCATTTGTTTTTGTTTGATGGGAGGTGAGTGTCACTGGCAAGCCCAGCATTGGTTGCTCATCCCTAACTGTGCTGATGGTGGTGAGCTAACTTCTTGAACTGCTGCAGTCCATCTGGTGCAGTTACGCCCACACTTACGAAGGGAGTTACAGGATTTTGACCCAGTAAAGGAATGGCAATACAGAAACATAGAAAATAAGAACAGGAAGTAGGCTATTTGGCCCTTTGAGCCTGTTATTCATTTAACATGATCATGGCTGATCTTTATCTTGATGCCATACTCCAGTGCTCTCTCCATACCCCTTAACACTTTTGGAGTGTAGAAATCTATTTCCTTCTTAAATATATTCAGTCATTTGGCTTCCACAGACTTCTGTGGTGGAGAATTCCATATGTTGACCACTTATGAAGAAATTACTCCTCATCTCAGTCCTAAATGGCCAATACCATATACTGAAACTGTGACCCCTTGTTTGAGACCCTCCAGACAGAGGAAACAACATCCCTGCATCAAGTCACTCCGGCCCTGACAATTTTATATGTTTCAATTAGATCCCCTCTCATTCTTCAAAATTGCAATGAATACAGGTCCAGTCAACCCAATCTCTCCTCATACCACAATCCTGCTGTCCCAGGAATCAGTCTGGTGAATCTTTGCTGCACTCCTTTTAGATAAGGAAACCAAAACTGTGCACAATACTCCAGGTGTGGTCTCACCAAGGCCTTGTACAGCTGCAGTAAGGCATCCTTGCTCCTGTACTCAAGTCCTCTTGCAATATAGTTCCAAGTCATTGCAAGAAATAGAAATGTGTAACTAAAAGAAGAGAGTAGCTTCTGGCCACATGCTCCCAACCATAAACCTGGAGGAATTAACATTAACAATGGGCTGAGAGATAATGATGGACATGGATCAGAGAGAAGCATTAAAGACAGAGGCAAGTTAGCTTTTCAGCAGATTGAATGCAGCAAATACCTCAAGACAGATGAAAACCTCAAGAAGAATTTGGGAGTTTTAAAGGTTGTTGGAAATTGAATTGAGGGCCATTTTTCTGTAGTCAGTCCACACTCCAATCTGTGCAAGATCCATCCCAGATACAATTGGTTTGTAATCCCACATGCGCCCAGTTCTGGTCGCCACACTACCGGAAGGACGTGGAGGCTTTAGAGAGAGTGCAGAGGAGGTTTACCAGGATGTTGCCTGGTATGGAAGGGCTTAGTTATGAGGAGAGATTGGGTAAACTGGGGTTGTTCTCACTGGAAAGACAGAGGATGAGGGGTGACCTAATAGAGGTGTATAAAATTATGAAAGGCATAGATAGGGTGAACGGTGGGAAGCTTTTTCCCAGATCGGTGGTGACGTTCACGAGGGGTCATAGGTTCAAGGTGAGGGGGGGAGGTTTAACACAGATATCAGAAGGACGTATTTTACACAGAGGGTGGTGGGGGCCTGGAATGCACTGCCGGGTAAGGTGGTGGAGGCGGACACACTGGGAACGTTTAAGACTTATCTAGATAGCCACATGAACGGAGTGGGAATGGAGGGATACAAAAGAATGGTCTAGTTTGGACCAGGGAGCGGCACGGGCTTGGAGGGCCGAAGGGCCTGTTCCTGTGCTGTATTGTTCTTTGTTCTTTATGACTGGCAAGCCTATACTGTTCACATCACATGGTTACAAAATGTTCTATAACTTATCATCATTGACCATCAAATGTGGCACTGTTACATGCAGAAATTCTGTCAATCATACTAGTCATTTTCAGAAACATTTCAACCCTGACTCTGGCTTGCAACTTCTGTATGCCGGTGAGCAGAATGTCACAAGTAATACTGTTGAAAATAAATAGTTAAATCTTACTGATACCCATCTCCCCTCCCAGCAATCTTGTTCAAAAACAGTCGGCCAAAGCTTCTTTTCTACCTCTCACCATGTTGGTTAAGTTGCTATTTCTTGCAAAGAGAAAGCTGACCTTCTAAGTTCACCTTTTTTCTCTGATTCTAATCTTGATCTTGACAAGAAACAACTCCATTGGATCATTAAACCACAAAGTTTTAACTCTTATCTTTTAGAACCTCCATTCTTGACTAAAATATCTCTGACCCTGTTGTGATTCTTGTCATGAGAATGTGAGAATCTAAACCTAATACCAGCAATTCAGTATATCCTGTTCCAGGTTATCCTTTCCATTGGGAAATCTGCTCGATTTCATCCTAAATCCATGTCAGTATATCTCTTTTTACTCTTCCTACTATTGCCTTATTATCCTAATGTCTTTGTTGTTCTTTGTCTGTATTTTTGAAAATGCAGAAGCTGCTAACTCTCAAGTTATCCATCACCTTGAATGTTTGTATTTGGTATCTGTTGCTGTTCAATTGGCATTTCTTTTCAAGATTATGCATCTCTAACTATGTTTTGAGCACTATGATCCATTTGCAATTTGTCTGGACATCTCCGATGCATTTGACAGGGTTTGGAACTGCTCTCTTTCAAACAGATTATCATTATATCTATTAGAGCGGTTAGGCCCATTGAGAAAAATTGAAGGCTGGGACACCCTTTCTGGTTGTATCTCAGCTTGGTATGGCTCCTGCTCTGACCAAGACCGCAAGAAACTACAAAAGGTCGTGAATGTAGTACAGTCCATTACGCAAACCAGCCTCCTATCCATTGACTCCATCTACACTTCCCACTGCCATGGAAAAGCAGCCAGCATAATCAAGGACCCCACGCATCCCGGACATATTCTTTTCCACCTTTTTCCATCCGGAAAAAGATACAAAAGTCTGAGAATATGTACCAACCGATTCAAGAACAGTGTCTTCCCTGCTGCCATCAGACTTTTGAATAGACCTGCCTTATATTAAGCTGATCTTTCTCTACACCCTAGCTACACCCTAGCTATGACTGTAACACTATATTCTGTCCCCTCTTCTTTCCTTCTCCCCTATTAACTCTATGAACGGTATGTTTTGTCTGTATAGCACACAAGAAACAATACTTTTCACTGTATCTCAGCACATGTGACAATAATAAATCAAATCAAATCCTTTCTCTAGAAAAGAGAAGACTGGGGATTGGGTGGAGGCATGACCTGATTTTGATATTTAACATGAGGGGAGGGTTCGATAAGGGGGACTGATGCGCGTCAATGAGCACATGGAATCAAGGCTTTAGTATTGAAGGCTTTAATACAGTAACAATGAAACTACTAACACGAATACACCAGTTCAGACTGAAGGGGTCCTGCCGGAGCAGGGGGTCTTATACCCTGCCACCGGAGGCGGGACCCCACTGGAATGTGCCATGGTAACACTTATAACAGGTAAACACCCTAACCCAACAACATAGTACAACCCCCACAGTAATAACACCCTAGCCCAACAGTAACATGGTAACAAACCCCAGTGGTGAACCAACGATGGTTCACCACATTCACCCCTCCTTTAGGAACAAAAGGTGGCGGGGTGGACGAAAACAGACAATAACAAAAAAAAAAAATCACAGGATTCACAAGTCCAGACGGTCTGGAGGACCGCACCGACGCTGCGATCTCCTCAACACCGGTTGCGAAAACGGAGCAGGTGCTTGTAGTGGCTCTCTCCAAGTAACGTGTGGCTGTCCCCTCAAGGACTCCCGGGCCGGCCGGCCCTGGTGAGGCGATGGTGCAGGGGATCCTGGAACGTTTGGTGGTAGTGGTGGTGGTGGTGATGATGGTGGCGCCGATCTCCGAGTCTCAGGCAAGCTGTACATGGGAGTAAAAGTGTTATGCACTGGTCCCGGTGCTGACCGCGCCACGTCTGGGGAAGTAATGAGGAGTAGTGGATTTGTGACTGGGGGAATAGGAGCAACAGGGGTTGCTACGTCCCCTGCGGGCGCCAGGTCTCTAATAGAGACAGTGTCCTCTCGCCCGTCAGGATATGCCACATAGGCATACTGAGGGTTGGCGTGGAGGAGTTGGACCGGTTCGACCAAGGGGTCGGACTTGCGAGCCCTCACATGGCGCCGCAGAAGGACGGGTCCTGGGTACGTCAACCAGGCTGGCAATGAGGTCCCCGAGGACGACTTCCGAGGGAATGAGAACATCCTCTCGTGGGGAGTAGCATTGGTTGCCGTACACAGGAGGGAGCGGATAGCATGGAGCGCATTTGGAAGGACCTCCTGCCAACGGGAGACTGGAAGGCCCCTGGATCTCAGTGCCAGTAGGACAGCCTTCCAGACTGTAGCATTCTCCCTTTCCACCTGTCCGTTACCCCTAGGGTTGTAGCTCGTGGTTCTACTAGAGGCAATCCCGAATGAGAGCAGGAATTGCCTCAAGTCGTTGCTCATGAACGACGAGCCCCTGTCGCTATGAATGTAGCAGGGGTACCCGAACAGGGTAAAAAGTTCACTGAAAACCTTGATGACGGTGGCAGTTGACGTGTCCGCACAGGGGAAAACAAATGGAAACCGGGAATATTCGTCTATTATATTGAGAAAATAGACATTCCGGTCCGTTGAGGGAAGGGGGCCCTTAAAATCCACACTCAGCCTCTCAAAAGGGCGAGTGGCCTTGACCAAATGTGCCCGGTCTGGTCGATAAAAGTGTGGTTTGCATTCTGCGCAAATCCGACAGCTTCTAGTTACTGACCTGACCTCCTCCACCGAGTAGGGCAGGTTGCGGGCTTTGATGAAGTGGTAGAGTCTGGTGACTCCAGGATGACACAGATCATTGTGGAGAGCCTTCAAGCGGTCCTCCTGCATGATGGCGCATGTTCCACGCGAGAGGGCATCCGAGGGCTCATTGAGCTTCCCTGGACGATACATAATATCGTAATTATAGGTGGAGAGCTCAATTCTCCACCGCAAGATCTTATCGTTCTTGATCTTGCCCCTCTGCGTGTTATTGAACATAAACGCCACGGATCGTTGATCCGTGATCAGGGTGAACCGCTTACCTGCCAGGTAATGGCGCCAGTGTCTGACTGCCTCCACAATGGCCTGAGCCTCCTTTTCCACCGCTGAGTGCCGAATCTCTGGGCCTTGAAGGGTGCGGGAAAAAAACGCGACGGGCCTGCCTGCCTGGTTTAGTGTGGCGGCTAGGGCGAAGTCAGATGCATCACTCTCCACCTGGAAAGGGATGGATTCATCCACCGCGTGCATCGTGGCTTTCGAGATGTCGCTTTTCAAAACCTTGAAGGCCAATTGGGCCTCCGGCGTAAGTGGGAAGGTCGTGGACTTAATGAGCGGACGAGCTTTGTCCGCGTAGTTGGGGACCCACTGTGCATAATACGAAAAGAACCCGAGGCATCTCCTCAGTGCTTTCGTGCTAGCGGGCAAGGGAAGTTCAGTGAGTGGGCGCATACGGTCTGGATCAGGGCCAATGACCCCGTTTTCCACCACGTATCCGAGGATGGCTAACTTACGCGTACGGAATACGCACTTCTCCCTGTTATAGGTCAGATTCAGGCGAGATGCAGTGCGCAGAAAGTGTTGGAGATTCGTGTCGTGGTCCTGCTGGTCATGGCCGCAGATGGTGACGTTATCCAGGTACGGGAAGGTAGCCCGCAACCCATTCTGGTCCACCATTCGGTCCATAGCACGCTGGAAGACCGAGACCCCATTGGTGACACCAAATGGAACCCTGAGGAATTGGTATAGACGACCATCCGCCTCAAAGGCCGTATATTGTCGGTCCTCTGGGCGGATGGGGAGTTGATGGTAGGCGGACTTAAGGTCTATGGTAGAAAACACTCGGTACTGCGCAATCTGATTGACCATATCAGAAATGCGCGGGAGAGGATACGCATCCAGCTGCGTGTATCTATTAATGGTCTGACTATAGTCGATGACCATCCGAGGTTTGTTCCCGCTTTTGACTACCACGACCTGCGCTCTCCACGGACTAGCACTGGCCTGTATGATCCCTTCCTTGAGGAGCCGCTGAACCTCAGATCTAATAAAGATCCGGTCCTCAGCGCTGTAACGCCTACTTTTAGTAGCGATGGGCTTGCAGCCAGGTACCAGATTTTTAAAAAGGGATGGTGTCGTGATCTTCAGGATGGATAGATTGCACGCGGGGCGCTTTGGGCAATTTGGAGGCTGCGGCTGGTTCCCTACTGCCAGTGAAGGGAGTGGCCCACCGTACTGTAGGATCACACTCTTCATGTGGACCATAAAGTTTAGTCCGAGGATAATTGGCGCGCAAAGGTGAGGTAGCACAAGGAGCCTGTATTGCTCGTAAACTGTGCCCTGTACCTCAAGAGTTACCATACATCGTCCTTGGATCGGTTCAGACCGGGACTGTGATGCCATGGAAATTGTCTGTTTGGCAGGGAGAACCCGGAGTCCACACCTTTTAGCAGTTTCAGGGTGTATGAAACTTTCGGTGCTCCCACTGTCAAACAGACAATTCACAGTTCTGCCACTAACCTTTACCTCCATCATAGAATGTTCCAGTCTGTAATGCCTGGTCTGATCCAGAGAGATCGACGCCACCGTTGGCCCCTGGGCGTCACTGCATGCTGCCGATGTGGATGCTGAGGACCCCTGCTGGTCGCTCCTAGTCGTCGTGGACCATGATGGCCGCCCCCATGAATCGCACGTGGGCGAGGGCGCCAAGCGCAGCGACTCCTGGTGGTCTTCCTCCTCCTCTGTTTGCCATGATGGCGCCGTCCTGAGATCGCACGTGGTCGGACCTCGTGGGTACTGCAACGCCGAAAGAGATGGTCTCCGTTCTGGAGGGTTACAAACTGCACTGCCGTTTTTAGGTTTGGACCTGCAGACTTTGCCGTAGTGGCCTTTTTTACCGCACTGGCTGCAGATTGCCATTCTTGCCGGACACTGTTGCCGTGGATGCTTGGCCCCACCGCAAAAATAGCATCGCTGGCCACCTGGAGCTGCCGCCGTCGTCGAATCGATCTGGGAGCGCGGGTTCGCGGGGCGAGGAGGGAGCAGAGCTTGCTCCAACCACGTTGACTGCACGTGGTCCTCGGGGTACAGCGCCAAGCTCTTCGACGCCGCCTCCAACCTCGCGGCCATCCCCATTGCCTGGGTCAAGTTGAGTTTCCCCTTTTCTAGTAATTTAAGCCTGATGTACGAGGACCCTACCCCTGCTACGAACGCGTCTCGGGCGAGGTCGTACATGTACTGCTCGGCGGAGACGTCCTTACAGTCGCAACCCCTGGCCAGCTGCAGGAGCTCATTGGCATAATCCTCTATGGTTTCGCCCGACTGCCGACGTCGTGTAGCGAGGAGGTAACGAGCATGTATCTCGTTGGGTGGCGTAATGTACCTATTCTTTAGGAGCTCGACGGCACCCTGGTAAGTGGGAGCTGCACAAATGGCTAGGTAAATCGTGTCGCTTACCCTCGCGTGGAGGACCTGGAGTCTATCACTGTCTGTAGTGATAGCTACCGAGGCTGCCAGGTAGTCCTCAAAGCACTTCCACCAATGGTCGAATGTGTTAGCTGCACCGACCGCACGTGGGTCCAGTGTCAGACGATCCGGTTTTAGAATCTGTTCCATACTCTCTGTTTACTGTATTAAATTGATGCGCGTCAATGAGCACATGGAATCAAGGCTTTAGTATTGAAGGCTTTAATACAGTAACAATGAAACTACTAACACGAATACACCAGTTCAGACTGAAGGGGTCCTGCCGGAGCAGGGGGTCTTATACCCTGCCACCGGAGGCGGGACCCCACTGGAATGTGCCATGGTAACACTTATAACAGGTAAACACTCTAACCCAACAACATAGTACAACCCCCACAGTAATAACACCCTAGCCCAACAGTAACATGGTAACAAACCCCAGTGGTGAACCAACGATGGTTCACCACAGGGACACAAAAGATCTTTTCAAATGTGGCAGAAACCAAAAAAGGTATTGTAAATTTACAATAATAACTAATAACTCCAGTAGGGAATTCAGGGGAAACTTCTTTACTCAGAGTTGTTAGCATATGGAAGTTGCAATAAAGAGTAGTTGAGGCAAGTAGCAGTGGCACATTTAAGGTAAGGCTCGATGGAGACATGAGGAAGAAAGGAATTGTAGATTATGTCGAACAGGTTAGGTGAAGAGGGATATGGGAAGAGACTCGTGTGGAGCATAAACTCGCATGAACCATTTGAGACCAGTGGCCCAAGACGGATTATGACATTGCCAAGGTTCTTAATCAATGAGGAAAAAGGAGAGACACGGGTTTTTAATCCAGGGAAGCAGACATTCAGAAAAGTGACTTTAAAAAAAGCAAACAAGATAGTTAAGGTTATACTGAGGCTTCACCTGAAGCAATTTGTTGAAAGCCATCTGGGCCATTTGGCTAAGGTGAAGCTCAGATCAAGCCCGGGAGCGGGTGTAATGCCTCACCCTGTCAGCTTGCATGTTGTTTGATTCAGACCAAGGTGGGAGGTATGGCCTGTCTTGTCAGCTTGGATCAGTTCTGAATTGGATTTCTGATCGGGAATAAAATGCCAAAAGATAACAAAAAAAAAGACAACAAGCTCCTGTTATAGCACTGTGAGTAACACTTTAAAAGGCAATATCTTCTCCAATTATTATTGTAACAAAGGTTATCGTGAGGCAATATTTACTGAGTGCTGGAGCCAGATAGATGGCGCTGTGCCGCCAGGGAGCAGGCGACACCGGAACCCCGAGCCCGGGGAACACCGGCACCCGGACCCTCAGCCCGGGGAACACCGGCACCCGGACCCCTCACCGGGAACACTGGGTAACCAGGCAACGCCGGAAGTGTGGTCCGCCAGCGGCAGCCGGTTCTGTTTTAAGAGTTTGGGCCGTTTGATTGGATTAAAAGGTAAATGTGAAGAGTTTATTTATGAAGCACAAACACACCGCGGGTCTGGCAGCGGAGAGAGCAGCGTTCATATCCCCCCCCAAAGCCCTCTGCACACAGACTAGCTGATAATCTGTGTGCTTCCAGCACTTTCTGCCTCAGATTTCTGCAACCGGCAGTCTTTTTAAAAAAAAGGCAAAGTCTTGCATTTATATAGTGCCTTTCACCACCACTCGATGTCCCAAAAGACTCGGCCGTCAATGGAGTATTTTGAAGTCTTGTTACTGTTGTAGGATAGGTGGCAGCCAATTTGCACACAGCAAGATCCCACAAACAACAACATGATGACCAGATAATCTGTTTTTGTGATGTTGATTGAGGGATAAACATCAGCCAGGACACTGGGGATAAAACTCCTGCTTTTCTTCAAAATCTATGGGATCTTTTACCTCTACATGAGAGGACAGTTTAACATCATTCAAAAGATAATACCTTTGAGAGTGCGGCATTCCCTCAGAACTGCACTAAAGTGTCAATATAGATTTTTGTGTTCAACTCCAAACGTGGGACTTAAACCCACACCTTTCGGACTCAGATGAGAGTGCTACCCACTGAGTCACAGCTGACACCTTTATTAACATTCCTGTACATTTGTTGGTCTCAACCTTTTTTATTATAAGTGTCACTTAATTCCATTTCAGCATGGAGAAAACAACCCACAAAATGCATTAGTTCAGCAGTCCCACCACTCCAGTGATGAATAGGAATGGGCAGTTAAGCCATTAACAGGAGGAGGCTGCACAAACATTCCCATCCTCAATGATTGGGAGCCCAGCACATCCATTGAAAAGACAGAACTGAAACATTTGCAAACATTTTCAGCCAAACAGATCATCCATCCCAGCCTCCTCCGGAGGTTCCCTGCATCACAGATGCCAGTCTTCAGCCAATTTGATTAATTCCATGTGAAACTTCTGGGCATTGGAGACAGCAAAGGTTATTGTTAAAATCAGGTCAGAAATTCCAAGGTGTTTTAAGAAGTCAGCCCAGATCATAAGTACTTTGAAGTTTGGTATGGGTAAGCATAAGATGTTTCACTCCAGGTATGATTCAAACAACCCACTAGGGAGTTTTTATCAAACAAAGTTAATTTAAGATTACAGTTAACACATTGAAAGAAAATTAGCAATAACTTTTGCAGTTACAAAACACAGCCATGATATATAAATCTTAACAGCTCAAAGTACTGTTCCAACCAAACAAACATTCTTACAAACAAATATCCCGGTTTTGGTTTAGCACATAAACTAAGTATTCTCCCTGGAAAGACGGAGGATGAGGGGAGACTTAATAGAGGTGTGTAAAATTATGAAAAACATAGATAGGGTGAACGGTGGGAAGCTTTTCCCCAGGTCGGTGGTGACGTTCACGAGGGGTCATAGGTTCAAGGTGAAGGGGGGGAGGTTTAACACAGATATCAGAAGGACATATTTTACACAGAGGGTGGTGGGGGCCTGGAATGCGCTGCCAGGCAAGGTGGTGGAGGCGGACACACTGGGAACGTTTAAGACTTATCTAGACAGCCATATGAACGGAGTGGGAATGGAGGGATACAAAAGAATGGTCTAGTTTGGACCAGGGAGCGGCACGGGCTTGGAGGGCCAAAGGGCCTGTTCCTGTGCTGTTTTGTTCTTTGTATGTTCACATGATGCTGGATCTTGCAGCATTCCAACCCCCTCTGTGATTTGCTCCTTTGGATGGTGAGTTGAAAACACTGATATCTTCTGGCCCTGGAACTTTCAGCTGACTTTGGCTCTAGTTGCGAGGTAACCTGCCACCAAGAGCTAAGTTTCCAATACCAGGGAGAGAGACAGAAATAATTTTCAGTCTGGAGCCCAACAGCTTCTAACTAAACTGAAAATCATTCTTGGATTTTCCCTGTGAAGGAACCACCTGACCTTGACCTGTCAATCAGTCGCAAACCAGACAATTCAAAATGGTTGAAAACTCCTGGACATTACATTAATAGAACATATAACATAGAATAGAACATAGAACAGTACAGCACAGAACAGGCCCTTCGGCCCACGATGTTGTGCCGAGCTTTATCTGAAACCAAGATCAAGCTATCCCACTCCCTATCATCCTGGTGTGCTCCATGTGCCTATCCAATAACCGCTTAAATGTTCCTCAAGTGTCTGACTCCACTATCACTGCAGGCAGTCCATTCCACACCCCAACCACTCTCTGCGTAAAGAACCTACCTCTGATATCCTTCCTATATCTCCCACCACGAACCCTATAGTTATGCCCCCTTGTAATAGCTCCATCCACCTGAGGAAATAGTCTTTGAACGTTCACTCTATCTATCCCCTTCATCATTTTATAAACCTCTATTAAGTCTCCCCTCAGCCTCCTCCGCTCCAGAGAGAACAGTCCTAGCTCCCTCAACCTTTCCTCATAAGACCTACCCTCCAAACCAGGCAGCATCCTGGTAAATCTCCTCTGCACTCTTTCCAGTGCTTCCACATCCTTCTTATAGTGAGGTGACCAGAACTGCACACAATATTCCAAATGTGGTCTCACCAAGGTCCTGTACAGTTGCAGCATAACCCCACGGCTCTTAAACTCCAACCCCCTGTTAATAAAAGCTAACACACTATAGGCCTTCTTCACAGCTCTATCCACTTGACTGGCAACCTTTAGAGATCTGTGGATATGGACCCCAAGATCTCTCTGTTCCTCCACAGTCTTCAGAACCCTACCTTTGACCCTGTAATCCACATTTAAATTAGTCCTACCAAAATGAATCACCTCACATTTATCAGGGTTAAACTCCATTTGCCATTTTTCAGCCCAGCTTTGCATCCTATCTATGTCTCTTTGCAGCCTACAACAGCCCTCCACCTCATCCACTACTCCACCAATCTTGGTGTCATCAGCAAATTTACTGATCCACCCTTCAGCCCCCTCCTCTAAGTCATTAATAAAAATCACAGAGAGCAGAGGACCAAACACTGATCCCTGTGGCACTCCGCTAGCAACCTGCCTCCAGTCCGAAAACTTTCCATCCACCACCACCCTCTGTCTTCGATCAGATACAGTCAGAAGTTTAACAACACCAGGTTAAAGTCCAACAGGTTTATTTGGTAGCAAAAGCCACACAAGCTTTTGGAGCTCTAAGCCCCTTCTTCAGGTGAGTGGGAATTCTGTTCACAAACAGAGCATATAAAGACACAGACTCAATTTACATGAATAATGGTTGGAATGCGAATACTTACAACTAATCAAGTCTTTAAGAAACAAAACAATGTGAGTGGAGAGAGCATCAAGACAGGCTAAAAAGATGTGTATTGTCTCCAGACAAGACAGCCAGTGAAACTCTGCAGGTCCACGCAACTGTGGGGGTTACAAATAGTGTGACATGAACCCAATATCCCGGTTGAGGCCGTCCTCGTGTGTGCGGAACTTGGCTATCAGTTTCTGCTCAGCGACTCTGCGCTGTCGTGTGTCGCGAAGGCCGCCTTGGAGAACGCTTACCCGAATATCAGAGGCCGAATGCCCGTGACCGCTGAAGTGCTCCCCAACAGGAAGAGAACAGTCTTGCCTGGTGATTGTCGAGCGGTGTTCATTCATCCGTTGTCGCAGGGTCTGCATGGTTTCCCCAATGTACCATGCCTCGGGACATCCTTTCTTGCAGCGTATCAGGTAGACAACGTTGGCCGAATTGCAAGAGTATGTACCGTGTACCTGGTGGATGGTGTTCTCACGTGAGATGATGGCATCTGTGTCGATGATCCGGCACGTCTTGCAGAGGTTGCTGTGGCAAGGTTGTGTGGTGTCATGGTCACTGTTCTCCTGAAGGCTGGGTAGTTTGCTGCGGACAATGGTCTGTTTGAGGTTGTGCGGTTGTTTGAAGGCAAGAAGTGGGGGTGTGGGGATGGCCTTGGCGAGATGTTCGTCTTCATCAATGACATGTTGAAGGCTCCGGAGGAGATGCCGTAGCTTCTCCGCTCCGGGGAAGTACTGGACAACGAAGGGTACTCTGTCCACTGTGTCCCGTGTTTGTCTTCTGAGGAGGTTGGTGCGGTTTTTCGCTGTGGCGCGTTGGAACTGTTGATCAATGAGTCTAGCACCATATCCTGTTCTTATGAGGGCATCTTTCAGCGTCTGGAGGTGTCTGTTGCGATCCTCCTCATCCGAGCAGATCCTGTGTATACGGAGGGCTTGTCCGTAGGGGATGGCTTCTTTAACGTGTTTAGGGTGGAAGCTGGAGAAGTGGAGCATCGTGAGGTTATCCATGGGCTTGCGGTACAGTGAGGTGCTGAGGTGACCGTCCTTAATGGAGATGCGTGTGTCCAAGAATGCAACCGATTCCGGAGAGTAGTCTATGGTGAGTCTGATGGTGGGATGGAACTTGTTGATGTCATCATAGAGTTGTTCCAGTGATTGTTCACCATGAGTCCAAAGGAAGAAAATGTCATCGATGTATCTAGTGTATAGCATCGGTTGAAGGTCCCGTGCGGTGAAGAAGTCTTGTTCGAACCTGTGCATGAAGATGTTGGCATATTGAGGTGCGAATTTGGTCCCCATGGCTGTTCCGTGTGTCTGGATGAAGAACTGGTTGTTGAAGGTGAAGATATTGTGGTCCAGGATGAAGCGGATGAGATGTAAAATTGCATCTGGAAACTGGCAGTTGTTGGCGCTGAGCACTGAGGCCGTTGCAGCAATGCCATCGTCATGGGGGATGCTGGTGTAGAGTGCCGAGACATCCATTGTGACGAGGAGCGCTCCTGGTTCAACTGCTCCATGTGTGCCGAGTTTCTGTAGGAAGTCCGTTGTGTCGCGACAAAAGCTGGGGGTTCTTTGTACAATGGGTTTCAGGATGCCCTCGACATAGCCGGAGAGGTTCTCGCACAGGGTCCCATTAGCCGATACGATGGGACGGACGGGTGTGTTTGCCTTGTGTATCTTCGGGAGGCAGTAGAGATCTCCAACGCGGGGAGTACGTGGGATGAGAGCACGGAGGGTGTTCTGAAGGTCCGGATCAAAGGTCTTGATCAGAGTGTTGAGTTGACGGGTGTGTTCTTTGGTCGGATCTGCAGGTAACTGTCTGTAGTGTTCCTCGTTGTTGAGTTGTCGGTACACTTCTTTGCAGTAATCCGTTCTGTTCAGTATGACGATGGCCCCTCCTTTGTCTGCTGGTTTGATGACAATGTTGCGGTTGGTCTTGAGAGCGTGGATGGCGTTACGTTGTGCTTGGGTGATGTTCGGGGCTGTCTTGTGAGTGCGGCTGATGAATTTGGTGTTGACGCTCCTCCTGACGGCTTGGGCATACATGTCAAGTCGAGGGCAGCGGCCTTCCGGAGGAGTCCAATTCGACTCTTTCCTCTTCGGATGCACTGCGGATCTCTCTGTCGGCTGTTCCGGTTCATTGGCTGTCTCATTGTGTTCGTTGTTGGCCTCTTGGGGTTCGATCAGATAGCCAATTACCTATCCAATCTGCCAACTTTCCCTCTATCCCACACCTCCTTACTTTCATCATAAGCCGACCATGGGGGACCTAATCAAACATTAAGCCCAAATTAAAACAAACAAATAGGCCCATTATATGCCTTTTAGCAGCAATAAAAGGGCAGACAGCTTGGTGCCTGCCTATAACTGTAGAGAACATGTTTAAAATACATTTCTTAAAGGCACAGTAGCGTCACACTATGGACCCTGACAGCATCCCGACTGTCGTATTGAAGACTTGTGCTGCAGAACGAGCTGTGCCCTGAGCCAAGCTGTTCCAGTACAGTTGCAACACTGGCATCTGTAGAAAATGTCCAGGTATGTCCTGTTCACAAAATGCAGTGATGCAGTGGTATTGTCATTGGACTAATAAGCCAGAGATCCATGCTCTGGATCTGAATTCCACCATGGCAAATGGTGAAATTTGATTTCAATAAAATCTGGTATTAAAGTCTAATGATGACCATAAAACCATTGACGATTGTTGTCAAAACCCATCTCGGTCACTAAAGTCCTTTAGGGAAAGAAATCTGCCATCCTTACCTAGTTTGGCCTACATGTGACTCCAGATCCATGAGCAGTTCAGTCCGCATGCAGCAACACTTGTAGAGATTAGAATAGCGATAAATGCTGTTCTTCTGGCTAGGTTTATGTCCTCCTCACTGCTCCAGCTCAGCCCAGACAAGGTGTATTTACTCAGGAGTCCTGGAGGAGCTCTTCTTTACATTTTCAGGTAAATTCTGATATATAAAAATAACAGCACTAACTACTAGTTAGCAAGCATCCCTTACAACTGAGAAAGCTGCAATAGACGGGCAGTTTTGAGAGTAGGGATGCAACAGGGGACTGTGAGCCTGTTTTTATGCAATTGATTATTAATTTATCACTGAAAGGATGCAGGTTTGTGACCCACTTTTCCTGACCTTGTGCTTTGTTTTTGTAAGGATGTTCAGGAGAGGTGGATTGAAGAGTTCTGCCCTGGCGAGAGCACAGACTCAGCTATCTGGACAGAGAACATTAGGAAGCTTTGAGGACTCTGGGGATGAACTGCAGGTAATGAAAATTGTCTTTAAAAGTATCTTTTCGACACGCTTAGTTGCAACCTTTTTGCTTATCAGGCTTCTGGGTTGCTGACTTTAATAATTTTCTTTAGTCCTTTTCCACTTTCCATCCATCTATTATCTATCTCCAACCCCTATAGCTAGTCACAAAGTGTGTCTCACGTTACGACCTCTCTAGACACCAATTCAAACTTCTAGTTAACAGCTGAAAGAATTTCAGGGTTCAGGATTTTGGGTTTTTAAACTTTCACTAAGAAGTTATTCAAAACCTCTATTGTATGCTAACCACTATTTTCTTTTTTTCTAGGCAACTTCCTTTATACTACAGAAAACAGATTCCCCATTTAACTTCTCGCACTACTGAAAATCTCCTGTTACAGTTGTATGTTACATTGTCCCTTAAGTGGACACTTCATCCTCCAGAAACCAGTCTAAAATTATTTTCAGCTTCCAATGACTTGCTTCCTTTCTCCTTTCCCAGTTGGTTCTAATTCTAGAACTGATTTTCACTGCGAGGGTTACACTATTCTTTCCTTTTAGTTCATGCTAGGTGAGTCTTCCAATCTCCTCTAAATCCTCACAAACTCTTACCTCTTCAATCTGAGTGCAAGCTCCCACCTATGGTGCACAATAGAGTCAACATTTTCTCTGCTTCATGTGCAGAACAGGCAGCTTTTATCTTCTGACATATCCCTCTCAGATAGCTGCAGACCATCCCAAACAAACCTATTCTCCGTCTGTGGTATAGTATTTGATTTGTAGGGAAGCCTGTAACCTTATCTCAAAATTGGCTTCCTCTGTCCTCTTCCCTATGGCAATGTGAAACACGTTAGCATTGTACTTCAGTAGAATTATTCATTAACTATTGATCCCAACTCCCTATTATTTTGGAAGTAAATGGACCATTCACAACCCAATACCAACAACATTTTCTGGGACTTTGGAAGACTCTTAGTCTACTCATGGTATACTTGGAGGCTGCTGCCATTGTCTCAGCATAAATATCTTGCACCTTCTCCTCAGTAAAACAATCGAAGCCTTCCATTGATCTCTAACAATCTAACCACCTGGTCTTAGTATCAGGCAGACTGCAGGATGGATCACATTACTCCTTCCATTTAACCTAAATTTAAAGTTACAGTCCCAAAATATAATCTTATGAACCTCACAATTTTAACACTCTTATGTCTTCTCTTGTTTTTATTTCTCATTATATCTAATATTGTCTCAAACCTACATTACTTCAGACATACTATGAAAGTTCAGTCAATCAAGTTATTAATGTTACTGCTGTGATGCACGCAATACTCCCCTGCACAATTATTTTCCCTCCTCTTTCTCCCTTATGGCAAAGTTCCTGACTCATTTCATTGGCTCAACTCTGAATCGGAATTACAGACATTAACAATGTGTGTTCCACTGCTGAACCTCCTTCAATGTGTACGTGTTTCTTTGAGGTAACAATAGCAACCTTTTTCTAATTTGTCACTCTGATATTTGCAGGAATATATGAACACTCTCTATAAGAAGAGCAATTCCATGAAGATTAATCCATTCAACCTCCATGAAATTAGTGACCAAAGTGACCTTTCAGTGGAGGGTGTAGTGAACAGAGAATGGAAAGAAAATCGATATTCAAAAACTGCAGCCACTCTAAAGCCAGCAGAAAGTATCAGGCAGCTGTCATTGACTGGCAGTCGCTTCTTGAAAAAAGCAAACAAATTGGCAGTGTCGCAAAATCCCACTGTGAGCAAGAGCATGTTGAAGAAAGCTAATGAAGTAGACTTAAGCGGAGCAGATGCTGCCTCACCGTGGGTCCGATCCTCCAGTGCTGCACTTGCCAGACTGGCGCAAATAGAAAACAAAATCATGAGTAGAAGACTGAATGCACACATGATTGATTCTGATGAGGATTTGTGCACTTCTGATGAGAAACAACTTTCCCCCAAATCAAGCAGCGAGTTAAGTGGAAAAGGAAGCAGATTCCTGAAGAGAATGGCAGCTACTGCAACAAAGCAGGAGTATAACATCAGGGGTCCAAAGAAAGAAATGGGATCTTCAAAGAAAGACCAACATAATGCACATCCTCGAACTCCAGTTAGAGTGATCACAATTGACAGTGATGAGGAGGAAATGAGAAAGATGCTAGGAGCCTCCTTAGAACTCTCTGACGAAAGTGAACTCTCAAAAATATCACGTAGGACTCCACAACAAAGTTCCAAGTTGCGTAACCAGGTAGTGAACCCACACAATACGACTTCAACAGCTTTCATTTACATTGTCTTTAACATAGTAAAACATTCCAAGGTGTTTTACAGGAGGATTTTCAGACAATGTTTCACACTGAACCACATAAGGACATGAGGAGGCAAGTGAGGAAGGGGTTGAAGAGATGGGAGGAGGGGGTTGAAGAGATGGGAGGAGGTGGTTAGAGAGATGGGAAAAGGGGGTTAGAAAGACGGGAAAAGGGGATTAGAGACATGGGGAGGATGAGGAATTTTTTGTTTTTTGCAAATGGAAAACAGTTTCCAGTGATGTTCCACAGGGCTCAGTCTTGGGGTCCTTGCTGTTTGTTGTATATAATAATGATTAGACTTGACTGGGAGACATGATTGGGAGCTTTGCAGATGACACAAAAATTGGCAGTGTAGTTGATAGTGAAGATGATAACTGTAGACTCCAGAAAGATATCGATGGTTTGGTTGAGTGGACAGGGAAGTGGCAGATGCAATTCAATCTGGAAAAGTGTGAGGTAATGCATTTGGGGAGGGCAAACGAAGCAAGGGAATACTCTGTAAACAGGAGGATATTGAGAGGGGTTGGAGAAGTGAGAGACCTTGGAGTGCATGCCTTGAAAGCAGTGGGACAGGTAGTCAAGATGGTCAAGAAAGCATATGGAATGCTTTCCTTTATCTGGAAAGGTATTGGATGCAAAAGCAGGGATGTAATGATGGAAGTGTATAAAGCGCTATTTCGGCCACTGCTGGAATTTTGTGTACAGTTCTGGGCACCACATTACAGGAAGGACATAATTGCTCTGGAGAGCGTGCAGAGGAGATTTACAAGAATGTTGCCAGGGCATGAAAATTGCAGCTGTGAGGAGAGATTGGATAGGGTAGGGTTGTTTTCCTGAGAACAGAGGAGGCTGAGGGTGACCTAATTGAGGTGTACAAATTGATGAGGGGCATAGATGGGGTAGACAGAAAATACCTGTGTCCCTTAGCTGAGGGTCAATAACAAAGGGGGCATAGATTTCAGGTGATTGATAGAAGGATAGAGGGGACATGAGGAAAAGCCTTTTCACCCAGAGGGAGGTAGACATCTGGAATTCACTGCCTAAATTGGTTACTGAGGGTGAAATGCTCAATTCATTTTAATGGTATCTGGATCTCCAAGGCTATGGAGTAGGTGCTAGAATAATTGATTAAAATGAGTTGCTAGTTTTTTTTGTCCAGTCCAGACATGATGGCTGAGTGGCCTCTTTCGGCACCATAGTTTTCTTTCGATAAGAAGTTTAGACGCAACGCATTGTTAATACTGGTTTAGGTCAGGGAGCATAGAAGTGATGGGTTAACAGGACCTTTGCATGTTTTCAGATGGCTAGCAGAGATGTAGATGCAGAATTTAGTGGAGGCCAGAAAATGGGAATGCGATAAAAAAACAATTTGAAGAGAAAATATATCACATATTTTTTCCCCTTTATTTCAAATAATTTTATTTTGTTTAGTTGGACAAGAATGCAGATCCCTTTCTTGGGTTTTTGAAAACAAAATAACTGCTGTTTTGCAGGTGACAAAGCTTTTATAAACACATACTTGAACAGACTGACTAGTGGGTTTGCCCAGTGAGTCTCCTGGTCAGGGGTGGTAATCATACAAGGGAAGGGGGAGTAAAGCATTACATGGAGCAATGCTCCATGTAAGATTCTGTTGTTAAGCTAAGTCAGATTTGCAATGCATGGGCCCTTTAAATTTTATTGCATGGTTGCGCATGCGTGGCTTTTAATCCAGAATGTGACCTGAACAATATCTTCCAGGCTGCTGTGAAACTGTGCACACACACACAGCTTAGCAAGTACCACTGGTGCTTATATTTTGTTCCTGTGTGAACCGAGGGATACAGCAGGGTTCATTTTTTTAAAATGGCCTTGGGATCCCCTGGGGCTGCTGAATATAGGGTGAATATGGATTGCGCAGAGGAAGTTAGCACATGTCTCTTCTTGTCCTAACTCCAAGTTCTAATGTTACATTACATGCCACTCTTAGTTCATATCCCAACAGATATGTATTTTGTGAAGTTCCCAATGCACCCGATTAGAGAAATGTTATGGATTATAGGTCATGCAACTGGGTTTAGAAGTGTGTTTCAGACCTGGGCATAGTAGCTGAAATCCTGAGGAATTGGTCCAACAGCTGGCTGGGTTTTGCCTTCCTGGAGCAGCTGCCTGTTTTTGGTTGTGCTGTTCTCATCTTGTGCCTTGAAGCTACTTGTGGCAAGTGCCATTGGAAAATAGTAGCCGTATCATAAAACAGACAAGTCCTCATTAATGCTTCCTCCAAACCTCTTGGTTTATAACACAATTGGATCTTTCCTGGCATTAACAACACTGTAGTTGGACATGGTAAAAAGTCTCACAACACCGGGTTAAAGTCCAACAGGTTTATTTAGTAGCACGAGCTTTCGGAGCGCTGCCCCTTCATCAGGTGAGTGAGGGGCAGCGCTCCGAAAGCTCGTGCTACCAAATAAGCCTGTTGGACTTTAACCTGGTGTTGTGAGACTTCTTACTATGCCCACCCCAGTCCAATGCCGGCATCTCCACATCATAGTTGGACCTGTCAGTTACCTATAGAATGGTACAATTTTAAAGCACATTCAGTCCATTTATTTGATACAACTCTTTGACTGAGCAATCCAACATGAATCCCATGGCCCTACACACTCTTGTATCCTCCCTCATTTCAAACATTTATCCAATTTTCCCTTAATAATTTCAATGGACTCCACCTCAACCACTCACTGTGGCCAAGGCTTCCCATATCTCTCTGTCATAGCATTTCTCAACCTCCTGTCTCACTCCCTATTTCAAATAGATGACACTCATCACTTACTCCCCAGCCAGATGGAAGCCTTTCCCAATCACTGATCAAAACTTTGCATAATGTAAAAATCTACTCTTAGTCTTCTCTGCACAACTGTTTCTTTTTCTTTCACAAATTTTTCTTATAACTATGGTTTCCCATTCATGACTTTGTTATGATTAATCCACGTTAACTGTTTCCCATGGCTTTGCAATCCTTTCTTAGAAGAATGATCTGGATAATAATTTAAACTTATAATTTCTTTACCCTTTAACTGTATACCTCCTTTTGTAAAATGCAAAGTACATGATATTTAATATACTTTTCTCCATCTGTACTTGCACTTTCAGGAAATTGTTTTTGAATCACTGGTTTTCTCTTCATTGAGCATCTTTTGAGTTATACCCCAGTTCATACTTAAAACCACATTAAATTACACCTGCTTACCCATTCCATTAATTTTTTGTCTGCCTGATACCGTTCACAGATTTCCTCACTGTTTGTGAGGAAACATCTACCATGGCGGGATTCGAACCTTAGCTGAGTTTCTGGATTAATAGTCTAGTGATAATACCACTAGGCCATCACCGCCCCAATTTATTATAAATATTTGATTGTACTTCCTGGTATGCTTTTAACTCATGATAGTCATTGACTTGCATTTTGTTTACATCTAGTCTATCTTGAGAAACTATCCAAGGTGCCAGTTGAGAATGCCCTCTCCTCCTAATGTGGGCTCCCCTCTGACTCAGTCTCCAAGAATGAAGTTTGTGAAACGACTCCCATCTTCTCCATCTGAACGGAGTGAGATTAAGTCTCTGGATGAGCTCTTTACTGAACCCTCTGTTGCTGAGGATGTAAAAAGTCTTGACAATGAGTCCTCTGATGGTGAGTACCTCTTTGTGCCTAACATTAGGCATCTTGTTTGATTTGAATTGGTAATGAGCACAGCATTTGGGCATGTTTGAGGAGTCTGAAAGCAAATCTTCTGTTTGTCCAGAAATATATCTAGCTGTTTCTTGAACCCTTTCCTAGCTGGTAACCAAGTTCCCTGGAGACCCAAAGTTCCAGATTATCTGAAAATTGATTTGAAGCTATTGTCCTTATCACGGCACGGTAGCACAGTGGTTAGCACTGCTGCTTCACAGCTCCAGGGTCCTGGGTTCGATTCCCGGCTCGGGTCACTGTCTGTGTGGAGTTTGCACATTCTCCTCGTGTCTGCGTGGGTTTTCTCCGGGTGCTCCGGTTTCCTCCCACAGTCCAAAGATGTGCGGGTTAGGTTGATTGGCCAGGTTAAAAAAAAAATTGCCCCTTAGAGTCCTGAGATGCGTAGGTTAGAGGGATTAGCAGGTAAATATGTGGGGGTAGGGCCAGGGTGGAATTGTGGTCGGTGCAGACTCGATGGGCCGAATGGCCTCCTTCTGCACTGTAGGGTTTCTATGATTCTATGATTCACTCCTGGACATGGGGCCAATAAGCATGTCTCTCTTGGTAAAAGCACTTTCTTTAAAAAAAATAAATCAAACCAGATTTTGATAACTTGTCTCTTCTTGATAAAATTAGGGGGGAAAAAAATCTTCCCGAATATAGTTTTCTCAATAGACATTGAATATTAACAAGCTACTTGATATGTGGGATGCATCACAGCTGAATCTAGTCCTGTTTTTGCCATCTGTAACTCCCAGCAGGAGCCACCAAATAATAAACAGGAGTTTGATTTGGTTTGATTTATTATTGTCACGTATATTGGGATACAGTGAAAAGTATTGTTTCTTGCGAGCTATACAAATAAAACATACCGTTCATAGAGAACATAGGAGAGAAGGAAAGGAGAGAGTGAAGAAAATAGTGTTACAGTCATAGTTAGGGTATAGAGAAAGATCAGTTTAATATAAGGTAGATCCATTCAAAAGTCTGATGGCAGCAGGGAAGAAGCTGCCCTTGAGTCGGTTGGTACGTGATCTCAGACTTTGTATCTTTTTCCCGACGGAAGAAGGTGGAAGAGAGAATGTCCAGTGTGCGTGGAGTCCTTAATTATGTTGGCTGCTTTTCTGAGGCAGCAGGAAGTATAGACAGAGTCAATGGATGGGAGGCTAGTTTGTGTGATGGATTGGGCACTCTATCAGAACCCTAAATATGTCCAAAGCAGATATCAATAGATTTCTAGTTACCAATGACATCAAAGATTACAGAGATGGTTCTGAAAGATGGTGTTGTGATTGAGGATCAGCCATGACCTAGATATAGCCTATTCCTGCTCCTATATGTTCCTAACTCTATCTTTTGTCTTTATGTAGTCCAGGGTTACCAATGCTCTTGTCATACCCAAACTGCTACTGAGATCAACAAACCCAACACTCTCTATGACTAATCTGAGAACTCTTGGTTTCTATGACTTAAGACCACACAGTATGGTGCACTTACCTACTAAGCTGGCAGGAAAGCTCTTGCTATGCATTCAACATTTTTCCTAGGCCATGTCTTGCAGATAGTATGGCATTTTATGTAGAACTCCAGTTGATAAGATGGGAAGTTCTGCTTAGCTGTAACCAAAAGAAAAAATGCTGGAAAATCTCAGCAGGTCTGGCAGCATCTGTAAGGAGAGAAAAGAGCTGATGTTTCGAGTCGAAATGACCCTTTGTCAAAGCTAAAAGTGGGAGATATTTATCCAACACTAAGAGAGAAATGGAAAGCAGTGAAGGTGGATAGTACTTGCCAGTACACTGCCACTTCTCTTCCAGGAATGCCTACCCTGAAGAAGTACTGCTCTTCTCTCCGACAGGATTTCTGTATGTCTCTCCCCCCATCCATCTTCACTGCTTTCCGTTTCTCTCTTAGTGTTGGATAAATATCTCCCACTTTCTATGCCTTTTAGCTTTGACAAAGGGTCATCTGGACTCGAAACGTCAGCTCTTTTCTCTCCTTACAGATGCTGTCAGACCTGCTGAGATTTTCCAGCGTTTTCTCTTTTGGTTTCAGATTCCAGCATCCGCTTAGCTGTGGCCTGGGAACAGATATTTGTATAGAGCTATGAAGGGGCAAAGAATTGTGGGCAGCATTCCCCATTCCAATGGAGTCGGCTCTGCACAAAGTAAGTGTTCTCGTGCAGCAGTCAAACAGTGCACAATTAAATTGGAGAAATAGTATGCTATATAAGGGCAGTGATCTTTATAACCAGATTTCACTGTTATAATTGAAATGCCATGTCATTTTCTAATATAAATTCCATATCTGATTCAGACTTCAAGCTAAATATCTTGACTCTGGAAGACTTGGTTCCAGCTGTAAAACAGAAAACTACAAAAGAAGCATCAACCCTGAAGGTAACTTGTTTGTCCAAATTGAGGTTGTTCAGTTTAAATATTCCAACCTGTTTTCCAGCTATCTGGTGTAGTGCCAGCCCCTGGATAAGCTGTTACAGGATTTTAAATTTTGCAGCAGGATGTAACTTCCCATTCTTGAATGGACGGGCTGCCAATCAAAGGTATTTTTGGAGCTGGCCCATAATGCATTTCAATGAAACTGACCTTTGCAACCTTGGTGGATATTGAGCAGGTATAGATTGTACACTGCCATCCTTTTAGTCTAGCCAATGTCTCTCCAGGCCTACTCGTATGCACCTCATGTGATATCTATGGAGTGGCATAGGTAGAGATGTGAGCATGTCGGATATTTGCAAAGTAAGTTGCTTTGCAAAGGAGAATATAAGGAGGGGGTAAATAGCAAATACAATTCTAGCTGTGGTGCAGTGTAGCGGCACAGTACAATATGTATAGAATCATGGAATAGTACAGCACAGAAGCAGGCCTTTCTGCCCATCATATCTGTGCCAGATCCTTGAAGGAACTATCCTATTAATTCCACTCCCTTGCTCTTTTCCATTGTCCTTGCAGTATATTTGCTAAATATTACCTGATGGGGAATAACTTTGAGAGCAAAGGTAACTGGTGGCTGGATGTTCCAGGGGAAGTTTAAGATCTGATGCGATTGACATAACAATTAACCTGTCAGCTATCTCAAGTAGGATTGATTGACAACTCCTTGTTTAGGCACGGAATATATTTGGCAGCCATGCAGCAGTTCAGCAGTTCTCCCTGTTCCATCAGCATGAAAGTAAACACGTGGGGATAAACTGAACCTCCCACGTCAGTTTTGTCTTAGTAACACTGTCCAAGTGTTACTAAGTGTTATTAGGTGAGTTGGTGAAGAATCCTATTTTCATTATTTTGTGAACAGAGGAGCTGCAAGTTAAATGTAATTAAATATTTTGGTATCTACTATTGTTACTTTTAATAAACCTGGTTGGCAGTTTATGACCTAAACCACAGAACCTGGCAGTGATTACTTCTCCACCTTAAATAACAAGGGTTTGCAGTGAACATATTGCAGCAATAAGGATGTTCTGCTCTACCCTGAGTAACATTACCAGATATGATCATGTTCCAGTTTGTAGAGAGTGATGGATTGTTTACACGATCCTTGGCACTAAGCTCAAGAGAAAAACCTGGTGAGCATCTCAAAATCTTAAGATAAAAGCAAATTACTGTGGATGCTGGACTCTGAAACAAAAACAGAAAATGCTGGAAAATCTCAGCAGGTGTGACAGCATCTGTGGAGAGAGAACGAAGCTAATGTTTCAAGTCTGGATGACACTTCGTCAGAGCTAAAGAGAGCTGGAAATAGGATGAGATTTATGCTGCTGGGGCGGGGGGGTGGTGGGCGGTGGTAGCTGAAAATCTCAAACCGCCAAACGTTAATGTAACTGCTTTGCACAATATACAGTGGATTGAAGATTTAATTCATATGACAAGCTGCTAATACACATCAATTATTCAGTATTCATGATGTGAATCAGGAGTAGGAGGCCTGGCCGATGTTTACCTTTCCCAAGCCACCCTTCTCCCTCGCCCAGGATCACTAAGGTCAGTTGTAATGTTCCCTGACTGAGATCAGCTGACAACACAGACTGGTAATCATAACCAAGAACTTCCTAGTCTGCATGGCTCACAGGACACTGCACTTACCCACCAAGTCTTTAGGAAGCTATACTATATATGTTATTAAGCTAAGCTAGGGATTGGTAAGATAAAGTAATGATTTTTTAATGACATTAGTTATTTACTTGTGATTTGGTTTCTTGCAATGTTTTCTAAGGATTCAGCCTGTTGATCACTTTGTTTTTAAAGAATGAAGAGAGCCAACTCTTTGATCAGAACGCACAATCTGCTTCTCACATCACGAGGCTACATGTGGCAAATAAGCTAGTCAGTCCACATACACAACCTGCCACTCCTTCAAGAGAGAAAGACGAGAGCGACTTGGAAAGTGATATCATGACAGAAAGTGCAGGAACTGGAACTGAAATCACAGAACATTTGACTGGAGATTCTAATGTGTTAAGGAAGGAAAAGAACATTCCGGAGAAGCTGCAAAAAAAATTAAAAGCGGATGATGAGAGCACTCTGTGTTCCGAATATTCAGAGGAATTTGAAAATTCTGACTCTGAGGTGTCATCAATAAAAATGGAGCAGAGCGAATCATGTGCTGACCTATCAGATAAGGAGCTAAGGACCGATTACTCTGACAACAGCACATTCCATTCAACATCTCCAACTCCAGATCAGTCAACGTTGACAGCAAGCACTGAATCTCACTGCTCAATGGACAGGAAGCAAAAGTCACGACTGACTAAAGTGACCGTAAAAGATACAGCAATACAGACGCAGCCATCTGGATTTACCTACAGCTGGCCTAGAGGTTAATTTGTGAATATTAATATTTATTTTCAGATTTGTTCTCCCCCCCCCACCCCCCCAATCATTTTACAATCTCCTTTCCCCAGTTTCTCCCAGTGGAGGGATGGAGTCGGGCTGTGATTTCTGTTGAAGGTGGGTAGAAATAAACAACCCTGGAGCATAATCTGCCCCCGCCCATCCAGTGGGCAGCCCATACCCAGTGAAACTTTGCACTAGGATTCAAAGTTGCAACTGTAATACTTGATTATGAAACAAGTTTTACCAGTATGCTGTTAGGGTTACCTGAAAACATTCTTCTCCTTGTGGTCTGATAACCTCTTATTTGCAACTCTGACAGTCTTGGATGTAGTGTAGAATATTGTATTCCCTCCCCCAGACTTTTTTCTCACGCCCACCCTGCTGGCCACCTCCCTCCCTTCCCCACCGATCCCGACTGCAGGGTGGCAGTGGCGCCCACCACCCCCACTGATCGCACCCCCCAATGGGCAGTGCCATGGTGCCCCCTAGGCATTGGCACTTTGCCCCTTAGTGCCGGGGGGTGCAGGCTAGCCAATGTCCAGGGAGCACCCCCCCCCCGTCACCCAACCCCCTGGGGCCCCAATTGCTCCCCCTTCACTCCAGCGGGGTTGGACCGCTAGCTCCATGCAAGTGGGGAGATACTGTAAACCCCTGCTGGAGTGAAATGAAATGAAAGACTTCACTCCCGGGCCCGCTAATTATATTTGAATTAAATTAAAATGAAGGGCTGCATATGTAATACAGCTCCATGCTTATTTCTGGCGTGGAGCTGACGGCGCCAGAATTCCATCACTGGGAGACGCGTTCAGGGCTGGATGCCCAGCATGGATCACGCTGATCCGGTGCTGCTTAAATCTCCCGGCCCTCTGCGCTAACAAATCAGCGCAGCGGGATGGGAAAATGGTGCTGATGTGTGAAGATAATTTGGGATCATTGTTTGGTTACAATATGACTTATGGGGCAGACATGATGCACCAACTAAAACCTTTCTGCTATCAATTCCGTGTGTTTGCAAGCTTTCCAATCAAGTTCCCACCTCAATCAAATCACTGAAATATCCCTAATCAAACACACAAATGACATCCTCTGTGACTGTGGTGCACTATCCCTTTGATCTTCCTCAAATGCCACTCCTCTGCTCAGTGTGACTGTCCACATTTCATCCCACTCTATCCACAACATCTCTAGCAATGGTTTCCCCTCAGTCTCCATGCTGCATGTTGGTGATATCATCAGCAGACATATCCACATGTATTCTAACAAAACACTTCTGTACCTCTCCATTATCTCTCTTGACCCCTGAGCTGCCTGTGTTATCAGACTATTAGTCCAACATGCAGTCTTGGATAAACTACAATTTCCTCCAGCTAAATATTAGGAAGACGGAAGTGAATGCCTCAGGCCCCCGCTAAATACTCCATACTCTTGTCATGGATTCTCGCCCCCCCCCCCCCCGCCCCCCCCCCCCCCCCCCCCCCCCCCCCCCCCCCCCCCCCCCGCCCAATTAGCCTCATGCTATAGCACCCATTTCCACAGCTGCTCCTATAAAGTGATTGGTAAATTTAACATTTTTTTAAAAACAAAGTAAAATAATGAAGTCATTATTCCAGGATCTTAAAATGCTAAGTCAGGAAGCTAGAATAGAAACATAGAAAAACTACAGCACAAACAGGCCCTTCGGCCCACAAGTTGTGCCGAACACATCCCTACCTTCTAGACCTACCTATAACCCTCCATCCTAGTACGCTCCATGTACTCATCCAGGAGTCTCTTAAAAGACCCTATTGAGTTCGCCTCCACCACCACTGACGGCAGCCGATTCCACTCGCCCACCACCCTCTGTGTGAAAAACTTACCCCTAACATCTCCCCTGTACCTACCCCCCAGCACCCTAAACCTGTGTCCTCTCGTAGCAGACATTTCCACCCTAGGAAAAAGCCTCTGAGAGTCCACCCGACCTATGCCTCTCAACATCTTATACAACTCTATTAGGTCTCCTGTCATCGTCTCTCCAAGGAGAAAAGACCGAGCTCCCTCAGCCTATCCTCATAGGGCACGCCACTCAATCCAGGCAACATCCTTGTAAATCTCCTCTGCACCCTTTCAATCTTTTCCACATCCTTCCTATAGTGAGGCGACCAGAACTGAGCACAGTACTCCAAGTGGGGTCTGACGAGGGTCTTATATAGCTGATGGACAATGTAGCTCTTTCTCATCCTTGGCTTCTTAGCTTCTTTAGTTGAGAGCTGATAAGTGCTTGATTAACCCCTTTATTGTTGCATTCAAACAGCCCATAGGCAACTAAATTCACTTCTACATGGAACAGGCCAGTGACTGCATATAGCCTATGTGTTGAATGCAGCTTTATCCACTGTGACACAAAATAAACATTCCCTACTCTTTCCACAGAGGAAGGTGTGGCAGTCCTTGGAGCATCTCTTGGAGCTACATATATAGATCCCACTCCCATTGCCAGTCACGTTATCAGCCCTGAGGCAATGGAAGGTAAACATTTTGCATTTCATTTATCAAGATGATGCTAGATGAAAGCTAAAGAGCTGTCTCTAGCAAATCCAAATTGGAAATAAAATAAGGTGCTGAGGGATGTTGAAACTACTGCATAAGACACAGTAAGTTCTGGACTTAACTTGGGAATATTGAGCTGAAACTGAAGTAAAACAGCAGTCTCTGCACTGAAATCCCATATGGAAGCCTGGGGATGGATTAAACTGTTATGTAAGAACTCAGTTTGAACTTTTGGATAAATCGCCATAAGATTTCATATAGGATTAAGAGATGAAGACCTGACTAACTTTGAAATCGAGTAGAATTAATGTTGCATAAAACATTGAATTCAGTTTAAATCTATACTTATTACAGGAGCTGGGACAGGGATCAAGATTAAGTTTAGCCACACTAGTAGGATAAAAGACTATTCTGGAGCATAGTCCAGAGACTTGACAGTCTTATTCCAGTTTTGAAAACCAATTTACAGAAGGGCTGGGCTTTAACCTGTATTTACTTCCTTTTGAAATTTAAGGATAATATTCTCACTCTAAAGCTCTTGAGCAATTTGCCTATATTTTTCAACAGTAAAGCTGTCAAAGAAAATAAATTGCATTTTATAGTGCTTGTCTCAAGATGTCTCAAAGTATCTTATAGGGTCATAGAATCCTACAGTGCAGAAGGAGGCCATTCAGCCTATCAAGTCTACACAGACCACAATCCCACTCCGGGCCTATCCCCAGAACCCTAGCCAGTCCCCCGACACTAAAGGACAATTTAACATGGCCAATTCTCCTAACATGCACACCTTTGGACTGTGGGAGAAAACCGGAGCACCCGGAGGAAACCCATGCAGACACGGGGAGAACGTGCAAACTCCACAGACAGTCTTGCCTACAATGAATTACTTTATCATCATAGAATCCCACAGTGCAGAAGGAGGCCAATCACTCCTTTGAGTCTGCACTGACTCTCCGACAAAGTATCTTACCCAGTCCCACCCCATCCCCACACCCTGCACACATTTACCATGGCTAATCCACCTAATCTAATCTTGGGACACTAAAGGGCAATTTAGCATGGCCAACCCATCTAATCTGCACATCTTTGGACTGTGGGAGGAAACCAGAGCATCCGGAGTTAACCCATGCAGACACGGGGAGAACGTGTAAACGCCACCCAGACAGTCACCCAAGGCTGGAATTGAACCCGGCTCCATGGCGCTGTGAGGCAGCAGTGCTAACCACTGTGCCACCCCAAAATTGCAGCCACCAGCAATGTAGGTGAATTCACGGACAGTTACACAAAGCACAGAGCTGAATGACTCACTGATTTTAATTATATTAGTTTACTCTACAGAACTGTTGCTCTCTTCAAAGCCGACCTTT
Source organism: Mustelus asterias (assembly GCF_964213995.1). Classification (NCBI taxonomy): domain Eukaryota; kingdom Metazoa; phylum Chordata; class Chondrichthyes; order Carcharhiniformes; family Triakidae; genus Mustelus; species Mustelus asterias. The sequence continues at coordinate 2,581,674 of NC_135826.1, read as the reverse complement.
GTCTGGACAGTCAACGGGGAGGGGAGCCCATAGTTTGAACTTTTAGTTCTCCCTGTTTGGATAGTTCGTACTTGAATAGCTATTAATTCAAATGACTGAAATTCCCGAAGACATCTTTAATACCTCAGAAATGGCAGTCAGCAATCCTGTCAAACTGTTGGGATGGATAGTGCAGTAAATAAAATGTGAAGGGGAGAGAGTTGGTTGCTAATGTTGAGATATGAATCTGAAGCTCTGGTTCTGCTCTTGGATCATCAGTGGTCACTGTGGCTAATTACTGGTAGCTTGATTTTAGTTGATCAATCACACTGCAAATGGGGCACCCAATTCTCTGATCTGCATTCGAGCAAGACTTAGCGCTGGGAAATGAGTCTCACAATTTCAGCTTGTCTTGTTAAACAACATTATTGAATTTCTGCATTGATCAAACCCAGAGCAGTTCTAACTTCAGATGGCCATTGGATGAGGGGTGGGTATGGAAGAGGAACATCGGATGCTTCAGTCCTGTCATCTTGTGTCTTAACTAAACATATTTGTATTGAAAAATACAATAAAACTAACAGTGCAGTGAATGAAACCTGCCTTTACTGAGCTTGAGTGTCATGAGTGTCAATCTTCTTTGGTAGTGTGCTACTCAATTCTTCCTCTGCTTCTCAATCCACAGCACTGACAGCATACAATCCTGCCAGCTTAGCTCTGAATGACATGCTGAAACAGCAGCTCACTCTGATTCGCCAGTTTGTGCAAGTCAGTCGGCATCTCTACTTATCTGTTGTGGCTTCAATAGAACAGGAGAACTACCATTACACAACTTTGGAAGAAACTAAAGAGGTAACTAAGCAGTGTGTGCAGTAGGACTTTACAGTTTGCTCTCCATTTCCTGCCATCCCCTTTCAAATCTACTTGGCTGCATCTGCATCCTTTGAAGGGGAGGGAAGGGCCCACACACTGTGCAGTCATGCAGCCATTTCAAGTTGGTAAACCCAGTTTATGCAGTTGTGAAGAGAGGCAAAATTGCCAGTCGTGGTCATTATTGCTGCAGTGAAACTGACAGCAAGCTCTGGAGTCTGCTTGAATAAAGATGATAGCCATGATGTGGAGATGCCTAGCCAGTCCCCCTGACTGGGGTAAACACAGTAAGAAGTCTCACAACACCAAGTTAAAGTCCAATAGGTTTATTTGGTAGCTCAAACCACTAGCTTTCAGAGCGCTGCTCCTTCTTCAGGGAAGTGGAAGTTCTGTTCACAAACAGGGCATATAAAGACACAAACTCAATTTACAAAATAATGGTTGGAATGCGAGTCTTTACAGGTAATCAAGTCTTAAAGGTACAGACAATGTGATTGGAGAGAGGGTTAAGCACAGGTTAAAGAGATGTGTATTGTCTCCAGCCAGAACAGTTAGTGAGATTTTGCAAGCCCAGGCAAGTCGTGGGGGTTACAGATAGTGTGACATGAATCCAAGATCCCGGTTGAGGCCGTCCTCATGCGTGCGGAATTTGGCTATCAGTCTCTGCTCAGTGACTTTGCGCTGTCGTGTGTCGTGAAGGCCGCCTTGGAGAACGCTTACCCGAAGATCAGAGGCCAAATGCCCGTGACCGCTGAAGTGTTCCCCAACAGGAAGAGAACACTCTTGCCTGGTGATTGTCGAACGGTGTTCATTCATCCGTTGTCATAGTGTCTGCATGGTCTCCCCAATGTACCATGCCTCGGGACATCCTTTCCTGCAGCGTATCACGTAGACAACATTGGCCAAGTTGCAAGTGTATGTACCGTGTACCTGGTGGATGGTGTTCTCATGTGAGATGATGGCATCCGTGTCGATGATCCGGCACGTCTTGCCTCACGGACAAGCCCTCCGTATACACAGGATCTGCTCAAATGAGGAGGATCGCAACAGACACCTCCAGATGCTGAAAGATGCCCTCATAAGAACAGGATATGGAGCTCGACTCATCGATTGACAGTTCCGACGTGCCACAGCGAAAAACCGCACCAACCTCCTCAGAAGTCAAACACGAGACACGGCGGATAGAGTACCCTTCGTCGTCCAGTACTTCCCCAGAGCGGAGAAGCTACGATATCTTCTCCGGAGCCTTCAACATGTCATTGATGAAGACGAACATCTCGCCAAGGCCATCCCCACACCCCCACCACTTGCCTTCAAACAACTGCACAACCTCAAACAGACTATTGTCCGCAGCAAACTACCCAGCCTGCAGGAGAAGTGACCACACCACACAACCCTGCCACAGCAACCTCTGCAAGACGTGCCGGATCATCGACACGGATGCCATCATCTCACATGAGAATACCATCCAACAGGTACACGGTACATATACTTGCAACTCGGCCAACGTTATCTACCTGATACACTGCAGGAAAGGATGTCCCGAGGCATGGTACTTTGGGGAGACCATGCAGAAGCTACGTCAACGGATGAATGAACACCGCTCGACAATCACCAGGCAAGAGTGTTCTCTTCCTGTTGGGGAACACTTCAGCGGTCACCGGCATTCAGCCTCTGATCTTCGGGTAAGCGTTCTCCAAGGCGGCCTTCACGACAACGCAGAGTTGCTGAGCAGAGACTGATAGCCAAGTTCCGCATGCATGAGGACAGCCTCAACCAGGATCTTGGGTTCATGTCACACTATCTGTAACCCCCAAAATCTCACTAACTGTCCTGGCTGGAGACAACACACATCTCTTTAACCTGTGCTTAACCCTCTCTCCACTCGCATTGTTTGTACTTTTAAGACTTGATTACCTGTAAAGACTCGCATTCCAACCATTATTTTGTAAATTGAGTTTGTGTCTTTGTATGCCCTGTTTGTGAACAGAACTCCCACTTACCTGATGAAGGAGCAGCGCTCCAAAAGCTAGTGGCTTGTGCTACCAAATAAACCTGTTGGACTTTAACCTGGTGTTGTGAGACTTCTTACTGTGAATAAAGATGATGCACTCTTGCGGTACTCCTGATTGCAATCAGTGGAAAATCAATTGAAATGATGAGAATTTTCATTCATATATTGTTAATCTCATTGTAAAAATTCTTGAGCAAGTTGCACCTTGTTGAATGAGGTGTCATTGAGTTTTCAATAGCGTTCTAACTTCAGATTTACTGCTAAACATTCTCATTGACTCTGAAAAGTTACGTTACTTATATATTTGTGAAACATCAAATTTCTCCATTCTGAACAATTTTTCTTAAAAGTTTGTTTGGTTTTTAGTTTGACTTCTATCTCAAACCAGTCATCATTTATTTCATATCTGAAATTTTAAATTAAAAATAGAGGATGTTAACTTTTTGGTTTGCTCTGTGTGAATATTTCATTGTGATTGGCTGCCTTCCTGTTTGCTAAATCACTGTTGCTCCATGCCCGGCATCTCCTTGACTTGGTGCCAGATTTAAACTGGTAAGGGGAGAACAATACTATAGAGAAGCTAGATTTTTGTGGGCAACTTTCTTTGAGATCGGGCAAGGGCTCGCACTTCACCACTGGTCACAGAATCCAGGACAATGACCAACATTTATAAAGCGTTTTCAACATAGAAAACCTGCCCAAAGAGTGTTAATCAAAATGTAGACAAGAAGAGGAGATATTATGGAGGAGATTTCAAAGAGGTGGGTTTTAAGGAGGGTGTTTAATAAGGATTGGGAAGGGAATGGGAGGAGGTGTAAGGAAGGTTTTTAGAATTTTGGCATCTAGGCAGCTGGTTCTGAAACTGCTTTTCAAGGCATCCTCATGAAAAGGCTGACATGCACAAATTGGCAGGAAGATTTACATTTATATTGCACCATTTATGACCTCAGGATGTTCCAAAGTGTTTTACAGTCAATGAAGTACTTCTGAAGTGTATTTAGTTATTGTTACAATGTAGGAAATGTGAAAATCATTTTGAGCACAGCAAGGCGCACAAACAGAAAATGAGGCAATGACCAGAGATAAACATTGATCAGATGCCAAGGCAAACTCCCCTGTTATTTTTCGAAATAGTGACATGGCATCTTTTGCATCAACGATAAGGGCAGACAGAGTATCTGTTAAACATCTCATCTGAAAGCTAGTACCTGCAACAGTACACCACATAGTGCTGTTTGCAGTGCTAGCTTAAATTTTGTGCTTGAGTCACTAGCGAGGCACTTGAATCCACAATCTTCTCACTCAGAGATGAGAATGCTACCAACTTAAAGGTTGTGTAGATGAGGACAATGTTTTTGTTTATTTATGCCCATTAAGGTGGAAAGTTACCAGTGGTTGCCTCTGTACTAACTTAACCTGTTTGTACCCATTTCTTGTCCAGTTTATCAGAAGCCGTAGGTCGGCATCACTTACTTTGGATCAGGCCCTGGAAGAGGTGCACCAAGAAATGAAGGAATATCACTGCATATGACTGCCATCAAGACAGGGAAGTAAACATTGCAATGTTAATGATGAGGAGAAGAGCAACTTCTGCTGAGACTGATGCTCCTGTCAAAGTTACCAGTAAATCATTTAACATTGTCCCGCTCACTTGTCAATGCAGCTTTTCAAACTGATCCTTTGCATTTCCAAGTTGTTTAATTCTGCAGTTAGTGCACACAGGTATTCATTACAAGAAAGCAGATATGGATGAGAGACATAAATAATCTCACATGGTACAAATAGACTGATAATTCCTTGCTAATTGCAGTATTCAATAGAATATGCTGAATTTCCAGCATTTTTGCATCAACAATGTCAGTGTGTCTAACAGAGCTTCCCAAAATGTTTTATATTGTAACACAATCTCTTTGAAGTTGGTCAGTAAGAAACAATTTTAATTTATATTGGAGGTCTCAATGCTGCACAATCAATTCATTCCTTTTAAACTGTAGTCACCTTTGTGAATGTGGTAGCCAAGACCCTACACAATTAACCAGTTTACCTCTCTTGATGATCCTGGTTGAAAGAGGCACTTCAGCTGGAATACCCAGATCTTCACATCGTTCTTAGGGTTTATATACGTTCACCCAACAAGCAGATGGGACCTCAGTTTGACAGTATGGTGCTCCTTCAGTATTCCTCTTCTGGTGGAAGGTTATCGAGCTAAAACATTGGGCTGAATTTTACAGGAGGCTTCAGGCTCCGGTCGTCAGGGTGAAAAACAGGTCCCAAGCCTGCATTTGCCAGCAGAGGGACTAGCTCAGCAATTTTACCACAGTTGACCTCCAAACCAGTTGCGTGAAGGTCTTCCATTGAACTATGGATTGTGAGTGGGTTCCTAGTGCCACTGGCCCAATCAGAGACCAGCAGCTTTAAAGCTGGAGCTGCCCTAACAGGAGACATGGGCTGGAATTCTCCCACCTCACCCGCGGCTGGGATTCTCCGGTCCCGCTGCAGTGAATGAGCACTAAGTTCTCCGTTCTCGCTGGCAGCAGTGGCTGGGCAAACAAGATCAGAGATTCCTGCCTGTGGGTGTTGTAGAGGCTGGTCAGAGATCTCAGGGTACCTCAAAATGGAGGTATCCTCAGACAGGTCGGACACATCAACCATTTGTAAAGTCCTCTGATTGGATTATTCTGGCCATGGGGGCTGTCTTTCCTGTCTGGAACCACCCCCTTTCGGAAAGGGTGCCACACGCTCTGACACCATCTGGACTACTGCACAATGGCCACCTCCATGAAATTAGTGACTTCCTAAAGTGCCAGGGTGGTCTGCCTCACCATCAGCAGAATGCTGGCAGCCCCCTAAAAAGGGGCTATTAGTAAGGCCGTGAATTGTAGAAGTCAGCTGCTCACTTCTGAGGGGTAGCTAATCTGCCCCACAGCCCAACACTGGGAAACTTTCCCAGTGGCAGGGCAGTGGCTGAGAGTTATTCCAACACCGTTCCCCATGATTTGACCAGCCTCCCCCCACCCAAGAGCAGTAAAACCATGACCTGTTTCTCTCCACAGGTGCAGCCAGATCTGCTAAGTTTTTCCAGCATTTTGTATTAATATCTTAATTCTTGTCTGAATGTTTCATGTGATTATCCAGCTATCACAATAAACTATGAAATCATACTAATCCACCCCTACAGGGAATGCTTGTGTTGGTGTCAGGTGAGAGTAAAATTGAGTTGGCTATGCTGAGCCATACAGATACATAACTCATTGACACTTATTGTCAAGGCTGGGACATGAGTAACTTGGGCAAACTACCAAAACATCCAATACCTGTGGAACTGTACATAGCAAGGAATCACTGTGTTCAGGGGATGAGGGAGGTGATTATAAATGCATTTAAGGGGAGATTGTGAGATAAAGAAATAAAAGGTTATACTCATAGGATGAGATGAGGTAAAATGGAGCAGGGAGACTTATTGGAGAATAAACACTGCTGTAGACCTATTAGGCAAATGGCCAGCTACTCTTCTGTAAAATTCTATGACAATTAGGAAGAAAAGGCAAGGCTCTAAATGTTGGCTCCCCAATTGTTCTGTTACATAGGGCATTGTTACTTTGGGACTGGTCTGCTGTATGAAATAAGCTTTCACTTTCAACGTACAATCCAGTGTTTCTAATAAAAGTGTGAGGGGACGGATGTCTAGTAATGTTTCATGGGTTACCTTTTAGATTTTATAAATAGGCTCTGGGAACATAATATTCCTGGGTATCACATCAACTTGGTGGAATTTAACCATTCCGAGAAATGGCAACTCAGAAATAATATCTCAGCTCAATGACACTTATCTGTAACATTATAATTTTTGCAACCATGGAATGGTATTGTGTGTGCAGTCACTCTGCATCTGTACGGTGTTATGTCAGCTCAATCTGCACCCCCCCGCCGCCCCACCCAGTCATCCTACCCTCATGATGCGGTTCTGTGTCTGCCCTCTGTTATGCTGTATCTCGTTTTCCTGCTCCCATATCTTTATGTTGTCTTTGTTTGTATTGATTTATATATTTAACAGGTCAATAAATTAATTATTTTTTAAATTTTGTTTTCATTAAATGTATGATGGCTTCACCCAAAAAGCTTACATCAATATATGGGAAGAACAAGCAATATACATTTTGATTTGCTATAGGGAAGAATACACAGGAAAAGTTCAGGCATTTTGCTTTTTAAACCTTCCCAACCTGGCTGCTTGTCTTATTTTGGCTATTCTCCATCTGGCCACTCTCGGGACTTTCTTCCCTCTGCCTGGCCACACTCGGGACTTTTTCCCCCAGCCTGGAGTTCTCGAGACTTTCTCCCCTCTGCCTGGATACTCTCAGGACTTTCTCCCCCTGTCTGGCTGCTTCCTGGGCTGTCTTCCCCCCCCCCCCCCCCGCCCCCCCCAGGCTGCTTTTGCAGCTCTCTCCCTCACCTGCCATTCTTGGGTCTCTTCCCTCTGTCTGACCCTGCCGGGGCTCTCTCCCCTTGACTGGCCTTCCATGCTCCTTTCTATATTGTTTCTGAGATTGTTTCCATAGTCTCTAAATCAGTTTAACTTTGAGAAACTATTTCAGCTGAGTACTATTCTGGGGTTTCTATGCCAGGTGCATATTGTGTGTGTGTCTGTAAAGATAAAACATAAAGTCCAATCAGTATTATGCAACTTTGTGCTATTGCCAAGAATAAAACAGCTCCATTTTCTCTAAGCTGAAGGACACAAAGAGCATAAGAAATACTTTGGGAGAAAAGACACCTGCACCAGATTTGATTAAGCATTTATTAACAGTCCTGTGCAGCATAGCTATTACCGTTCCATGTCAAAGGAAATAAATCATCTAAACTTGAATTTATATGGTTGTGTTGCCCTGGTACATCTCACCATTGCTTTCAGTTTCTGGAATCTTCTGCCTGCATGTGTCGGTGTTGTCCATCAGGTTCTTAGTTTGTTATTAAAATAGATATTTACATTTGAACATAAAATAGAGAAAATTAATTTTAAAATTTTAACCCTTTACTGGGAACAATACAACGACATCAAGTTAAGATATAGAACATAGAAAAAATACAGCACAAACAGGCCCTTCGGCCCACAAGTTGCGCTGGTCATGTCCCTACCTACCTAGGCTTATATATAGGCTTACCTATAACCCTCAATCCTATTAAGTCCCATGTACTCATCCAGAAGTCTCTTAAAAGACCCTATCGAGTTTGCCTCCACCACCACTGACGGCAGCCGATTCCACTTACCCACCACCCTCTGAGTGAAAAACTTACCTCTGACATCTCCTCTGTACCTACTCCCCAGCACCTTAAACCTGTGTCCTCTCGTAGCAGCCATTTCAGCCCTCGGAAAAAGCCTCCAAGAATCCACACAATCTATACCTCTCAACATCTTGTACACCTCTATCAGGTCACCTCTCATCCTTCGTCTCTTCAAGGAGAAAAGACCGAATTCCCTCAACCTATCCTCATAAGGCATGCCAACCAATCCAGGCAACATCCTTGTAAGTCTTCTCTGCACCCTTTCAATCATTTCCACATCCCTCCTGTAATGAGGCGACCAGAACTGAGCACAGTACTCCAAGTGGGGTCTGACGAGGGTCTTATAAAGCTGCATCATTATCTCCCAACTCCTAAACTCAGTCCCTCGATTGATGAAGGCCAGCATCATACGCCTTCTTAACCACCTCCTTTACCTGCGAGGCCGATTTAAGAGTCCTATGGACCCGGACCCCAAGGTCCTTCTGATCCTCTACACTGCTAAGAGTCTTACCCTTGATATTATACTCCTTCATCCCATTTGACCTGCCAAAATGGACCACTACACATTTATCCGGGTTGAAGTCCATCCTCTCCACCCAGTCTTGCATCCTATCTATGTCATGCTGCAGCTTCTGACATCCCTCCAAACTATCCACAACACCACCAACCTTCGTGTCGACGGCAAACTTACCAACCCATCCCTCCACTTCCTCATCCAGGTCATTTATGAAAATGACAAACAGCAAGGGTCCCAGAACAGATCCCTGGGGCACTCCACTGGTGACCGACCTCCATTCCGAAAAAGACCCATCTACAACCACTCTCTGCTTTCTGCAGGCAAGCCAGTTCTGGATCCACAAGGCAACAGCCCCTTGGATCCCATGCCCTCTCACTTTCCCGAGAAGTCTTGCATGGGGGAGCTTATCGAACGCCTTGCTGAAGTCCATGTAAACCACATCTACCGCTTTTCCTTCGTCAATGTGTTTAGTCACATTTTTGAAGAACTCCACCAGGCTCGTAAGGCACGATTTGCCTTTGACAAAGCCGTGCTGACTACTTTTGAGCATACTAAACTTCTCTAAATGTTCATAAATCCTGTCCCTCAGGATCTTCTCCATCAACTTACCAACCACTGAGGTTAGACTCACCGATCGGTAATTTCCTGGGCTATCCCTATTCCCTTTCTTGAAAATAGGAATCACATCCGCAATCCTCCAATCCTCTGGAACCGCTCCTGTCTCCATCGACGACGCAAAGATCATCGCCAGAGGCTCTGCAATCTCTTCCCTCGCCTCCCACAGTAACCTGGGGTACATCCCATCCGGTCCCAGCGACTTATCTATCTTGATGCTATTCAAAATTTCCAACACATCCTCTTTCTTAATGTCCACATACTCAATCTTTTCAGTCCGCCTCAATCCTGTAGTACAACTACCCAGGTCTTTTTCCACCGTGAATACCAAGGTAAAATATTCATTAAGCACCTCTGCTATTTCTTCGGGTTCTGTACAGACTTTCTCACCTTCACATTTTATAGGTCCTATTCCTTCACACCTCATCCTTTTACTCTTCACATATTTATAGAACGCCTTAGGGTTCTCCTTAATCTTACCTGCCAAGGCCTTCTCGTGACCCTTCTGGCTCTCCTAATTTCTTTCTTAAGTCCCTTCCTACAAGCTGTATACTCATCTAGATCCCTATCATCGCCTAGCTCTCTCAACCTTTTGTACGCTTTCCTTTTCTTTTTGACTAGGTTCAGCGCAGCTTTCGTGCACCCCAGTTCCCGTAACCTACCAAAACCTCCCTGTCTCATCGGAACATTGTCGTGCAGAACTCCAAACAAAAATTCCTTGAAAATCTGCCACCTTACTTCGGTACTTTTCCTCGAGAATACCTCCTTCCAATTTACACCTCTAATCTCCTGCCTGATGGCTTCATATTTCCCCTTACTCCAGATAAACACTTTCCTAGCTTGCCTGATCCTATCTCTTTCCAATGCTAGCGTAAAGGAGATAGAGTTATGATCACTATCCCCAAGATGTTCTCCCACTGAGAGATCCAACACTTGTCCAGGCTCATTAGCCAGTACCAGATCGAGTACAGCCTCTCCTCTTGTAGGCTTATCCACATGCTGTGTCAGGAAACCCTCCTGAACACACCTAACAAACTCCTCCCCGTCCAAACCCCTTACCCTAGGGATATTCCAATAGATGTTTGGGAAATTAAAGTCTCCCATCACGACAACCCTGTTATTACTACATCTCTCCAGGATCTGTTTCCCTATCTGCTCCTCAACATCCCTGTTACTATTGGGCGGCCTGTAGAAAACACCCAGCAAAGTTATCAACCCCTTCCCGCTCCGAACATCCACCCACAGAGACTCGGTAGACAATCCCTCCACAGCTTCCACCTTCTCTACAGCTGTGACACTCCCACCCACCCCCCCCCCCCCCTCCTCTTTTGCCTCCCTCTCTGTCCTTCCTGAAACATCTGAAACCCGGCACCTGAAGTATCCAGTCCTGTCCCTGTCCCCAAGTCTCTGTAATGGCCACCACATCACACTTCCAAGCATCGATCCACACGATACGTTCCACATAAACCTTTAGAAGTAGATTTCATTGTAAATTTTCAGACTGCTTTACTGTTTTAAAATATCTTCCCCTCACAGATTATCATGAAATAATCCAAACATTTCTGCTTGGATCTGAAGGGAGTTGACAGGGGAGACACTGAAAGGTTGATTCCCCTGGCTGGGACATCTAGGACGTGGGGACACAGCCTGAGGATAAGAGGCCGATCATTTAAGACTGAGGTCAGGAGAAGTTTCTGGAAAGAATGTGCAAGGTTACAGGCCTGAGGCAAGGCAGTGGGATCAGGGAGAATGCTCTTTCTGAAAGCCGGTGCAGACTCGATGGGCTGAATGTCCTCCTGCACTGGAAAGATTCTGTGACTCATAAAGGGTTGTGAATCTTTGGCATTCTCAACCCAGCGGGCTGTGGATGCTCCATCGTTGTATATATTTAAGGCCGAGATGGACAGAGTTTTGGTTTCTCAGGCAATAAAGGGATATTTGGTGTGGCGGGAAAGTGGAGTTGAGGCTTAAGATCAGCCATGATCACACAGAATAATGGAGCAGTCTCGTGGGACAGTATGGTTCCTATTTCTTATAGTAAAAAGTCTCACACACCAAGTTAAAGTCCAAAATCACGAGCTTTCGGAGCACTGCTCCTTCATCATTGAAAGAGAAGCGCTCCGAAAGCTTGAGATTCCAAATAAACCTGTTGGACTTTAACCTGATGTTGTGAGACTACTGTGTCCACCCCAGTCCAACGCCGGCATCTCCACATCATGCCTATTTCTTATATTTACACCCCAACCTGTTGAAACAATCACAGAGAGATTCCCCTCATCACATGACCTCCCACCTTCAACTGCCCACTCAAACAACTTTTTTTAACTCCACCTTGAATGTTTTATAACTAATAAATTAAAGTATTGAAAGAAAATGGAAAGGTACATTTTTTAAGCCCTTTTGATCCTTCTCCCAGGTTGCTCGTAACAGTGTCGAGGGGATTAATGTCCAATTCCTATAATTCTAGCACAGAGGCTGGAGTCTGAGGAACAGAGTGACCATAGCTGGCTGAGGTTATGAGCATGACATCATGGAGAGATTTAAACACAACATTGAGAAATGGGATTGGGGGACTGGAGTCAATGAGTGAGGAAAAGGGTATAGAGCAGAATATAGGCATCAGAGAAGGAATTCAACCTATGACCAGACTTGCATGAAATGCATGAAGACCACAACTGTTAACCTCGATATTAATCTAAATAAGCAATGAGGCTGTTATAAAGAAAACCTCAATGTTGCAGGTAACTCAAGCATCAATTTAAATATTAGGATTGTACAATATGCAAACTAATCATCAAACTCTCTCCACCCACATACATCATATTCTTAAACATTGTCGTCATTTTTCTTTTAGAATATAAACAGCTCCGTACACTATAGGTGAAGTTAAGTAATGGTCATCATCAAGTCAGAAGCTTTCCCTCTCAATGCACCAGTATTGACCAGCTGATCTGATCCAGGACAACAATGGGCCACAAAATCTAAGTTTAAGTTTATTAGTGTCACAAGTAGGCTTACATTAACACTGCAATGAAGTTACTGTGAAAATCCCCTAGTCGCCACACTCCAGCGCCTGTTTGGGTACACTGAGGAAGAATTTTTTTTTTTAGCATAGCCAATGCACCCAACCAGCATGTTTTTTGGACTGTGGGAGGAAACCGGAGCACCCAGCGGAAACCCATGCAGACACGGGGAGAACACGCAAACTCCGCATAGATAGCGACCCAAGCCGAGAATCAAACCCAGGTCCCTGGCACTGTGAGGCAACAGTGCTAACCACTGTGCCAACACACAGAAGGAGAAACAGTTAGCTAGAATTCTTCAACTAACATACAAAATAAGAGCAGGAGGAGGCCATTCAGTCCCTCGAGCCTGCTCCGCCATTCAATAAATCATGGCTGATCTGTTTGTGTTCTGAATTCCACATTCCCATCTACCCCCGTTAACTTATGATCCCCTTGCCTAACAAGAATCTATCTACCTCTACCTTAAAAAAGCTTCCACTGCCCTTAGATAACTAAATGTTATCCAGTGAGCCATTGCCACATGTTGGTTGGTTTGATGAGTTAGAATAGACTGGTATGTGTTTCTGGCTAATGCAGTAGAGGGACTGAGTTCCAGTGTGTGTGAGTGGCTGCCTTCAGTAAATAATATAGAAATTTCAAAAGGACTCAAGAATGTAAACCAGAGCGTTGCTGGAGGACTGTTGTCCTTAGTATCTCATGATAGTCAAGTTTGACAGCACACATGAAAGACAGCACTTTCCCTCAGTACCGCACTGGAGTGGAAACCTAGACTTTGTGATCAATTCTCTGAAGTGGAACCTGAACCCCCCACAATCTGTTAACACAGAGGCTACAGTGCTACCAATGGCTGAAATTGATACCGTGCAGTGGTTCCTCTTGGATTCACAGCTGACTGGAGGACTACCAAACGGTACAGAGCAAAGATTATACAGAACCAGAAGGGCCATTGTCAGGCATCTGAGGAGTCAGCACCTGGGAAATATTGCTTAGCACCAATGACATGATCACAAAGCATCATTGCAACCTTTGGTACTGGAGGAAATGTGCCATTAGAGGACAGACCTTTTGGTCAGATCACTTCCTTTCTGTATATGAAAGATTATGAGCATTGATAAGGCATCACTTTAGAATGCACAATGACAGGGCTGTAGTGAAATCAGCCACTCCCAGAGCTGGATAGAGAGGCTTAGTGAATGTTTGTTCCTGGAAGTTGTGTAACAGGGTCAATTTCTTGTCAGACACACTGTAAAATGAGATTATCCCAGCATCAAAGTCTACGTAGACTCCCACTCTGGTGGGCATGTGAACCATTAGCTTAGTAGCATTGTTATCATGCAAGGCTGCAAGGCTCCCTGGCTCTGAGTACAGACACCACGACTCCTTGTTCTGTCCCAGTGAACATTCTTTACCCTTGCCTTTCCGGCTCATGCTGTCATAACACATCCCAACGTCCCACCGACGGCGATCTCCTCCAACCTCCACTTCCCAGTAGGAGCGGCCAAAGCTCAATCTTTCAGTGCACAGAATCTGCCACCAGTAGTTGAACCTCTTTGGGCTATCGGGATAAGGTTGCTGGCGCTTTGATCCTGATACAGACCGGTTACTGTCAGCCAGCACCAGGTGAGGAAATGCAGTCTGAGGATCCAGAGTTGGTGACTGTCCATCTGTGAATGAAAGGAAGAGTCGACGTAAATCTCAGCTGTTCACTCTTGTAAAAAGGGAGCTGTCCAAATGCCTTCAGTGACATTACAACAAGTGCTGGTTAGAAATATTGAATATAAAGCACATGATCACCCATTCAATGCAAGTGCTTATGCTCCACTCAACTTACTTCATCTCACCTTCCTGACATATCCTTCTATTCCTTTCTATCCTTTGTGTTTATCCAGCGACACCTTAAATACATTTATGCGACTCACTTCAATGACTCCAATGGTAGCAAGTTCATTATTCTCACTACCCTGTAATAAATGCAGATGGGAGACAGCTATTTTTTAGCATTTAAATATAAAATATTGGATTCTAATCAGATAGAGGGAGTGTGGCATTGTGGTTGTTTCTGGCCTACTAATCCAAAGCCGGAACTAAATGCTCCAGAGATGAGAGTTCAGATTTCACCATGGTAGCTTGGGGATTTCAGTTAATTGACTAAATCTGGAACTTGTCTTCTTTCGTATGGTTTTAGGAGCAGAGGTTGTCAACACAGTTTTATTGTCAAGTTGCCTAAAAAGTCCAATGTTGTGTTGGTGAGCAATTGCAGAACCTCTGACCAAGCCATGAAGCCATCCTCAGACTGCATTTCCTCACCTGGTTGAACCTCTTTGGGCTATCGGGATAAGGTTGCTGGCTGACAGTAACCGGTCTGTATCAGGATCAAAGCGCCAGCAACCTTATCCCGATAGCCCAAAGAGGTTCAACTACTGGTGGCAGATTCTGTGCACTGAAAGCCATGAAGCACAGAGTTGTTGTTATGTGCATCAGCAATAAATAAGAAGAAGGGCGCCCATGGATTCTGGAGCAGGTAAGTTCAGGGTCTTGGGCAGGGAGGGTTTGGCCTGGGCAGGGAAGGAGGTTGGGGGGGGGAGAGGGGAAAAGGCACCCTCTACCTCCAAAGATCGAAATCCCTTTCTTTCCCTCCCTTTGAAGAGCTTAGTTAAAATATCAGGTTGCCCACTCCCATTCGATCGCCCATGCCAAACATTTTACGGAGTGGGCAGCAATATTATCAGGGTCAATTGACTTGGTAACAAGCCTACTTGACCCTTGATTACTTATTTGAATATGGTGGGCAGGCTGCCAATTTTAGTTGACTTTTCATAAGGACAGGCAGGAAGGAAAGGGTGGTGGGGTAGCTTTGTTAGTACAAAATGGAATAGGTACGATAGCAAGAAATGATCTTGGATCATTGGATGTAGAATCCACATGGGTGGAGGTAAGAAATAAAAGCATAGAAACATAGAAGATAGGAGCAGGAGGAGGCCATTTGGCCCTTCGAGCCTGCTGTGCCATTCATTAAGATCATGGCTGATCATTCAACTCAATAGCATAATCCTGCTTTACCCCCAATAACTTTTGATCCCATTTGCCCCAAGTGCTACATCCAGCCGCCTATTGAATGCATTCAATGTTTTGGCATCAACTTCCTCTGGCCCAAAAGTTAAAATTCTAAATTGGGGCAAGGCCAATTTTGATGGTATCAGGAAGGAACTTTCAAAAGTTAATTGGGGGAGTCTGTGGGAAGGCAAAGGGACATCTGGTAAGTGGCACGCTTTGAAAAGTGTGTTAACCAGGGTTCAGGGTAAACACATTCCTCTTAGAGTGAAGGGCAAGGCTGGCAGAAGTAGGGAACCCTGGATGACTCGGGATATTGAGGCCTTGGTCAAGAAGAAGAAAAAGGCACATGACATGCATAGGCAGCTGGGATCAAATGAATCTCTTGAAGAGTATAGGGGGTGTAGGAGTAGAGTTAAGAGAGAAATCAGGAGGGCAAAAAGGGGGCACAAGATTGTTTTGGCAGATAAGACAAAGGAGAATCCAAAGAGCTTCTACAAATACATAAAGGACAAAAGAGTAACAAGGGAGAGAGTAGGGCCTCGTAAGGATCGTAAGAAGCCTCACAACACCAAGTTAAAGTCCAACAGCTTTATTTGGTAGCACAAGCCACTAGCTTTCGGAGCACTGCTCCTTCATCAGGTGAGTGGGAATTCTGTTCACAAACAGGGCATATAAAGACACAAACTCAATTTACAAAATTTCTACACATTAAGTTTCTACACATTATTTTGTAAATTGAGTTTGTGTCTTTATATGCCCTGTTTGTGAACAGAACTCCCACTCACCTGATGAAGGAGCAGCGCTCCAAAGGTGAATGGCTTGTGCTACCAAATAAACCTGTTGGACTTTAACCTGGTGTTGTGAGACTTCTTACTGTGCTTACCCCAGCCCAATGCCAGCATTTCCACATCACCTCTTAAGGATCAACAAGGTCATCTATGTGCGGATCCGCAAGGGATGGGTGAGATCCTAAATGAATATTTCTCATCAGTATTTACTGTTGAGAAATGCATGGATGTTAGGGAACTTGGGGAAATAAATAGTGATGTCTTGAGGAGTGTACATATTACAGAGAAGGAGGTGCTGAAAGTCTTAAAGCGCATCAAGGTAGATAAATCCCCGGGACCTGATGAAGTGTATCCCAGGACATTGTGGGAGGCTAGGGAGGAAATTGCAGGTCCCCTAGCCGAGATATTTGAATCATCGATAGTCACGGGTGAGGTGCCTGAAGATTGGAGAGTGGCAAATGTTGTGCCTTTGTTTAAAAAGGGCTGCAGGGAAAAGCCTGGGAACTACAGGCCAGTGAGCCTCACATCTGTGGTGGGTACATTGTTGGAAGGTATTTTGAGAGACAGGATCTACAGGCATTTAGAGATGCAAGGACTGATTAGGGACAGTCAGCATAGCTTTGTGAGTGAAAAATCATGTCTCACAAATTTAATAGAGTTTTTTGAAGGGGTAACCAAGAAGGTAGATGAGGGCAGTGCAGTTGATGTTGTCTACATAGACTTTAGTAAGGCCTTTAACAAGGTACCGCATGGTAGGTTGTTGCATAAGGTTAAATCTCATGGGATCCTGGATGAGGTATCTAAGTGGATACAAAGTTGGCTTCTTGACAGAATGTGGAGATGCCGGCGCTCTTGACAGAAGCCAGAGGGTGGTTGTAGAGAGTTGCTTTTCAAACTGGAGGCCTGTGACCAGCGGTGTGCCTCAGGGATCAGTGCTGGGTCCACTGTAATTTGTCATTTATATTAATGATTTGGATGAGAATATAGGAGGCATGGTTAATAAGTTTGCAGATGACACTAAGATTGGTGGCATAGTGGATAGTGAAGAAAGTTATCTCCAATTGCAACGGGATCTTGATCAATTGAGCCAGTGGGCTGACGAATGGCAGATGGAATTTAATTTAGACAAATGCAAGGTGATGCATTTTGGTCGATTGAACCAGGGCAGGACTTACTCAGTTAATGGTAGGGTGCTGGGGAGAGTTACAGAACAAAGAGATCTAGGGGTACATATTCATAGCTCCTTGAAAGTGGAGTCACAGGTGGACAGAGTGGTGAAGAAGGCATTTGGCATGCTTGGTTTCATTGGTCAGAACATTGAATACAAGAGTTAGAATGTCTTGTTGAAGTTGTACAAGACATTGGTAAGGTCACACTTGGAATACTGTGTGCAATTCTGGTCACCCTATTATAGAAAGGATATTATTAAACTAGAAAGAGTGCAGAAAAGATTTACTAGGATGCTACCTGGACTTGATGGTTTGAGTTATAAGGAGAGGCTGAATAGACTGGGACCTTTTTCTCTGGAGTTTTGGAGGTTGAGGGGTGACCTTATAGAGGTCTATAAAATAATGAGGGGCACAGATCAGCTAGATAGTCAATATCTTTTCCCAAAGGTAGGGGAGCCTAAAACTAGAGGGCATAGGTTTAAGGTGAGAGGGGAGAGATACAAAAGTGTCCAGAGGGGCAATTTTTTCACACAGAGGGTGGTGAGTGTCTGGAACACTCACCAGAGGTAGTAGTAGAGGCGGATACAATTTTATCTTTTAAAAAGCATTTAGATAGTTACATGGGTACGATGGGTATAGAGGGATATGGGCCAAATGCGGGCAATTGGGATTAGCTTAGGTGTTTTTTTTAAAAAAAGGCGGCATGGACAAGTTGGGCCGAAGGACCTGTTTCCATGCTGTAAACCTCTATGACTTCTTGTGGTAATGAATTCCAGAGGCTTACCACTCTTTGGGTGAAGAACTGTCTCCTCACCTCCATCCTAAATGGTCTTCCCTGAACCCTCACACTATGACCCTTGGTTCTGGACTCCCCCACCATCGAGAACATCCTCCCTGCATCTATCCTGTCTAGACCTGTTGGAATTTTATAAGTCTCTATGAGATCCCCCCCCTCATTCGTCTGAATTCCAGCGAAAACAATCCTAACCTAGTCAATCTCTCCTCATACATCAATTCCGCCATCCCCGGAATCAGCCTGGTAAACCTTCGCTGCACTCTCTCGAAAGCAAGAACATCATTCCTCAGAAAAGGAGACCAAAACTGCACACAATACTCTAGGTGTGGCCTGTATAGTTGCAACAACACATCCCTGCTCCTGTACTCGAAACCTCTCGCAATGAAGGCCAACATGCCATTTGCCTTCTTTACCGCCTGCTGCACCTGCATGCTTATTTTCAGTGACTGGTGCATAAGGACATCCAGGTCCCGCTGCACACTCTCCTCTCCCAAATTACAGCCATTCAGGTAGTAATCTGCCTTCTTGTTTTTGTTTCCAAAGTGAATAACCTCACACTTATCCAAATTATACTGCATCTGCCATTGATTAGCCCACTCACACAACCTGTCCAGATCATTCTGAAGGATCTCTGCATCCTCATCACAATTCACCCTCCCACCCAACTTGGTTTCACCTGCAGACTTTGAGATGTTACATTTTGTTCCCTCATCCAAATCATTCATATATATTGTGAATAGCTGGGGTCCCAGCACCGATCCCTGTCGCACCCCACTAGTTACTGCCTGCCAATTTGAAAAGCACCCATTAGTTCCTATTCTTCATTTCCTCTCTGCCAACCAGTTTTCTATCCATCTCAATATACTTCCTCCATGCGCTTTAATCTTGCACGATAATCTTTTGTGTGGGACTTTGTCAAACGCATTCTAAAGTCCAAATATACCACACCAATGGTTCCCCCTTGTCAACTCTACTAGTTACATCTTCAAAGAATTCCAACAGATTTGTCAAGCATGATTTCCCCTTCATAAATCCATGTTGACTCTGTCTGATCCTGCCACTGCTTTCTAAATGCTCCGCTATAAAGTCCTTGATAATGGATTTGAGAATTTTCCCCACTACCGATGTTAAGCTTACTGGTCTATAATTCCCTGTTTTCTCTCTACCTCCCTTTTCGAATATTGGAATGACATTCGCTACCCTCCAATCTGCAGGGACTGTGCCAGAGTCTATTGAATCCTGGAAGATGATCACCAATGCATCCACTATTCTAGAGCCACTTCCTTAATTACTCTGGGATGTAGATTACCAGACCCTGGGATTTATCTGCCTTCAATCCCATCAACTTTTCCAGTACCATTTCTCTACTAATCTCCCTCAGTTCTTCCCTCTCACTAAATCTTGCATTCTAAAACATTTCTGGCATCTGATTTGTGTCCTCTTTTGTGAAGACAGAACCAAAGTATGTGTTCAGTTGCTTGGCCATTTCTTTGTCCCCTATTATACGTTCCCCTGTTTCTGTCTGTAGGGGACCTACATTTGTCTTAACCAACCTCTTTCTCTTCACGTATCTATAAAAACTCTTAGTGTCAGTCTTTATGTTCCCTGCAAGCTTACTTTCGTACTGTATTTTCCCCTTCTTAATCAATCCCTTGGTCCTTCTTTGCTGAATTCTAAACTGCTCCCAATCCTCAGACCTATTATTTTTCTTGGCCAATCTGTATGCTTCTTCCTTAGATTGGATACTCTCTCTAATTTCCTTTGTAAGCCATGGATTGGCCCTCTTACCCATTTTACTTTTGTGCCAGACAAGAATAAACAGTTGCTGCAGTTCCTCCATGCGTTCCTTGAATGTTTGCCATTGTCTATCCACTGTCATCCCTTTAAGTAACTCTCCCCAATCTATCAAGGCCAACTCACGCCCTCATATCCTCATAGTTTCCTTTATTAAGATTCAGCACTCTAGTCTCCGAATCAACTACTCAACTCTCCATCTTGATAAAAAATTCTATCATGTTATGGTCGCTCATCCCCAAGGGGTCTCGTACAGCTAGATTGGCAATGATTCCCTTCTCGTTACACAGTACTCAGTCTAAGATGGCTTGCTCTCTAGTTGGTTCCTCCACACATTGGTCAAGAAAACTATCCCGTATACACTCCAAGAATTCCTTCTCTACGGCATTGTGGCTAATTTGATTTGCCCAATCAATGTGCAGATTAAAGTCACCCATGATCACCGATATTCCCTTATCACATGCATCACTAATTTCATGTTTAATGCCATTCCCAACATCACCGCTGCAGTTTGGGGGTCTATATATGACATCCACTAATGTTTTTTGTCCCTTGGTATTTCTCAACTCTACCTACTTCACGTTGTCAGAGCCAATATCCTTTCTCACTATTGTGTTAATTTCCTCTTTAACCAGCAGTGCCACTCCACCACCTTTTCCTTTATGCCTGTCCTTCCTAAATATTGAATACCATAGGACATTCAATTCCCACCCCTGGTCACCCTGCAACCATGTCTCTATAATCCGAATTATATTGTACCCGTTTATATCTATCTGTGCGATTAGTTCATTCACTTTATTGCAAATGTTCCGCGCATTAAGGTACAGAGCCTTAACAAGAGGAAGAAGACACTGGTGGGAGTAGTCTATAGGCCCCCTAACAATAGATATACTGCAGGGCAGGTAAGAAATCAGGAGATAATGAGGGGATGTAAAAAAGGCAATATATTAATCATTGATGACTTTGATCTTCATGTGGATTGGGAAAATCAAATCAAATCAGGTAGCCCTGAGGAAGAATTCATAGAGTGTATTTGAGACAATTTCCTGGAATAATATGTTGTGGATCCAACCAGGAATCAGGCTATTTTGGATTTGGTAATATGTAATGAGGCAGGTTTAATAAACAATCTCAGAGTAAAATAACCCCTAGGAAACTGACCATACATAGTAAATTTAAGCATTCCATTTGAGAATGAGAAACTTGGGTCAGAAACAACTGAGCTAAACTTAAATAAAGGTAATTTCAAAGAAATGAGGGCAAAGGTGGCTGGAGTGGACCAGGAAAGGAGCTTAGCAGATAAAATGGTTGATCAGCAATGGCAGATGTTTAACAAAATAGTTTATTACTCACAATAAAAAGTGAGGAAGAAGGATTCTAGGATGGGGATAAATCAATCATGGTTAACTAAGGAAGTTAAGTATTAAAATGAAAGAAAATAATATGGTGGCGCAGTGGTTAGCACCGCTGCCTCACAGCACCAGGGACCCGGGTTCAATTCCAGCCTTGGGTCACTGTCTGTGTGGTGTTTGAACATTCTTTCCTTGTCTGCATGGTTTCCTCCAGGTGCTCCGGTTTCCTCCCACAGCCCAAAGATGTGCAGACCAGGTGAATTGGTCTTGCTAAATTCGTGTCAGGGGGGATTCACATGGTAAATACATGAAGAGTTATGGGAATAAGGCCTGGATGAGATTGTTGTTGGCGCAGGCTCGATGGACCGAATGGCCTCCTTCTGCACTGTGGTGATACTATGAGTCCCCATAGTGGATAAGGAAAACCCCCCTAGAACTCATGGGCTTGCATATTTTTTTATATTTCAGTTGTTTTGGGGTTATAAAATCTCTGATTAACTTTTGTTATGGTACAGACTGACATATATATATCCTGGGAAAAGACATTGGGTACAATTTTCCCAAAGAAATTCCAAGTGTCATAAAATTCTGAAAATGGGAGTGTTCCACACCTGCCTTTTGGGTGAATTTGTCATTGCAATCTTCCCACACTCTGTCAGTTTTTCTGACATCAGGGAGATTCGCACCAGTAGTATGCCGGTGAAGCCGGCTTCCGAATGCTCAGAGCGCCATTGTAATAGGCTTCCCGGTCTCTCAGTGAACTGGGAAACTTCCTCCCTCCCTCCCCCCCCCCCCCCCCCCCCCCCAAGTCATCAGACCCCCTCTCCCATCATTGACGGCATATTCTCCCCCCCCGCCCCCAACACCAACACAGTTCGCCAGCTTCAGGACATCAGGATGGGCACTGCCTGGACATGCCCCAAGCACCCGAGAGCTTCAGTGGCCTCCGATCCTCCCGGCACGGCCATGGTGCTTGGTCTCTGCTGGTGGAGACCAGCATTGATTCTGACTGGTGTCACGCCGGCAAGTGGGAAGATTCCAGGAGACCAGAAGATGCCGTGTGGGACGTGCTAACGGGATTGAAATATATTCAATCCATGTAAATCGGCTTTGTGCCTTTTCTGGGCAATCTTGCCGGCAAAACAGGGCTGGGAATGTTGCATGTGGGGCCAAACTGGTTCCTGGCATTTTTTGGCCTCGCATCTATCTCTGCGCCGATGGCTGGCAACACGCGTGAAAATCCCTGTTTTTCCAGCATTTTCCAGTGTTTTCTCTTTTGCATGAAAATCCCTGGCGGTTTTACCTGTGCTAATATCCTGTATTTTGTATGGTTGAATAAGCAATGGGAGTGGCTACTTTAAAAACATAAGTTCTGTAGCTCTGTGCTGTTATCCTGTGAGCTTGGTTGTGCATTGCTGAGCTAATTGTGGCTGCATCCTGTTCTCCTGATATCCCCCCATCCTTCAACATGTCCTCATTACTTGCATGATTGGAGGCACTGGATACAATGAATAATCCGACCCAACTATCTTGAGAATTTTTTCTGTCTCCTTTTACATGCAGTAGTTGAAAATGATCTTGCTGTACTATACCAAACTTTGAGAGTGGCTGTGTCATTTGTAAAAATGAAAAATTTTCAATAGAAATATATATATTTTAAAAAGTCTATTAAGAATAAAACCAAATCAATCACCTGGCATCAACCCAGACATTGGACACAACAAAGGCACACCTAGCTCAGTCAACACAGCAAAGTCCTCCTCATGACTATCTGGGAACTCTTGTCAAAATTGGAAAAACTGCCCAACAAGCTAGTCAAGCTTCAGCCTAACATAATCATAATCCCCAAATCATACCTATCAGCCAATGCCCTGATCTCCTTCATCACCACATTAGAGATGACAATACAATGGTACAGTCATGAGGGAGAGTGGCCTCGGGAATCTTCAACAGTGACTCTGAAGTCACGCACAACAAGTCGAACATGGAAAAGGAGATCTCCTGTTCATTATCACCCTCTCTCACTGATGAATCATTACTCCACATGAAAGAGGAGGTAGCAAGGACAGAGGGTATATTCTGCTTAGGGCGAGGAGCAACTCGGTAGTACCATTATTGGCTGAACTGACCAAGGACATAGCTGCCAGACTGCGGCAGGTGGTGGGAGACCCAGTACGGGGGAAGAACCTAATGGACCTCATCTCTAATCTACCTGTCATAGGGGCAGCTATCTGTGGCAGTATTGGTAGGTGTGATTACTGCACAGTCCTTAGGGAAACAAGTCCTGTCTTAACACTGAGGACACCTTCCATCATCTTGTGTGACAATGGCACTGTGCTAAATGGGATAGATTCAGAAAAATATTGATATAGCACCTCAAAGCTGGTGCTGTGGACCATCAGAAGAGTTGTCTTACACCACAACCTGTTACCTCATATCCCTCACTCTACCATCAGTAAGCAAAAGGATCAGTCCGAGTTCAGTGAGGAATGCAGAAAAGCTGCCTGATGCAGCATTGGATGTGCCTAAAATTGAGATGAATTTACAACATGCATACAAAACAATGGAAGTAACATTCTATAAACAAAGCTAAGTGGTCTCATAACCAATGGATTAGATGGAGCTCTGTAGTCTTACCACATTAAATGGTAATCAAAGGAATGATGGTGAAAAATTAAACTTCCACCAAAACCCCTCTGAGGCCTTAATATCCTTCTTAAAATGTACCCAGAATTGACCACAGTATCCTAGGTAAAGCCCAACTAGTATTCTCAAAGATTCAACATAGCTTCCTTTCTTTATAGTCCATTCTTCCCAGAATCCTATAAACCACACCTCTAATTGTCCTGCTACCTAGAGACTTGTTTATCTATACTCAAGGGTCACATTTTAAAGTTGTATCATGTAGGTTTATTGTCTCTCCTCATTCTCCCTGCCTCTCCACAGAATTCCTGGCCTTTCTTTCCCTGCCCCCACAAGTGTGAATTAATTAAGGAAAGCCAACATGGGTTTGTCTTTAACTAGTTTAAGTTTTTTGGTGAGGTAAAAGAGAGGGCTGCTGAGGGTAACACAGTTTACCTGGTGTACATGGATACATTGCCACATGATAGACTTGCCAGGAAAGTTAAAGCTCATAGAACAAAGGACAATGGCAGCAAGGACACAAACTTGGCCGAGTGAAAGGATAAAAAAAAGTGGCGAATGGATGTTTTTCAAATTACAGGAAAGTATATAATGGGGTTCCCAAGAGATTGGTGTCAAGACCACTGTTTTTCTTGATACATGACCTATATATTAATGATATATATTAAGACTTTGGGTGTATTAAGCTCAATTTCAAACTTTGCAGATTATACAAAACTTTGAGGTAATAGTGAAGTGAGGAGGATAGTGATAGACTTCCAGAGGACATGGAATGCCTTGGTGGAATGGGTGGTCACTTGGCAGGTGAAGTTTAATACAGAGATGTAGGAAGCTATGTTGAACCTTTGAGAATACTAGTTGGGCTTTACCTAGGATACTGTGGTCAATTTGATAGGAAGAATGAGGAGAGGCAATATAAAATAAAGCATACAATTCTAATGTGAGTGAAGGAACAGACAGACCTGGGTTTTTATGTGCACAAATCATTGAAGGACTGGGCGTGTTAAGAATGTTGGGTCCAATTTTACTCATTTTCATTCTAAGTGCTGAATCTGGGCACAGTTCAGATCCGACTTGGAAATCTGTTCTCAGGTTCCCCCATACACACTTAGCCTGAAAAAATAAATCGCCTGGATGGGTGCAGCTTCAAGAACACCCAAGAAGTTTGACACCATCCGGGACAAAGCAGCCTGCTTGATTGGCACCCGAACCACCACCTTAAATATTCACTCCCTCCACACCAGTGTATAGTGGTAGCAGTGTGTAACATCTACAAAATAGAGCAGCAACTTCCAAATTTACAATCTTTACCTCAGAAGGATAAAACACAAGGGAACACCACTGCCTTCAAATTCTCCAAGCCGCACCATCATGACTCGGAAATATATCAGCACTCCTTCTTCATTGTTGGGTCAAAATCCTGAAACTTCCTTCCTGATGGTACTTACCCACACCACATAGACTTCAACAGTTCAATAATGTGGCTCATTGCCATCTCAAGGTCAATTCGGGATGGGCAATAAATGCTGGCCTTGCCAGTAATACCTGGATCCAGTAAATGAGGAACCTTCCTCATACTGAAATATTCGGCCAGGGAATTCCTTTGAGAGAGATTTCTATCAAGAATTGTTTGCTATCCTATCTAGCTTTTGTTTTTGTCCTTGTCCTCTTTTTCCAACATTTTCTGTTGGTATTCCAAATTTCAAAATTCTTGATTATTCCTTCGATTTCTGATTTAAATTGAAATCTTGATCAGCAAAATATTTTTTCAATCAGTTTCCCCGCACACAACCCTCTGCCTGTTGTCATTTCAATTCTGTTCTACTGTAAACAGTGGGTTATACTCCAGCTGCTTAGCTCTGTTCACTCAAGGTTTTTTAGATCTCCCGTGAGACAACATTGTTGCAAGACACAAGATGAAGATCATATAACATAATGGAAAACTCACGCAATACTTCACACAGGAATTGACAAGAAGGAACTAAACACTAGTCAGACTACAGCTAAAGTACTGCATGCAGTTCTGGTCACCATGTTACAGGAAGGATGTGATTGCACTAGAGAGGGTACAGAGCAGATTTACAAGGATATTACCTGGACTGGGGAATTTTAGCCATACAGAAAGCTCCCACTCATCTGCAATTCTGTATACTGTAGAACAAATCCTTTGAGATAATTCACATCAGAATTAGAATCAGAAGGGTTGTGAATCTGTGGAATTCCCTGCCCAGTGGAGCAGTTGAGGCTACCTCATTGAATGTTTTTAGGGTAGAGATAGATAGATTTTTGAACAGTAAAGGAATTAAGGATTATGGTGAGCAGGCGGGAAAGTGGAGCTGAGTCCATGAAAAGATCAGCCATGATCTTATTGAATGGCGGAGCAGGCTTGAGGGGCCAAATGGCCTACTCCTGCTCCTAGTTCTTATGTTCCTATGTTCTTAATGATAGAATAATATATTTACATTAAACCCAGAGTGGGGAATGGTAGACAGAAAGGGAGTCACTTTAGAACAGAGATGAGGAGAAATTTCTTCAGCCAGAGAGTGGTGGGTCTGTGGAATTCATTGCCACAGAGGGCTGTGGAGGCCGAGACGTTGAGCGTCTTCAAGACAGAAATTGATAAATTCTTGATTTCTCGAGGAATTAAGGGCTATGGGGAGAGAGCGGGTAAATGGAGTTGAAATCAACCATGATTGAATGGTGGAGTGGACTCGATGGGCCGAATGGCCTTACTTCCGCTCCTATGTCTTATGGTCTTATGGTCTTATGGTGTTCCCAATGGGACTTAAACCTTGGAATACAGAGTAAAATTTCAAAATGTGTCGATGATACCAAACTTGGAGATGTGGCAAACAGTGAAGATGATACAAGGATCCAGATAGGCTAGCAGAATGAGCAAACAAGTAGCAGACGGAACTTAACACAAAGTGTGAGGTGACACATTTTGGCACAAGGGATAAGAAGAGACAATGTAGACTTAATTGCACAGAGTGTGCAGAAGCAGACAGACCTGATGGTGCATGTGCATTGATCTTTGAAGGTGACAGGACATACTGAAATAGTTAGCATAGCATAACATATGGGACCTTGTGCTTCTTAAACAGAGCTATTAGATACCAAAGCAAGGAGGTTATGTCGGACTTTTAGAAAGTTCCAGTTAGGCTCCAACCTATTGTGTCCAGTTCTGGTCACCACCCTTTAGGAGGGATGTAATGGTCATTGAGAGGGTACAGAAGAGATTTACCAGAATGGTTCCAGGGATGGGGGATTTTGGTTACAAGGTTAGGTTGGAAAAGTTGGAGTTATTCTCCTTGGAGGAAGGGAAATTTGATAGAGGTGTACAAGGTTAAAAACTGTTCCTGTTATCTTATAGTACAAGGACTGGGATGTGCAGATTTAAGGTCTTGGAAAGAGATGCTGGGGAAAATGAGGAAGAACATTTTTACACAGCAAGTGGTAACAACCTAGAACTCAGCACCAGTGAGGGTGGTGGAAGCGGAAACAATCAATGATTTCAAAAATAAATTGGATGCGTATTTCAATAAAGTAAACTTGCAGGGTTACAGGCATCAAGCATGTGGGTGGGATTGACAGGATTGCTGTTGAGAACTGACATTGACTTGATGGGCCAAATGGCCTCTTTCTGTGCCATAAATGACCTCTGAATCAAATCTTTGAACTCTGAAACATTTTTATCCCAATGAGTGGAAAGCAGTTTTTATCCCAATGAGTGGTAAGCAGTTTATCTTATTGGAATTCAGTGGGGAACAGAATACTGCTTTGAACACCCGGTATGAACATTAAGTCCTAAGATTGAGAGCGCTGTGTTATCCGGTTACGATAAGGGAATTGTACATTCTCGTCATTTTAAGCCTCGACTACTCTCAGCATCAATCCTCAGACATTCTCTGATACATAGGGCTCTAATGTGGAGCATGAACCCCTTAATCTCAGCCTATTAAACCCTTCAACTGCCCCCTGACACACACACACTCGCGCGCACACACAGACACACACACACAAACACAAACACACACACACCCCTAACAGTGTTTTATTTATATCTGAAGAAGGTGGGAACGTTACTGGCACTGTGTGCTCTTCACCCAGATGTGCATCCATTTCTATCGATACTTACACATACTGACCAGGAAGTTCCTGCCCAGGGTTGGCTGGGGTGCTGCCACATACTGCTGCTGGACCCATTCTGCCAGCCTTTCCACAACAGCTATACCCACATCAGAGACGGGAGCCTGTGCTTTGAATGGTTCAGATGCATCCTTCATCCTTCAAGAAAAAAGAACATGCATTTATATCGAGTCTGCCATGACCTCAAGATGTCCCAAAGCACTTTAAACTAATGAAATTCTTTTGAAGGGTGATTATGGTTATGATGTAGGAAACGTGGCTACCTGTATGTGCACAGCAAGCTCCCACAAACAGCCATTCAATTACAACCAAATCCTCTCTAATGATATTGGATGAAAGGTCATCAACCTGAAGCATTAACTCTGTATCTCCCTCCACAGATGCTGCCAGTCCTGCTGAGATTATCCAGCATTTTCTGTTTTTATTTCAATAGATCCTCTGTGACTGCACTGGCAATGTCATCTTGGATTACTGTATATACTCAATTCTCTCAAGTTAAAGTTAAACCCACTTAAATCTTCTGACTGAGTGAGACAGAGTTACCCATCAAGCCATGAGGTTACAGAGATAGTGAACGGTGAAGCGATAAAGAGATTTGAGAATTTTAAAATGGAGCCATTGCTTAAATGGGAGCCAGTACAGGTTGCCGAGCACAGCAGTGATGGATGAATGGGATTTGGTGAAAGTCAGGACACCAGAAGCAGAGTTTAGAATCATGTTTTCTAAGTATCTGGAAAGGAATAATATGCAGGGATGAAAGGAATAATATGCAGGGATGAGAGGGAATTGCTCCTTAGGAGGGACAGAATGGACACGATGGGCTGAATAGCCTTTTTCTGTGCGATGACGATTCTGGATTTCTATTCAATGACTGTGGGACGTCAGCGAGAAGTGCATTAAAATAGTCATCCAGACATAACAATAACCTTCATGATGAACATAATAATCTTCATGGAGCTATAGCTGGGATGAAGTCAGGCGATGTTATAGGCATTCTTAGTGGTGACATCTGGGTCCCAAGAAAATTAGCTGAGTTTCTGGATTAATAGTCCAGTGATAATACCACTAGGCCATCACCTCCCCCTGATGGATGATACCCTGGTTGAGAACAGTCTAGTTTGGCCTTGGGCAGTTTCCAGAGACAGGGATGGAGTCAGTGGCAAAGGGATAGAGTTTGTGGCAGGGACTGAAGACAATGGCTTCAGTCTTCCCAATATTTAATTGGTTGACATTCCTGCTCACCCTGTACTAGATGTCAGCTAAACAGTCTGACAATTTAGAGACAATGGAATATTGATTGTGGAGTTTACATCCAGGAAAAGGTTAAGCAAGGATAGGAGGGCAGTGAACTCAGTGGAGAGAGATGATGATGAACTGAGATGATGTTCTCATCACCAAGGATGAGAAGTCACTCAGAGGTAGAAACAGTGAGCGGGAGAAAGTTGGTCTGTTACCTGGGCAGGGAGTAGAGAACCAGGATTTTAACTGAGAGATAAGAGAGGTGTAACAAGGTGAGTT